>NC_084655.1:17014375-17350937 GCF_019802595.1 Syngnathoides biaculeatus | reverse complement strand
CGATCTCCTGCTCCATTCTTCCTTCACATGTGAACAACACCCCAAGATACTTGAACTGATACAAAGAGAGAGTCTTGCTGTTCGAATATCAAATTTCACAACCTACCAGTATCTCCAGTACCATAATTTCCGGCCTATAAACTGCAACTTTTTCCACAGCCTTTTAACCCTGCGGTTTATGCGGCTAATTTGTTAATTTTTTCTAACGGCCGCAAGGAACGGAAAAGGTAGGAGTGAGGCCAGT
This sequence comes from Syngnathoides biaculeatus, assembly GCF_019802595.1. Lineage (NCBI taxonomy): Eukaryota > Metazoa > Chordata > Actinopteri > Syngnathiformes > Syngnathidae > Syngnathoides > Syngnathoides biaculeatus. Next base: position 17,350,693 of record NC_084655.1, on the reverse strand, counting down.
GGAATATATGTGCCGAGGAAGTGACTTTTACCGGTCCTGTTAGCGCGGCGCTGGTGTTAGCGCTAGCATTTGTGTTAGTGTGGCACTAGCGTTAGCGTAGCGGTACTAGCATTAGCGTGGCAGCGCTAGCGTTAAACTCTGTGTACCGCCTTTTTTTGTAAAGATCTCGTGTTTCAATATGGGCACTTTTACACAGGTGCGGCTTATGTATGTTATCCGGTGTGTGCTGTCGTCCGGAAAATATGCTAATTAGTTCTGTTCCTCAACCTGACCAATCCGCCCATGCTCAAACTTAAATATAGGTTTGGAGCAAAAGAAGAAAAAAAAATGCTCACCTTCGATACGGAAGGTCTAGAAAACTCTCATTCTAAATCCAATGTGGTAACATATAAAAGCAAAATGTCATTTTCCAGCTGTCACTTTCTGGCTTACCTGTAGGGCCAAGTCCATCAATTCTTTGGAGACGCTCTGATTGGCGCCCTCCAGATTGCGCACCAGGTCCCCAGCGAAGATGGCGTCCTTACTGGTCAGCAGGGTGTAGGCCACGCCCTTCTCGCCAGCTCGACCCGTCCGGCCAATGCGGTGCGTGTGGGTGTCGATGTCCCGCGCCACGTCGTAGTTGACCACTGTGCGGATGGATGGAATGTCCAGACCGCGGGCTGGGGACGGAGATAATGAAGTTTATGTGATGAGAAAAGCTGTACTGTTAAGAGAAAAAGCCGGAAATGTTGTTAAAAAAAGAAAGTCCAAGGACATAGTTATAATATAACAAGAAAAAGTCAATGTTACAAGAATCGAGTCAAATATCACAAGTTAAAAGTTACAATATTCAAAGAGCATGGTTGTGGAACAAAAATAAATGGAATCTTAAAAGAATGAACTTACAACATAAATAAGGTTGTATTATTGATTTTAAAGAAAGTATCAGTATTATGAGTAAAAAGATCTATGTGTTCAGAGAAAAAGTCCTTTTTTATGTGGATAAAGTTGTAAGAAAAAACTTGTACTGTCACAATAATATCACATCCTCAAATTTGTTTAAGCAACAAAAAAAAAATACAAAATAAAGCTCTTTAACCTTCTACTTAGTTCCTTGGCACAAAAATCACGTCAAAATAATTTATGGCTATGGACGATGCACAAAAACAAAGAATAGGATAAAAATAATAAATAAAATCTGCAAATACTAAATGGGGAACACTGTATTATAAGTAAAAGGTATAATCTTAGCAGAATAAGGTCATAATTTTACATGATAAAACGTAACAATGATACAAGAAATGAAGTGCATGACAAAGTGGGTGAGCCAACTTTTTGGGTCATATTTGCTTAATCGGGTGGGTCACAGACGCTAACTTACCGGCGACATCAGTGGCCACCAGGACGGGTAGATTCTTCTTCTTGAAGTCACTGATGACCTTGTTCCTCTCGCTCTGGTCCATATCGCCGTGGAGCAGGCCCAGGCTGTAGCCCTCCTGCATCAGGTTTGTGGCCAGCTCGTCCGAATTGGCCTTCTTCGTGACGAAGATCAGCACCGAGCCGCTCGACGTGAACTCCACCAGGCGCCGTGTCAGCCAGCTCCATTTGTCCGTGCCGCTCGGCAGCATCTCCACCACCTGCGTCACGTCCTCGTTGGCCTAAAAGAGAGTTGAAATCCATTCACTGCTCATTAAGAATCGATTCTCCATGTGAAACTGATTGCCGATTAATCGGATCTTTGTATTTCTTCCCAATTTAATGATTATGGAAAAGTACAACCAAATAAGTGCACTATTTGGCTGCGAAGCTCTTGATGACTCTTATGTCAATATAAGAATAAAAAAATGGCACCTCTCCAATGTCTCCCTGCACCACTCGGATGGGATCCATCAAAATGTCCCTGGCCAGCCTCTCGATCTTCTTCCGGAACGTGGCGCTGAACAGGAGCGCTGCGGCGGGAATCAAATTTATTACATTTAAGGAAGGCTACTTTAGTATAGTCAACAATGAATGAATTGTCAGTATTGCTCACTCTGTCTGTCTGGACGCACGTGGCTGGCGATGGATCGAACTTGATACTCTGAAAAATGAACAGAAAAAAATAAATAAATATAAAATGCTTGGTTTTATACATTCCTAATTTATTTTATTTTTTTCATTAATTCAACACACCGAAGCCCATATCAAACATGTGGTCTGCTTCATCAAACACAAGGTAGGATACTCTCTGCAGGGACGTGGCCTTCTTTTTAACGTGGTCGATCAAACGACCCTGTGGGGAAAAAAAAAGTGTATTCATTTTGTCTTTTTGGTGGCTTTAAAATTTTTTTTTTTAATTTTGGAACAAGTGTTGTTTTTCCTTACCGGGGTGCACACCACAATCTCTGCACCTTCCTGCAGAGCTTTGGCTTGCTCCCACATGCTGCCTCCTCCGTAGACTGCCACCGAGCGCAGAGAGTACGCTTTGCCAAAGCGCTTGCATTCAGCGTGGATCTGAACAATTGAGGATGAGAGTGAGAAACCCAAACTTCACACCTCAAGACACTCTTCAAAAACAAGAGAAAAACCTAACAATAGCTCGGAACTACCAAAAGCTGCTGAGATTCTAATTTGAAACCCCAACCCTGGCTTGAAAGTGTGACTTGAAATACTAAATTGCTGCATTAGCCTCGACTCGCAAACCAAATTTGAAACCCTCACCCAAACCCTTCCATACCTGCTGACAGAGCTCCCTGGTAGGACACACGATAACACCAATGGGCCCATCCCCGGGCTCCAGCTCCTTCTGGTCCATAATATGGACCAGCATGGGCCAGATAAACGCCGCTGTTTTGCCGCTGCCAGTTTTCGCGATGCCGATCATGTCTCGGCCCGACAGAGCGATGGGCACGCCCTAAAAATACATTTATCAAATACTGCATCAAATGTGTCACTTTTCCAACACGGACATATGTTTGAGTGTCTTGCTCTACCTGGCATTGGATGGGAGTGGGCTGAGTGTACTCGGACTTGCGGATCTGATGCATCAGCTGCTCGTCAAAGCTGAAGTGGGCGAAGCTAGTACACGGTTTAGGAGGAGCAGCGCCAGATACCTGAAACATAAAAAAAATCTGGATCACCACTGCAGGAAATGACATTCATAGCATTTGACGATAGATTCATTTTACAAATACTTACTCGCAAGTTGAGCTTTTGCCGTAGTTCGACCACCTGAGTTCCGGTCAAGCTGCTGAGCTCCTCGTGCTCATTGTAGAAGTTTTTCTCAAAAGGCGGGTAATCAATCTACGGAGAGCCATTAATTTTACATTCTGACTTTTAACAACAATTTAATTATTGAAACTGTATTAACACGCAGTAAAGAGCTCGTGCACGTGACATCACCATTTTCACGGCGCCATATTGCCAGTCAAACAAAACTGCTCGACACTGCGAGAGACATTGAACCGGAGGAGAATATTAACAATACTCGACACCTATTGTGCTGTTGGTTGTCACAACAGACAAGACAGCTATTCAAAGAGATCATTCTAAGGAATACAAGCTGAAAAGACCAGAAAATATGGATGGATTTCGGCAATTAGACATGATGGATGGTGCCCAACCAAATACACACGACTGTGTAGCGATCACTTCATTTCAGGTAGGAATTATTCTTCTCAATCTCAAATTACCAAAAAGTATTGATAATGCCAAGTTGTCTTATTTGAGAACAATGCGTATTAAAAAAAAACCGTCGCAGAGGTTTACGGCGGTTAAGTGTGGCTGCAATTGATTCCGTGTACATTCCGTGGAGACGACTCCATCCTCTTTTATTTTTCCAATCATAGTTAATGCGAGTTTGTGTGAAACCAGGGGTCATTTATTTAAATATTGGTATTTCTATTGAATACTAGCGGAAAAGATCGATGGATTCCGGCAAAGGTTAACGTGTCGACGAACACACTTCCGCGTTGAACGAGCCGTCAAAACTGTCACTATCTGGCATTTATTCCTGATGAGAAAAGATCCAGCAACAGAGTATTCATATGCGTCCAGACTTTTCTACGCTTTCAAACTTTTCCGTGTAAATCTCGACGACTTACTCACCAGATCAATGTGCATATCCAGTTGTCCAAGACAAGCGGAAGCGAATTAACGGTCCAATTTCTTCTTGGCGAAAACATCAACTTCGGCATTAAACTCTATGCCGAGTTTATCTAATTTTTCCACGTACCTTCGTTTATTTTCACCGTCTAAATGTCTAACCAACGTTCTACCATCCGACTCAGCATTGAACAATGCTTAGCTAGACCGGCAATATGGCGAGGTAAACAAAAGTCACATGATTTTATGATGTCGGTGTACGAGCTCAATAGTACTGTCTTTTAATCTAAAAAAGGGACTTTAGCAAGTTAGTTCTGGGAATTGTGGGACATTCAAAACACCATACACACATTCTGCTCCTGCAGAGACTGTATACAACAATTTTGAAGTTTCCTCCAATATCCTTGATGCCCACTACACACCGAGCGACACGAGCAAAATGAAATTTGCGATATACCGGCCTGCGATAAGTGAACCGCCAAATAGCGGGGGATTACTGTGCAATACCTCCGAGTGGTCGATAGGAGGCAGGGGCATGATGATTTTCTTGGTGACAGGGGCAATGGGGTTGCCGTCGCTGTCATAGTCCACATTCTCCTCCTCCTCCTCCTGCGTCAGGCCGGCGGTGGGGTTCTCGGCCATATAGCGGAAGTAGGCCTCCTGCAGAAAGCACAAAGACGCATGTCTGGAACTGAACTAAAAAATAATAACGACATGCATCAGCATAGTGGATCGATCATGTTGAGCGATCCTTCTGAGCTAAATCAACACTTAAACATGCTTTATTTTCACAGAACAAAAAAGATGAATAAAAATGTTGAAAATCCAATACAACCTATATGGCGCTTGTGTAGCAAAGGGGATCGAGAAGGGGATGTTTCCTCGTTTGACAAAGAGATGCAAGAATGATTTAAGTATTGCGAAGGGCTCACTACTCACTTGTTCATCTTCTTCTTCAATGTCATCGCGAACACCCCTGAAATCACAAGCGGAGAAAAAAAAAAACTTCCCTGCGGCTCGTTCGTACACCCAAAAGAGACCCCCCAGACCTATGTGAGCCAGTGGCTCGCTGTGCTTACCTGTTGGTACGCTAACTAATGTACAAATGAGTCTTAGGGCCACACTGGAAATGAAAAATAAACTCAAATGACATGAGAAGATAATAATTAAGTCAATGTTATTACTGCACAATAAAGGTATCATCTGAAAAAATCGGTCATTAAAAAAATTGTGACATAAAATAAGGTATGTTATGAGAATTACGTCAGAAAATAACAATAAATAAAGTACAAGGGTAAGATGGAATTTTACCAGACTCAAGTTGCAGCTGTGACCATGTGTATTGTTAAAAGGAAAGTTGTCATTATATAAGAACATCAGAATCATGCAACAACAATTATACCATTACAATTTAGTCGTCATTTTATGAGAATTCAGTTCTTAGAGAAATTATGTAATATTGCAAAGTTATATGAGAAAAAGTATGTAGTATAACAAGGATAAAGTAACAACGGCATGAGAATTGTCAGTTTATACTACAAGAATTAAGTTGTAACGTTACAAGGAAAGTTGGAATTTTACAATACCATCAAAGTATGAAAGGAAAAAGTGTCAAGAGAAAAGTTATTTTTGTGAAAATTCAGTTATATGAGGAAAAATAATGGGAATATTAGAAGGATTAGAAGTTGAGACATTTCAAGAAAAAAATGCATAATTTAAAGTCACAATTTTACTAGAATTGTAAAACAACCACATGAATTAAGTTATTTTACAACAATTAAATAATGTTAGGAAACAATTGTGCGAACATTAAGACAAAAAAAATATTTTACGAGCTAAAAGTCAAACTATGGTATTTTCGCAACAAAATTAGCAAATTTAATAAAATAGTCATTCTGGTTTGTGAAAATTATAAAAGATCCTAAACAGTCCTCCAGTTATTAATACCTCTAATTTAACAATAATATAATTGTTCTCTTAACTTTATTCTTTTTAAGTACAATGTAACTATCAATTTATTGTTATTTTATTATATTTTCAGTGTGGCCCTAATACTCTTCTGTACTCTCAAAGTGCTTTTTGTGCCACGCAACAACACATCTGTTTGAGTTGTGGGCATTTTCCTTCTCGCTAAAACACACAATTTAAACACCTACATAAGAATGTCACAAGAAACCAAAGATAGTCTTACTTTGCAGACTTTTCCTCGATTTTCTTAATGTCCTTTGCCGCTTGGTTCTGGGAGAGAAGACATGTTTGAGTTGGACAGGACAAAGCAGGGCTGAGCAATATGCCGTAAAAAACACATTTTTCTCCGTAAAAACAGATTTTCAAGTTTAAACAATGATTATCTGGAGCATAATCGGGTACTAAAATATTTGTGCTCACCTCAACCTCGGCCATAAAGGCATCGAGGGGATCGTCGTCGCTGTCCGAGCCACCACCGGACTTCATCTGCAGCCGCGTGGGTGAGTTCTCCGCAGGGATGTACGGCAGGTCCACGTTGCTGCTGGACTCCTCCTCGTCGTCCTCAAAGTATCTTTTTGGAAAAAGCTTGAGAATTGTATTTTTGTGCTTTTTTTTTTTTAAATGTGTCATATGCAATATTGAAGTGAACACTCACGCATTCTCCTCATCGAAGTTTCCTCTTTTGGTACCGATTTTGTAGAATGACGGCAGTTGGCTCTTCCCATAATTGCCGCCGACGCTTGATCCCGACGGCCTGAACGACCCGTGAGATTTCTGGGGAAGTGGGGCTTCCTCCTTCTTCCCGCTGGCGAGGGAAAAGCCCCCAAAGCCGAAGCCTCGCTTTACACCCGGACCGCCTTTGTTCCAATTCATGGCTGTGCTGTGAAAAAGAAACCAAAAATTAAAAAACATGCATGGTAAGGTAATTAACGACGTTAAATTGCCCATCAGTGCAATGATAAATATAACTTTAAGATATTTAAGTATTGTGGCATCACCGTTTGGGGTTGACTTAAGCTATAAATACAGCCAACTATAAATGTTTCTTGGTGGGGCAGTGGACGGATCTTGCTCTCTAACCGCCTGTGAATAGCCAAAGTGCACATATTGCTATATTAATAACTTTCTGACATCGTGTCAATCAAAAGTGAGAATTATCATTGGAAACGTTTGAATTGGTCGCCATTTTGACAACCAAGGTGTACCTCATGAAATGTGGCATATGGACAGTCCTGAAATACTTAATGAATTTAAATTACTTGATCAAAAATCTTTATTTAAGTGGATTTACCGACACGTATCGTATTACGCTTAAAGTAATCTTTATATAATGATAGAAATGTATTTTTTACGTCCATATTCATACGTTAAAATGAGGTCACGCTGAATAACTAGCTTGAGAAAGGTACGTCTAAATAGGTAAAGTTATGCATCAGGTATTATAGCAAATATTATCCAAACGCAAATACATTGGTTTGTTGTGGGCCTTTTTTTTAAATCAATACGGTGCGCGCACGATGACAACACGTTAGCATTAGCTTGATCCACAGGCCAAGAACTGAAACCGAGATATTGGAGACGGCTTCTCAATGCATAGAGTTTAACACACTTAAGCGCATTTGGCACAAAACTACATTGTACGTTCTATTAAGGATACATGCCACAATAATCTTTATTTACCCGATGGCTGATCTCCCGCACAGCGTCGTTTAATTGTTTTTACAGCAGATGAGGAGCGCTTTGGCGTCATCAATCTGCGCCACGTTGTTTTCGCGTTACGAGGATTTCCCACCCAGTTTACAGGCGGGACCCCCCAACTGCATCATGATTGGCTCCTGGCGATGATCTGAAACGAGATTACCGCCCAATTTGAACGAAATAAATAAAATTAATTTGTTATAGTTATTTTTTTGGGCGACGGCTGGGGAAAAAGCCGGTTTAGGATGAGTTAAATTTGGGATTAAGGTAGGCCTGGAAACAAAATGGGCAAAGAAATAACGAGCTTCCTCCAGTTAAATGACGTAGTTTGTGCGCGACACCTATAACCAACGGCATAGATGTGGAGACATGACAAAATGGGTAGCCTTGAAGTGAATTTTTAATCCACTCGTTGTCATCCCGGACTCTGTATGATTTAAATAGTAAGTGAACACGTTAAATATGCCGAGTTTAGCCGGGAGTATTTTTCAAATAAACAATCATCAATGAGTTTAGCTAATGTCTGTTCAGTGGGTGTTAGCATCACTAGCCTCTGCGCACTTCACCATGACAACTGAGCAGAGTTACGACCGCTCCCAGATTTGTAATATATTGTGTGTTACGTAGTCAAACAACATAATCGTTCACGTATTTCTACCGGTACTTGTGATTTTGCAGGGGTGTTGTTTTTCCCGGGAGGTGGTTTCAACATTGGCTGAAACAAAGGGATCAATGTCTTTTCTTGTAAGTCCTATTCACCTATTTACAACAAAATAGAATTCAACATTGTTTACTTAATTCAGTTGAGATTGTTGTACAAGCCGCCGTTGTGAGTCATCATTCATCGTAGATGTTGTTTCCTGTGGAAATTGTCCTCATTCATCCTTGGATCATCTTTCTTCTTTGTCTCCCTCTGTCTCTATGAATTATTGCCTTCTATATGTCAGCGTTGGGTGTCTGAGAAATTGAGTGTGGAGAGCCTGCGGGATTTGGAGTTATTTGGAGGTGAGGCCCAACGCTAATATCAGTAGACAGTGTTTGTCAACTTTTTACAATTAACTGAACATGATCAGGAAAACAAAAATAACTTATTTGTGTGTTTAGGGTCTTGAATTTTCACCAAGGTACTATTTCGTACCCTGGACAAATGGCTTTTACATTGTTGGACATACTTGTACCGTTTTGGCCGGGTGCTGTTAGTTTGTGGATGGTCAGGGAAGGTGATCCTGAGGCTATGTTCACATGTGAGCAGGGACCTTCTAAGGTTGGATAATATTATTCACACATGATTCTGTGATAACAGTATTGGCTGTGTTCCAGCCAGAGATTTTGTCTTTTACCTTTACATCTTTTAGACTCCGATGCAATGGACCTTTCAGACCTGTCAAATCACTCGTACAATAATAGCCAATCAGATAGCCGGATTGTCTTTATCCATGTCTTGACACGCCCCTCTTGCTGTATTGACCCACAAGCAATGCTGGTTATCGGTCGCGTGCGCTTGGAAAAGTTAACGTTACGAACGAAATGGCCCTCAGATGCGCTTGGGGAACAAGCAATTCTGATGAAAGATATCTTGCTAGGTTACAAGGGGCCCGGTTGATTCATTTTCCAAAGCCTAAAACACAGTTGACGAAGTGTCTACGATTGATTAAGGCTCACGGAAATGTCCATTTGCCTATTTGTATCACATCGGACTTTTAAGACAGAGCACTGGGTTCCATTACGAGCCAAGTCAAATAATACACCCACTCACTTATAAAGACTACAATGATATTACTCGTGACCTTTCCAAGTAAAAAGTATTCACCCTGCTTTACATGCGCAGTATGATTCCACTATTTTATCTTTTTGGATTTCAGTATTACATTTGTGAGGCGGTAAACTTATTTGCATCGATCGCCAACATTTCGCTGTAACTCTGACATTGCGTCCTGCTTCGTCCAAAATCTTAATTCCGTGTACATATCCTCGCGTGAAATAGTTGAGACCTCTCGGTAGAACTCTCTTGGACAAGTTCGACGCATTTGGGAAAAAACATAGCCCGATATTATCTAAAATACGCGATAGAGAATCCAGTTCAAACCTGTTATGTTCAGTCGGCTTTATGGAAGATTGTGGGGCAAGGCAACTGTAGCTAAGGTTGGGGGGGGGCTGAGGATCGCCAGTCGGAAAGGTCCATTTGCACTCTCACCTTCGTGGCATCAAATAAATGGGGAGAATGGATGAATTTCTCACACTCTGTCCACAATGGGGGAAATGGTTGAATTTGAATTAGAGAATGCATGGCTTTATCCTAGTCACTAAGGGTTTCGTGGTGCTTTCGCCTGACTTCAGTGCAGGCAGCGTGGATTCAATTTCCACTCACTAATAGTTTGTGGTGTCCATCTCTTATGTATGCCCTGCTACTGACTTGCTGCTAGTCATTTTTGGCCACAAATTTTTCCATGACGAGTTTTTGGTACTCCATAAAAAAAAAAACTACTAATGTACAGGCAAACATCATTTAAGGACAGGCGACAGGTGGGAGGGAGGCGGTCCCCTAAAGGAGTAAGCAAGATGCAGTAGGTGTGTTTGTGTGTTCTCTTCACGTCACTGATGTGGTCTTTCTATCCCAGAGCAAGCTCAGGGACTCTCTCATGGGGAAGTAAGTGTCTTGTCATCGCATTGCCACACCCTCTATGCCTGTTGTGAGCGTGTGTGCATGAACAGGTTCCTCACTGTGTGTGGAAGCCCGCTGACCACCAGGTGCCTTCCCACTTATTCAAAATGCATGAGTATTCATCCCCCCCCCCCCCCCCTCCCCCAGTGTTGGCAATGTGCTCGGACTTTAGTCGGCTCACCAAAAGGATGGTCGCACCAGGTGCTCACATGCGTTCCTATTGATCTGGCATCAACTACGGAGACGTCTCTCTTAATAGGCCTGGGTGATTGATTTCATCATTAAATTCAATTTAATATTTCAGGTTGAGCGGCACGGTGGCGCAGCGAGAAAGCGTTGGTCTCACAGTTCTGAGAAACCGGGTTCAATCCCGGTGGAGTTTGCATGTTCTCCCTGTGCCTGGGTGGGTTTTCGCCGGGTACTCCGGTTTCCTCCCACATACCAAAAACATGCAACATTGATTGGACAGTCTTAAATTGCCCCAAGGTGTGATTGTGAGTGCGTCTATTTGTCTCGATGTGCCCTGCGATTGGCTGGCAACCAGTTCAGGGTGTAACCCGCCTCCTGCCCGTTAACAGCTGGGATAGGCTCCGGCACTTCTCCGACTCTTGTGAGGATAAGCGGCTAAGAAAATGGATGGATGTCAGGGTGATATTTTTCTGGCTTCTGTAGTTCAAAGCTTGGACCCGATGATGCAAATTCTTTGGACCAACGTGGGGGAGCTACATTTGATATAAAAAGTCTACACACCCCTGTTCAAGTGCTGAGATTTGTGATACAAAAAATGAGGCCAAGATAAATAATTAAAGTCTAGGGGCTGTTTTTATTTAGCTGGAGTCTTGGTCAGTGTTGAGTAAATTGTGAACATTTCACAACACTAGTCAGTGTTGTTTCAAAACCTTCAGGCTTATGTTTAAAAATGTTGGGAAAAGCCTACTAGAATATCTGACCTTTATTTGGGGTGATTGATGGCAGGGATGTCGTGACTCCCATTTAACATAAACGTGAATGGTTAACTCTGAACATAGCCATGTCCTTACTTGTAAGAGGGTGTGCACATTTGTGTTTACTTCCCCTTTAAAAATATATATAAAAAAAAATCTATTGAGTTATACACGGTACTGGTCTCATTTTTTTAATCGTACAAAACACTGGAGATTTGAACATGGGTGTAGATATTCTTTTTATATGTCCACTTTATGGAACTACTGAGGCATGTAGCTCGATGTCTCATTTCATAAGGTTAAATAGTCGAACATTAAAATTGTTCAATAGTATCCTCCACATTAAATTTTGACAAAACAAACGTTTTATTCAATTTTTTTTTCACAAGGTAAAATATTTTTTGAGGGGGCTAACTGCTGGAAACAATTGACATCAGGGGAAATAATGTCTAACGTCGCCATTATTATTGTTTTCCATAAGCAATGGGGAAAATCGATTGGAATGGGGGGGGTGGGATTAGATTTTTAATTCTTTTTTTAAATGTATATTTTAATGCAGTCTCACCCAACCCTACTCCTTAATGAGATCCAATACAGGAGCTGTCACATAGGACGCATGTTAGTCCCAGGTGTTCACTAATGTCGTGCACCTTTTGGGAGATGCATGGCGACGCCAGTCCCCCCCGCCCGCTCGCTCCATCCACCGTCGCCCTGGATTTTGAGTATTTTCTGGTCCTTTTACCCCACCACAACTCACACAGATTACAGCCTTGTTCCAGGATGTGCGCGTGCTTCACATCACCTTGGAAACAGTGATACGGTGGACCCTCACCCAATCTTGCATCGTATTCCTTTACAGTGTTTTTACAAATATGTGTTCTAGTATTGAAGATCCTGCTGATGCTGGAATTAAAGTAGTTTAGCTATTTGGCACCTGGTTGGCACACAGAACAGACGCAAACATGTTTTTATCTGCATTGTCCACAGATACAAATAATCCAGTATTTGCGATACACTTATTGCTTGTAATAATTTTTTTGTGTTAAAAAGTGTGAGTTAACACATTTAAATGTGTTCAAAACATCTGGCAAGGTAGTTTTTTAATTTATTTTTTCTTGTCTCCATGGTGGTTATTCATGGACTCAAAATGCTCGCCCACTATCCAGACATTTTTTTGTGTGGATTTGGTATGTCATGGAGGCATGGTGGGGCACCTGGAAAATGTTGGCTTCACAGTTCCGAGGTCCCGGGTTCAATCCCAGACCCGTCTGTGAGGACTTTGCATGTTCTCCCGTGCCTGCGTGGCTTTTCTCCGGGTGGCCACTCGGATTTCCTCCCACATCCCAAAAACATGCAACATTACTGTAATTCAAGGCCTACAGAGCGCACCTTGCAAGCCTCACTGAGTACATTTGTAACGGAAATACCATTTGGTACATACATATGCCGCAGCTGTGTAAAAGCCGCAAGTGCCCACATTGAAATCCACATTGAAACACATATTACATATATAAATATCTGTATATAGCATATATACAGATATTTACAAAGAAATAGTACACAGAAAGAGCTTAACGCTAGCGCACCACCAACGTTAACAGGGCCGGTTAAAATGAAACTTACCGGTAAATATCACTGAGACACGCCAGTAACACAGCAGCAACACACTAGCACAGCGCTAACAGGGTCGGTAAAAGTCACTTCCTTGGCACATATATTCCACCTGTCTCATTCTTACCTTTTCCGCTCGAGTGCCCCTTGCGACAGTTAGAAAAAAATGCACAAATTAGCAGGATCACCGCATTAACCGCAGTGTTGAAAGCGTGTGGAAAAAAGTTGCAGCTGGCAGTCCGGAAATTATGGTAATTGGACACTCTAAATTGCCCCTAGGTGTGATTGCGGCTCTTTGTCTCCCTTGTGCCCCGTGATTAGCTGGCAACCAGTTCAGGGTGTAACTCGCCTACTGGTCGTTGACAGCTGGGATAAGCTCCAGCACTCCTGTGACCCTCGTGAGGATAAGCGGCTAAGAAAATGGATGGATGGATGGATAGTTAGAACAACATAAATCATCACGACAGATGGTCGTCGTCACCCAAAGTCAGCTTTGTTAGGAAGGCTCCATTTGGCTCACCGCTGACTGTAATGTGGACAAGTATAATAGAAAATTAATGGGTGGATGCAGGAACGCCTCAATAAATGACGATGTTGTCGTTCCAAAGGGACCTAAACTGACCTAAGGCAAATTTACCTACAGAGTATGTAGTAACAGGCCATCGCTAACCTACTTTAACACTGTAGCAAAGTCAAAATTACAGTAAATATTTGAATGAAAAAATTTTTACTCCAAAAATATAAAACAATCAAATGGAAAGTTTGGGGCTAACACAGCGTGTCGTCTGGTCCAAATAATGAATGTGTCATAAACCCTGTATTTATGTAAGTGTTCTTAATTGGGAAATTGTAATTATTTTGTATATTTGAAGCAGGAAAAGTGTGGGTGTTGAGCACTTTCACAGGGAGAAGTGTTGGTCTTGTGACAGGGTGCGCCACTGCCCATCTCTTGAACACCTCAGAATTTATGAAAAGACCCAAAAAGGCCATTTTGCGTGAGTTAATTCAGTTGTCGCACGATCCCTCTCTCAAACTACCAAAGAAATAGCGAGGACAACATAATCAATGATAAATGAATTAGTTGGACTTTTTTGACACTCATAACTCTGAGCGTGTGAGGAACAAATCGGAATCGGACGTCATCTTGTCCTTGTCGTTGTGACTCATTCAACCTCTGTGTTGCTTTTCTTGCATCTACGGCCAGGCTCATGAGGACAGCAGGGAAAGCGTGACGTCCCTTCCGCGTCGAGACACCATGGGAAGCTTCCTCCCCGACAGCAGTGCCTATCAGTTACTCGCTATTATCGGTACGCCCTTGTCGTTTTATTTTTCAGATGAACTCCGAGTGCGAGTATTATATAAACAACTCAAATAATTTGATGACAAAAATGTTGAAATGAGAACTCTGCCTCAAAGCTTCGCAGTGCTAACTTTTTCAGATGGACCGATACCAAATACAAGGAATGTTTTAGTGACACGAGGTTGTCTGTTAACAGGCCAGGGCCTGGACCACCTGATGACGGTCAACCAGGCCCGATACAGACCCACCGGGGAGCACGTGGCCATACGACGCATCGACCTGGAGTCGTGTACAAACGAGATGGTCTCCTGCCTGCAGGTCCGCGTCCGTCTGAAAGTTGTCGTCTACTCTGGGCAATCTCCTCTCTTTTGGTCAAGGAATGAACTAAAAAGGCAATCGTTCACTGCTTTTTGGTGTTGCTCTGGCAGGCTGAGCTGCACGTGTCCAAGTTGTTTCACCACCCGAGCATTTTGCCCTACAAGAGCGTTTTCATCGCCGAGAACGAGTTGTGGGTCATCACACCCTTGATGGCGTACGGTGAGGTGCAGCATGTGCAGATAATTATATTCCATCTTTCCTGTGCTTATTCTCAAGCTCTTGTTTTTTTTTTTTTTTTTCCAGGCTCGGCCAGAGAGCTCGTCAGCACGTACTTTCCTGACGGCATGAGCGAGCTCGCCATCGCTTACATCCTACTGGGCGTCCTCAAAGCTTTGGAGTACATCCACCAAATGGGATATGTGCACAGGTAAGAAAATTGAAAGATGGATAGATAGATGTAATGTCGCAAGGAAAATTAAGTCCTCACAGCAGCACTAGTTGCACTTGTGCATATATGCAGCCAACCAAGTACAAAGAGAAGCACCAAGGAGGGTTGAAAAGAGATTAAAGTCCAATTCCAGAAAAGAAAAAAAATGAATATTAATCCAACAATTGTGATATGTGCATAGGTTGGTGGAAGGATGGATGGACAGAGCGATAGATACTCTAGTTTAGGTGTTACTCATACAAAAAAGAAAAAAGTTGAAGGTCAAGTGTCATCCCTATAAACGTTCTCAAATAGATAATGAAATGAAAAATAACCCATATAACATTATTCACTTCAATGTCTATATGAAAAAATATATATGACCGGAGAGCGCAAAGTTGGACAAGCGTCATTTGACGACATCCAAGTGGTCGCCATATTGGCTGCATCCCCTGTCTGTGACGTCACCCCTGACATTCGCCATTGAAAACACTCGGTGGAGCCTACTATGGGAGACGAACACGCCCCTTCTGACACGGAAACTCTTTTCCAAGAAGAGAACATCTCATAACCGAGTGAAGTTACCGGGGCAGTATTACCCTATTGTTTTGAGCCATACTTAGATGATATGCGGATCACGGCCAAACCACCTCCCCGCCCGATCCACCTCAGTGCGGCGGTGATAAAAACATTGCCACCTGCGAGCGACGACTACGTCGCGACCAAACCGCCTCCCTGTCTGATCCAGTTCCGCGGCGGAGATGAGCCACTGCGGCCAGGCGGCGCAACGAGCCACCTCGGCCTTGTCGACAAGGCTGAGGTGGCGATTCACAAGGCCTGCGGAGGCCGTCCTTCAACAGCTGCAGCATGGAAACTTTCCGATGAGCACATCGACACATTTAGCACCCCCTGATTTACAGATTACGCCAACTAGTATTTTTTTTTTTTAGTCGCTGTATACACACCTACCTGTCATTTGGAACCCACAAAGCTCTCATCCTCTGCACCTGTGCAATCCATTTTTCACAACGAACTGGATCTTTTGGAAAAGTATGAAGAGCGAATCCATCCTCCCGAGTGTTTGAATAATATCCAGTAATGCAACAAGCCGGCATTTTGACTAACATGAAGGAACAACGAGCTATCTTCCCGCAGGTAAAACTAATTGAAACAAACGAGTCCGCTTCAGGGCGGTCCTGCCATATATGTCACTTCCTGCTTCTTGTCGAAAACAAATACCTTGAGAGGATTTTCATGGCGGGAGTTACAAAAAGCCATATACGTCAAAATCATGCTTTGTGGTGGAAAAAAAATGGATGGGTCCATACCGGCTGCCGTTTTATTTCATTAATAACATCCTAAAAATTATCCATTTCATAACAGTGGGACTTTAAGGTGTTACATGTTGCTCTATAGTACTGTAGTTACACAATATTCCCTAATTCTGTTGCAATATTCGAACAATGACTGCAAAGCAGGAAGTGTGATAGTGAAAGTGATATCCAGTATAACGATGAACAATAATAGACCCAACATGTTCAGTTTATTAAACATGCATTGATATGCATGTCTGCAGAATAGTTATATTGCATGTGACACAAGCAAAGGAAATCAAGATATTCAATGAAACAAGCATTGTTACCTTAACATATTTATAAACTCGGCTTTGATTTATCATAAACTGTAATACTGTGCCGCATGTGAACCCTTTGGAGACAATATAGGGGGTGCGGCTTAAAGCCAGAGTGTGTCTTGCGCAGGAGTGTGAAGGCCAGTCACGTGCTGATCGCCGCCGACGGCCAGGTGCGTGTGTCGGGCCTCCGCAGCATCTTCAGCCTGATCCGACACGGCCAGCGGGCCAAAGTGGTGCACGACTTCCCGCAGAACAGCACCAAGGTGCTGCCGTGGCTCAGTCCCGAGGTGCTGCAGCAGGTACGGCGACCTCACGTTATCTCTGTGATGTTCAAGAGTGTTGTATGTGAGCTACCTCGAGTTGTACACGAAAGAATCACTGAAATGTTCAAGCGTTGCATCATAGAAGACAAAAAGACAAGTAATGTTTACGATTGTCAAAGCTTAAATCTCAGTGGAGGTCTTCTCTCTACTGCTTCCTTTTCTCTAAATTTTCTGTGGGGCTTGTTAACGGTTTAGACTAAACTGGAAACGCTGACTGGGAATCCCGCACATGCGACATGAAAGTCAGTTCAGCGACCCCCCCCCCCCCCTTTAATTTTCCAATATATCTCCCCCCTCCCCCGGCTTTCAGAACCTGCAGGGCTACGACTTCCGATCAGACGTCTACAGCCTGGGCATCACAGCATGTGAGCTGGCTAATGGACACGTCCCTTTCAAGGATATGCCTGCTACGCAAGTGAGAGGAGATGCCACCCAACCGTTGTCGGACATCTCGCAAAGGACGACGGCTCTCTTATTCCCCCCCACTTGCTTTGCGCAGATGCTGCTGGAGAAGCTAAACGGGACAGTGCCTTGCTTGCTCGACACCACCACCATCCCGCCGGAGGAGCTCTCCTTGAAGCCATCGCGCTCGGGCGCGGACTCGGGGATCTGTGAAGGGCTGGGAGGTGGCAGCAGTGTCGTTGGCGTCGGGGTCCGCCACTCCAACGGCGAACCAGGTTCCTCCGCGTCAGGACACCCGTATAACCGCACCTTCTCCCCGCACTTTCATGCCTTTGTCGAGTTGTGTCTTCAACGGGACCCGGAGAAGAGGTAGACAGTGTCAGCTGAAACATTTCGACAAAATCTGACTCATTTATTCTCCTTTCTTTACGTAGACCCTGTGCTTCTGCTCTCATAGGTCATCCCTTCTTCAAGCAGGTGCGTGTGAATTAATCCTAATGTTGTTGTAGCCCACCACGTAAACCAGGGGTGCTCAATGCCTCTTGGTCGATCGATAATCTTCCCTCTAAACTGCACGCGTGCGCAATTGTGCACCGCTGATGCAGTCTCTTCCCAGATATTCTGCATTGTGTGCATTAAAAAAAAATCTAATTCAAATTGAAAGTATAACATACAGCCATTCAGTTTGTGGCATTTTGCAATGTGATTCAATGAATGAGGGATTGTTGCATCCAATGGCACAATTCACATACGTGCTGTGAAAAATGAAAAGAAGAAGCCACTTGTTTCTTTGAGGCAGCACACGAAACTTTCTCTAACAATGACCGCTGCTCCTCCACTTTTTTTCCTAGTTTACCTTAAACACCCCCACCCCCGCCCTCCACTCCGTTCTTAAAGACTTACGCAGCCCATCAATGTGTTTTATAATGACAGCGTCCTCCGCCGGTGTTTTAGTTAGCAACAGTTCGGGCAACGTAGACAAAGACGAGCTAGACATGCTGCTTATGTTTACTTTCTATGTTAAGGGAGAAAGTTAACAAAATGCTGTTGTTTTAAGACGCGATGGTTAAACTGGACGAGATTTTCTCTTTTTCGGTCTGGTCTCAAGCCAAAGCAAAAAGTGCAGGATGAGATGGTGTGAAATTTTAAAATTCCACCTTGGCACAGCCTGATCCAGGATGAAAGCACAGACAATAAAGTGCACAAAAATCTAATTCTGCATTTTAAATATAGGAGGCAGCGTAACATTAAACTTAAAACGGTTTGGAAGCATCCCCACTCTCCCGTCGTCAGTAGCTCGCGAGAGGCTGGCTGCTTGAAAAGTAGATCTTGGGGTAAAAAAGTCTGGGCACCCCTGACGTAAACACTGCCAACACTATAGATTCATAAGTCCTTTTCATAGTGCCCAAGAAAGTTGACTTTTTGCGTGTCACAGCACTTTATGAAAGGTAGAGTTAAAATTGGGGAAACAAAGGAAAGATTAAGGGAAGTGAAGTAAGGAAGCATGGAAAATAAAGGTGACAGAATAGAAGGAAATATGTAAAAAAAGCATGACAAAGTGGGTATGACAGAAGGAAGGAGATTGGCAAGAAAAGTAACTTCAAGAAGAATGTGAGGATCCATGGATTAGAAACAGGTGTCTGGAGAAAAGGAAATGTAAGAAGGCAGAAAAGGCTAAAGCAAAGGAAGGATGGATGTCAGGATGGAAGAATAAAAAGCAAATCTGACAGAAGTAGGGTCAGGAAATAAAACATGGCACGGAAATACAATCCCTTTATTGTTAAAAAAAATAAATATACCATACATCTGACTTCTTCTACTTCTGTGTGCTCAGATCTCTCAGCTCAAGCGGCGTCCCTCAGAGGTGCTGCCAGAGCTCTTGAGACCCGCAACGCCCATCGGCAGCGCCGAGAATTCCCAGCCGCAGCCTTTGCCGTCCGGGCTGGCCAGCGTGGAGTCGGGCCTGAGCCACCTCGATGTGGATGACTGGGACTTCTGACGTTGGCAGAGAGCGACAAAGCTTGTCAAGAGTGTAAATAAATTGACGTTACTCTTCTCGGAGGTGACGAGCCGGTCTTCGTCTCGGTTCTGTTGACGCCTCTTGTCGTTGTCTTAAAATGGCCACCTCCTCCTCTCAGGCTTTGTACACAAGACGCTCTACCTCTCACTCATTACACGCACACACATTTGCATGTTCCTTAACTGGCCCCACATCGTGAATGTGACAAATTTGACAATAAAAGTGATGTTTCCATTTGCAAAAACTAAAATACACTTTTATTCACAATGTACACAAAGACAATATGGGGGAAAGGCAGCGACGTCAGTCATCTTCGTCGGACGGTGGCAGGTCGCTGGTGGCTTTGCGTTTCTCGATCTTGGCCAGCAAGTCTGAAAGAAACGAAATATGAGCACATAGTAGGCCTGAGCAGCTAAATTATTTTTAGCAAATAGCAACATTCTCACTGATATGCCCTTCTTAAAATAACATCGCTGAAAAAAGAGGAGCAAGTTTACAAAAGTAGTCAAATATTGCCAAATTAACTTTTTAACTGCTCTTACAACATCCATCCATCCATTTTATTTGCTGCTGATCCTCACGAGGGTCACGGGGAGTGCTGGAGGCTATCCCAGCTGTCAATGGGCAGGAGGCGGGGTACACCCTGAACTGGTCGCCAGCTGATTGCAGGGCACATCGAGACAAACAGCCGCACTCGCAATCACACCTACGGGCAAGTTAGAGTGTTCAATTAATGTTGCATGTTTTGGGATGTGGGAGGAAACCGGAGTGCCCGGACAAAACCCACACAGCCTCGGGGAGAACACGCAAACTCCACACAGGCGGGGCTGCGATTGAACCCGGGTCCTCAGAACTGTGAGGCCAACGCTTTACTCGCCGACCCGCCGTGCCGCTCTTGCAACAAATGAAATTTTGAAAAACTACAATACCTGCTGTGAAATAGACACACAAGTGGAATTATTTTTACACTGTGTGTGACGAAAGGAGACTGGAGGAAGGAAATTGCAGATTCAATTACACATAACATTGCCACAGTCATGGTGTATTAATTGCAAAACAAGTGATTTAGCCACGTTGCAAACTTTTGTGCTGAGGTATGTTGTTCCAAGCCAAAAATATATTGCTGAGGTGCTAAGGTAAATTGTTGAACATTTTATGTTACTTCATTAAGGATCTTTACATTCAGTGACGGCTTCAGATACGAGTGACTCGATTTACAATTATTTCATGCTAGAAGCTGTCGTTTGGACGAGCAAAAATTTGAGATGCAGGCGGTGTATGGTAGCAGTGAACTGAATTCACTTCACAAGTAGCAGTTTCAGCGTGAACAAGTCCTCCCAAAAACAAACAAAAAAAAAGCTTCAAGCTGCCATTTGCAACTCCCAGTTGAAGTTTATTGTGAAATTAAACAGAATGGAAATTTGAACAAAAGGTGCAGCAACACATGTAGACAGCTTTTACTATCACTTATTTCAATGTTGCATATGTTTTTTTTCCAGTGAAAAAAAAAATTCAAATTTAAGGCTAAAACCCCAAAGAGGGAATTTTACCTCAAGAGATCCTGAGGGGCTCACCTTTAGCAGGGTTGAAGACGCCGTTGGTCTGAGTGTTGCACACGTAGCAGCGTTTGGACTTGCGGTAGTGCTGCAGGGCGCAGGCCTCGCAGAAGTAATGGCGACACCTGGGAAGAGGAAGATTTAAGTATGCAGTCAGCACACGCAAAAATTGAGAAAAAAAAAAAAGCTGCCTACTTTGTTATAATTGGATTCTTGTAGGAATCCCTGCAGATGAAACACTTGAAGGGCAAGTCCTCCTCGTCGCTGCTCACCTCGTAGTTTTCCTCGTCTATAGCACAGTTAATAAAAAAAATGAAAAAATAATTTATTTTAGTGCTATCCCGATAATACTAGTTAATTGTGATCATTTTGTTCATGATAATTATGCTATGAAATGTTCACATGCTTTCAACCCCAGCTGTGACCGAGCTCACCATTAGCGCCGTATCTGCCTTCCTCCAGCTCCCTCTCAATCTGCCAGCCGTGCTTGTAGTCGGATCGGTCATGGAGGAACTTGCAGCTGTCTGGTATAAGATCCGGAAGGTGAAACGAGCTTGTCTGATCGATTGATTGGTTTCATTATCTGCATTTTACTTACCTCCAAAGCCGCAGAATCCGGTCTCCTTGTAGTCCTTGCAGATGTCCGGCTGGTAGTCCCACCTGACCGTGGCTCGCAGGTGCTCCGGGGCTCGGATGGGTCCTTTCCTGTTTGTTCGGCCACAAATGATTAGGTGAGCGCTCCACAATTGTGACGGCTTTGTTGATTAGCTGTAAGGCAGGGCGATTTTTTTCGGGTTTTTTTGCGGCGTACACCACTATCATGAACAAGTTTACAATAGCACACGCTGTGCATTAATATGCCGCAAAAACAGTGATTAAGCCATGTGCAATTTTGGCTCGGACAATTCCGTGACAAAGTTTTTTTCAGTTTCCTTGCTTTTAAGTTCGTTAAATACCGTAATTCCCGGCCAGCAGAGCGCACCTGGTTACAAGCCTCACCAAGTACATTTGTAAGGGAAATACCATTTGGTACACACATACGTCGCAGCTGTGTAAAAGGCACAAGTGCCCACTTTGAAACACGAGATGTATACAAAGAAAAACAGTACACAAAAAGAGTTGAAGAGTTCTGAAGCTAACGCTAGCGCTAACAGGGCCAATTAAAATAAAACGTAACAGTAAATATCACTGAGACACGCCAGTAACACAGCAGCAACACGCTAGCACAGCGCTAACAGTGCCGGTAAAAGTCACTTCCTCGGCACATATGTTCCACCTGTCTCACTCTTACCTTTTCCGCTTGAGTGCCGCCTTGCGGCCGTTAGAAAAAAATGCACAAATTAGCCGCATCACCGCATAAACCGCAGGGTTGAAAGCGTGTGGAAAAAAAAAAAGTCACGCTTTGTAGGCCGGAAATTACGGTAAATGTAAATATCAGACACAATCAGATATCTTAACTAAACATAAAATTATTATTTTTTAAATGCTGATTTTAATTAAAAGGGAGAAAATAATTATACCGAACCCTTCCACTAAGATACTCATATTGTAAGAATGAAATTCAAGAGAAAAACAGACCAGTCGCTGCTAAGAATGTGAAGAAACTTTACGTAGTATATAAAAATAGCATCACCCATTAACACGGGCCCCGAAAAATAAATAAATAAATAAATATTTTGTATTTTTTCAAGGAAATGTGGCATGGCCGTAGTTGCAGTGCTTGTCAGAATAAAGTCAATATGATGATATTCTACGATTCATGCACTGCCCTGGTAAAGAAAATTTGGATTTTTTTTTTTCTTTCCCCAAAGTTGATGCAAGTTAATGCTGGGGGAATGGGGGGACCTTCAATGCTTGATTGACATTAGGAAAAGGGGAAAAACAAAACAGATAAGGCAAAAGTTGTTTTAATATAATGTTACCATTTGAAATGGGGGTGGTGGGAGAGATTAAAATTGGAAATCAGATTTTTGTTGGGAAAAATGTCTGAAGGCTTAGTGCCGAGTCCTATTTAGTTGCTGATGGTTACTCACCGGACCATGCCAGAGGATGCGTTGCCCATCGTGGTATCTTTGGGTTTGATGAATTTCTGGTAGTTGTTTATGCCACGGTATATCTTATCGTCCTCCTTGCCCGTCAGCTCCTATGGGAAGGACAGAATGTGGTTTATCCAGCGGCACCCATGTGAATTGTAGTCATATTGATTAAAAAAAAAAAAAAAAAAAAACGGAAGACCCTCTGCTAACATAAGTCAAATTGAAGTTGAAAAGTCCCCAGAACCTCCAAATTTGGACACGTAATTTACCTCTTGGATTTTCTGGCTCCTCTCAAAGATGGCCTGAGCGTCCTTGTCGCGCTCCGTGTCCAGTTGGTATGTCGCTGTGGCGCCCATGTCCTCCGGGCCCTCTGGTTTCTATTGAAAAACAGCGTAGAAATGAATGGGGTGATGCTATAGTTAGATACTGAGAGGTGCATATCTACTATTGTTATTAATACAATAAATGTTAGCGTGCTAATGTCAACTCACAGCTGAACGTGTGGACTTGTAGGAAATGGTTATCTTGTCCTCTTTGCCATCTTCACTTTCACTGGAAGACACAGTCTCTTTTTCCACTTTTTTGGACTGGACACAAATGATTTATGAAGCTACAATGAGGGACTTTTTTTTTTTTTTTTTAATTACAAGTTAGTCATTAGAGTAAACGCAAATGGCAATGACATTTAAATGAAGTTTTGCTTTCTTTGATAAACTAGCTGTTCTCAATCATGCTGTCTGTGGAAGCAATCAACGGCAAGGCGCTTGCAAATAACAAACAGCTAAAAATAATTCAGATGAAAATAGAGTCCTACTCAAGTGTTTATTGTTATTAATATAATGTTACCTTTTGAATCATCGGATTTACTCGCGTCTTTTTCTTATCCTTTCTGACCACAGAACTGAGATCTTCATCACTGGTCCCATCTAAAGATGGAATCGTAACGTAAAAACCAGGACACATTATAATTATTGGTAAGAGTAAAAATATTACTGAACTAAGCACTGGTACCTTTATCGCTGTCGCTGGCCTTTCTTTTCCGCCCCGAAAATTTCTTTGTGGATTTCTTGAACAAGAAAGTACAGGAGCCTTCTTTTGGTTGGTCTGCTTCTGCCATCTTGCCCGCTCGGTTCGTAAACACAACATTGAGCACTTTTGCGACAGCGCCCTCTCGAGACCTGGAGGTATTGCTACTGCAATAAAAACTTCCTTAGCAAGCGAAAACCAAACAAACATCTTTAGACTTCTCACTACTTATTTATCTGATATACTTAGCTAATATTTGTATGTTAGTTTTATCGAAAATATTGTAAGTAAAGCATGTAATGACGTCGGGTGCTTTGCACCGGAAAAGAACAAGATCGAGCTCCCTTAAGACCCGGAAGTATTGTCACTCAATCGCGGAAACATTGGTGGCGGATTTTATAAATGAAAATAAATTACATTAAGACTTAATTAGCTACGATTTTTGTTACAATATTAGACAGAACGTGAAACTGAATACTATAAAGTGAACTACAACAATTTGAATTTACTGTAGCTTAAGTATTCTCCTGCGGCCAGCACGGTAACAGCAATTGAGCATACCTGTCTCGCAGTTCTGAGGATCTCGGTTCGAATCCCCGGCTCACCTGTGTGGAGTTCATATGTTCTCTCCGTGATTGTCTGGCAACCAGTACCGGATGTACCCCGCCGTTCGCCCGAAGTTAGCACGCCCGCAACCGTAGTGAAAATAAAGAGCACCGAAAATGAATTAATTCATGTTCTCTTGTATGAAACAAATACAAATACAGAAAACATGGCACAAGTGTACTTTTGTGACGTTGTGGTTTTATTTTGAAGTATACTGCTGCAACCAGTTTGTTAACATCCTGTGCGATGAAGGATTTCGTCCTTTATCTTCGGCGACAGGAGCAGATTTTTGACTAATAAGATGAAATATCGTATTGCAAGGACGTGAAGTTATCGCTTTCCGGAAACCGTAAAGAGCGAAAATAGAACTACGTTTGCGAGGCATCCATTTTACTTTGAAGCTTATAACCGGAACCAGTGTATTTCAACCCTTTAGGACCTTCAGCCTCAGCAGTAGCAAGGCACCAACCGCACTCCGCCGCAAAGGCGGCCGACTTTCAGCGCAGGCGAGTGAGGCTGCAAGTCGGACACAGGGAGGAAAGGCGGGGGCCGTCGCGGGGGGTGCGGAGGACTCCCGTTGCAGCCACTGCTGGATGGTACGAATGGAGCCCGGCTGCGTGCACAGAGCAATGGCAATGGGGCTGACGTCGAAGAAGGCGTCCGCCCGGAGCGTCGCCGTGGAAAGAAAGAACCTCATCACGGTGTGCAGGTATGTCACGACACGCATCCAGGATCATGCATCCCCCCCCCCCCCCCCCAAGTGCTATCCACTAATTGCAGAATAAAGACCACATTTATTGAATATTAAGCATAGACAGCTGCCCAAGTCCTGCGCCTAAATATTTGCTTTTACCTCTAAATGACATCCCATTTCCTTTTATGTAACCTCCCGAATCATAATTGAATTTTACATTATAACCAGACTTAGTTTCTAACATAACGGATGCAAGTTCTTGATCCTAAAGCTTGCATAATTGCTTTTATCCGCTCTGAACATATTTAAATATTGCTCCATTTTAATATCGCCATGAGTCATGCTCATATATTATTAATAGACGTGATTATTCTAAACATCAAATAAATACAGCTCCTCCATCATATTGATGTCCACTGCTTGCTTACAGAGGACAAGGGTGTGCAAGGTCTCTTCCTCCTCCATCTTTCCCCTTTAATATGTCCTATATATCATCATCATGATCATCATCATGAGAGGTCATGGCTATGTGTTGTGCGTGTGTCACATTCACGTTAAACGGACGAGTAACCTCTCCGCCACCTCCTCGCCTCGCTTTGCAGCCATGATGTCACATTGTCTGCGTCCATCTCGAGGATGACCGGCGGGGAGCGTGTGGACACTGAACATCAACCCGAATAATTTAGTCGGGAATCTGGATCGTGGTAATCTGGTTAGAGAAGGTAAACAAACAAACAAACGGGCCAAAGTTAAGAAAATGGCAGATAAACAGGACACAGCTGGGAGTACATATTGCCATACTGGAAGCCAATTGGCCGAGAAGGAGCAGGGTGTGGTCAAATATTACTGCTACTGTACAGTAATATGACTCAAATAAAAGTAAAAATGAGTCCTCCAAACAATTCCATAACTATTCAGTGAAACTAAATACTCCAGTATGAGTAAATATAAGCAGTTAATTTATTTTTTTTTTTAAACTAGTCCATGAATGCCTAACAATATTGCTTTTAAATGCCATTTTTAAAAACATGATTTAAATTCATTCTTCAGTTATGCACATAAAACTGCCCAATAGGCTTAAAAGACAGATACTAATTAGATAATTATAGGTCATTTCATTATGTAGTTGGACGGATTCACCCACACACCTACACCTACGATGTATATAATATGATTTGATATATAATATATGATAAAATATAATTACGGTAAGAAACTAATATGTCATTGCTGACATTTTAACATCCATATGCATGTTTTTCTTATTAATGCCACACATTTCACAAAAAGATCCGTATTTACGTGGACATTTCACATTTGTATTTCCAGCCATCCATTTTCTTTTCCGCTTATCCTCACGAGGGTCGCGGGGACTGCTGCCTATCCCAGCTGTCAACGGGCAGGAGGCGGGGAATACCCTGAACTGGTCGCCAGTCAATCGCTGTGCACATGGAGACAAAAAGCCACACTCACAGTCACACCTAGGGCCAATTTAGAGTGTTCAATTAATGTAGCACCCTCCGACCCTTGTGAGGATAAGCACCAAAGAAAATGGATAGATGGAATTAGCATGATTTTGGGATGAAACCGGAGTGGCCGGAGAAAACCCACGCACGCACAGGGAAAACATGCAATCATGCATGCCAGAATCGAACCCGGGTCCTCGGAACTGTGAGGTCAACGCTTTACCAGTTGATCCACCATGCCGCCCTCACACAAATATAATAAATATAATTATAGGTTAACAAACTAACATGTCATTACTGACATTTTAACATCCAAAAGCACATTTTTCTTATTAATGCCACACATTTCACCAAAAGGTCAGTTTTTACATGCACATTTCACATTTGTATTTATGCAATAAAATAATTGGTTGATCAATTCCAATTATATAAATACATTTTCAATTGATCATGAATTGTTTTGTTTAGAACTAAACTGAGGCAGAGCACAGTGGATCAGATGGTAAAGCGTTGGCGTCACAGTTCTGAGGTCCCGGGTTCAATCCCAGACCCGCCTGTGTGGAGTTTGCATGTTCTCCCCGTGCCTTGCGTGGGTTTTCTCTGGGCACTTTGGTTTCCTCCCACATCCCAAAAACATGCAACCTTAATTGCACACTCTAAATTGCCCGTAGGTGTGATTGCGAGTGCGGCTGTTTGTCTCGATGTGCCCTCCGATCGGCTGGCGACCAGTTCAGGGTGTACCCCGCCTTCTGGCCCTTGACTGCCTGGATGGGCTCCAGTACTCCTCGTGAGGATCAGCGGAATCGAAAATGGATGGAACTAAACTGTTTCATGTGTTATATATTTTTTTCTTCTAAATCTCATCTGCAAATGACGCAGACAATCTGTCGCCTTGAAAATTCAATTGTGGTCCTTGAGTGCAAAATGTTTGCCCACTCGTGTTCGAGAACATCATTTCAACAATAATTGACCTCCCATTCAAGTGTCGTAAGTAGTGTTGGAAAAACAAAAAATAAAAACATCCTCCCAGAGTACAAGAAAGGCACGGAGTCAAAAATAGACATCAAGAGTTTTTACTCCAGTAATCCAACCTTCCTGCTTTATTTTAGCGTCACAAATGGTGAAGAAGTACACAAGTCACAGGGCGCAAAAAGAAAATATCGCGAGCTCACATGTAAGACTCAGGACTGTTTGAAGATGTGTTAAAGCACTTTGTTTTATAATATCAATAACCGTGATGACGACAAGCGCTCGAGAACAAGACACACCAACATAAAGCACATGCATATATTTGTCAGTATTATTGACAGGTTTTTTTTTTTCATTCCACTTTGTAATGAGCAACACTCATGAATCCCGCTGCCTCTTTGCCCATGCGGGTCACGGAGGTGATTAAAGTAGGGGGTCCCGGGATGGGCTGAGATGGGGGTCGGGGGGGTCTCACGTCGTCTGGTCGGAGTGTGGACGTGGCCTACTTGCTGCCATTTTAGTTAAGATGACGTTAGTTATTAGGTTAAGGCACGGGGAATTTCTCAAACTGTGGAGTCTGGCAGATTAGAAGTGTAATGCGAGTGTGGTCTAATACGCAATATGAGCATTTTAATTATTTTTATTGGGCTGGCTCCTTTGTCGTAACCAATAGTTTTGGGAATTTTCATTTTTTTTTTTTTTCAATCTGAAGTTGCGTAGGTAGTTCCGGCCTACAAACCACGACTTTTTTTCCACACGCTTTCTACCCTGCAGTTTATGCGGTGATGCGGCTAATTTGTGCATTTTTTTCTAACGGCCGCAAGGGAGCACTCAAGCGGAAAAGGTAAGCGTGAGACCGGTGGAATATATGTGCCGAGGAAGTGATTTTTACCGGTCCGGCCCTGTTAGCACTCCGCTAGCGTGTTACTGCCGTGTCTCAGTGTATGTTTTTTTTTTTTAACCCTCTTAGCGCTGTGCTAGCTTTAGCGTTAGCGCGGCGGCGCTAGCATTAAACTCTCTGTGTAGCATCTTTCTTTATAAATATCTAATTTTTCAACGTGGGCACTTGTGGCTTTTACACAGTTGCGGCGTATGTATGTACCAAACGGTATTTCCTTTACAAATGTACTAGGGGAGGTTTATAATCAGGTAGGCTCTGTAGGCCGGGAATTACGGTATTTATTTTGTGTTGAAAGAAGATTTGGGTTCACCTCCTTCAAGGGGTTTCTTTTTGTCGACGACACTGTTTGGTAGCTCCAGAGGGTATGTGAAATAGAACCTCAAAAATTGAATACAATAACTGCCACCCCATACCCGAAATCTAACCCCCTAACCCGGGGGTGTCATCACGGGCCACATTGTAGTTAGAGGGCTGTTATGATCGTGAAAGTCATATGAATGTATCGTCACCTCATCATATCATTGCATATAATCAATTCGCCCCCAGATTTCATTGTTAATGTATTTTGACCAACAAATTGAGTTTGAAATCATAAGTCAAGTAAAATGACAACCAAGTATAAATTGTTCAATGTATGTTAAGGAATTTGGTGTAGGGGCAAAAATGCTTGCAAAACCTATAAAAGTGAAGAAATTTTGTCTGAATTTTCATTCAGGTTTTCCGCTAAAACAAGCAACAAATATATTTAGGCTAAAATGTGAAGTAGATATTTGATTTGTTTTTGTAGGCCACAAAAAAAAAAATTGTGGTTGGCTGATTCTGGCCCCTGAGCCTTGAGTTTGACACCACTGCCCTTTCCCTAATTCTAATCCCTTAACTGAATCGCGTATTCCCAATTGGACACTTAATCCCCATCATTTAGAATTTTTTCTCATGTGAACATCCTTAAAGGAATTGGGATTGTTTAGACCGGGTCTACAGAGTGCCCTTGTTGTTGAGTCAAAGTCTAATTTGAACCGTTTGTGTCAAAGCGAGGGAGAAACAAGCCCCCAACGTCGGTAGCCACACTGAAGATGTTCTGATGAATCTTGGGATGAGACAGGAAGCACTGAATGCGAGGAAAGATGATGGAAGAACTGATGCGCACTGTTCCCTGGGTTCTGCTGCCGTTGCCGGTAGCAACGGGTCAAGGGCATGTTTATGCGACTTTAAAAAGACATTTCGGACACTTTGTTTACGGCGTTGGCGGCGAGGGACTCGGTGAACCTAGGAAACAAACGACAGCAGTGAGACCAATGAGGGGACGGCAGAGGGCTTTTGGTGACAGTGAAATGGAGAAAAATGTCCACAAATACAACATAGCTGACATTTTCCGAAAAATCGTTGAAATTCACAGCATGGTTTTTCTTTGTCGGTTTTCAACAAGTGACCATCAAGAGAGCCCCCCAATGTATTGGAGGTGAAACCACTTTAAATCCTGAAAACAGCGAACCAAGTACCAGGACCCATGCCGAATAGCAAAAAACGTGACTAATTTCATACCCCTCTCCCAAAATGTTTACAATCGCCTATATCAATTATATAAATCCAAAATATACCTCATGAGATGAAATTCCACACCTTTTTTTTTCATTTGAAGTTTATCTTACGTTACCAATCAAAGTAAATGGCTGATTGATGATTTTTATCTAGGAAAAAAAAAAAAGCACCGTAAGTGCGTGGTACTTTGCTTCTAACTAGCGCTTTGGCGGCACCTTGTGGCATTTTAGCGTATTACACAAAGCACGATTAAAAAAATCTGCGATAGTTGATGTTAAATTTGATAATGTTGAACTACAAATAGATGGGGTTTTGCTATATTTGGTGCCTGGGATTCACAACATGATTCAGCACCACTGTTTTCTATGCGAACCATATTTTTTTTCAGTACATTTTTCTGACTATTCTGACTTTCAACTCATCTCTGGAGTAGTTGCGGCCTGATTTCTCCCAACCCTCCAGTGTCTGTCTCGAGAAACTTCTAAATATTCTTCGTTATCGTTCACCCTTCCCGCTTCTATTTTGATCATTTGTCTCACCGCCATTTTTCATCCCCGCTTTCAGAAGTACAATAATGTAATATTCCATTTGAAATCTGCACGTCTGGAATAGCCGTAGCCCAATTTCTCCCCTCTCAAGTGCATGATTTAAAAATACTCCGTGGCTTCTATCGGTTCCCCTTTCTTCTTCAACCAACACGTTTCCAACATTTCTCTTGTCCACCTCGCCCGTTTGTTCTTTCTGCACGTCCGCCGACAGCCAATCACTTGCCGAGACTTGCGGTAATACGGGAGAAAGGAAATGGGAGGCGCACTCGACCGGGGTTACGCTTTGGGTTTTTGCTTTGACTCAAAGTTCTTGAATTATTCATCAGCCATTAATCCTCTTGGACGTCTCCTCAGACCGTCCACCTGGGGGTGGGGCCTTGCTTCGTTATCGTCTGCTGCTCATGCGACTGAAAAATAGAGAAGAAGTAGAAAGAGAAAGGGGAAATCAAGAGTTTGTACAAGGGAGTCTGGAAAGAATGTAAAGATTGGAGCTGGTTCGTATCGCAACACTCCGGAAGTTCAGCATTAACCTTATTAGCCTCCGGCCACACATCTACTCTGCAAACGAACACTGTGCAGCTCAGCCTCTGGCTAGTGAAAGAGGACTTTTTTAGCAGGTGTTGATGTTTTTATTTATCCATCCAAGGGTGGTGGGATTGCCGGATCCTATCCCAGCTAACTTCAGGTTAAATGCGGACTACGCCACAAACTGCTCGCCAGCCAGTCACAGGGCACATATCAACACCATCAGTGAGCGGGAATCGATTCATGTGCACCACTAAATCATCAGTAACTTGATGTTTCTGTTTTGGACTACCAAAGAAGAACTTTTTTTCAGTGAGAATGTTGTGATTTTTTTTTTTTTTTTTTTTTTCCCTATCAAAAGAAAGAACCGCCTCAATAGGATTAGAATTAAAGTTCTCCAGGGTCCCAGAACAAATTGTATTTCATCTCAGAGGTTCCAGTGTACAGTAGAAGGGCGAGGTGGGAGAACAAGAGGGCATTTAAAGTGAGCCGTGAGTGGGCTGGGCGCTGGTCCAACCAGATTGTGAGTGGGTTGTGCATGTTGGGGGGGTGAACACAAAAGAACCTTGTCAGAAGGACAAGCTGTTGTTTTTCTGTGTTGAATGGTACCAAGAGCATGCTGCTAGTTTACACCAGCGGGTTCTATTTTGGACTCTAAGGAAGGTTAAATCGAGTCAACAAGGGCACTTGTATCTTTAGACCCCACCCCCACCCTCTTATCAAGGATAATCAAAATGACATATTTTGTTCAATACTGAAGTCTGTCCTAGATTAGGTCCGAGGACCTACATGACTGCCTCTTGGATGGGTTTCACACAATATCACAGAACATATTTTCTGAAGCCTCAAGAACCGTGAATTCCGGCAAAGTTTTTGGTTTTTGGGATATCGACAAAAACCCCGCTTAGCTCTTTAAATCACATTTCTTCATTCTGCTTTCTGTATATTGACGGGAACCAGGGTTAGTTCTCTAAACCACCTATTTTGGTTCTGGTATGGATGCTGACCAACACCATGCTTGGCTTTCTGAACCAGTGATACCCAACCAAGTTATCTTGGCACACAAGTGTATATGACTTATAGCTATATCTTTGCAAGACAGTACAAATCTTCTTCTTCTTTGCCTTTCGGCTTGTCCCGTTAGGGATCGCCACGGCGTGTCGTCTTCGATGAACGCATATTTGTTTGGCACAGTTTTACGCCTGATGCCCTTCCTGGCGCAACCCCCCTGCATTTACCCGGGGAGAGAAGCTTACAGCACCTGGTTTTCCCAGGCGGTCTCCCATCCAAGTACTAACCAGGGCCAAACCCGCTTAGCTTCCGAGAGCTGACGAGATCGGGCATTCTCAGGGTAGCATGGCCGTCAGCCCCAAGACAGGACAAATATAATTCTTCTTTCGGCTTGTCCCTTTCGGGGTCGCCACAGCGTATCATCTCAGATGGACGCATATATACGTTTGGCACAATTTTTACGCCGGATGCCCTTCCTGACGCAACCCTTCTCAGGGAGTGGAGGCCCCAGTGGGATATGAACCCACAACCCCTGGTTTACCAAACCAGTGCTCTAACCACTGAGCTACGGGGCCTCAGCAAGACAGGACAAATAATCTATAATATTATTAACTTTGTGTTTAATTCAACCGGCCCAGATTTCATGCTATCAATAATAACGTAAAATTGAGAGTAAATTCAGGCGAGTGCATAAACTATCGATCTTGATTTGTTTTTGTGACTTTATTTCTGCTTGCTGTGGTGTCGGATTTTTCCGTTATAAAATATGTACCTTGGCTTGGTTGGGAAACACTGATCCAAACAACCTTTGTTTTTTTTTGTTCTGGTCTGGAAACTGACAGGAACTATACTCGGCTCTCTCCTCCAGTTTCCTTCATGAGAAATAAGAAAGCACTGACCTGTTAGACTGATCTGACGTGGCCCAAAAACCAGTCAAAGCCCCAAAAGTGAATTTATTCCAGTGTTCGTTGCCGGTTGGAGAAGGCCCGGTGCAGATGTTCGTGGTGTTTTGCTCCCGTCCTACGAGGCAGGGAAGCGGTTCCCCCTCCCTGCCTAGAGCGTTTTGCGTTTGGGGAAGATGGCTTTCCGAAAGGAGGTGGTGGTGGTGCCCCGGCTGAAGGAGGCGCCGCCCAAGGAGATCTTGGTCTTGCCACTGGTGATGGTGGAGGAGCCCAGCGAGGTGGTGCTCTTCCCCCGGGAGATGGAGGAGTTGCCCATGGCCAGCTTGCTCTTTCCCCGCTTGATGCTGGTGTTGCCCAACGTCAGGGCGGTCTTTCCCTCGGTGAAGCTGGTGTTGCCCATTGAGGCCGAACCTGTCGTCGTCTGGACCCAGAATTGGAGGCGGCGGTCGGGTCTCACTCCACGTTGAGCATGGCACGCTCATGCAGCACGAACGCCCGTTCTGCAAGCCCTCAGACGCGGCAATAACACCAGCGGTGATCTGGAGCCCACCAGAATGCCGAGAACCCCCCGACTGGCATAAAGCCTCCGTTGAGCTGTTGGACGTGGGCTCGGGAAGGCCGCATACCACCCGGGAGTTGCTCTGAATGGACAGAGGCAACCCGTAGGTCGGCCGCTGCGTATTGCGAGGGCGAGGGGTTGGGGGGGCGACGTAGGACAGTTGTGCAATTGTCCCGTGGACTCGACGACACCAGGAACATTGTTGCGACTGGCGGTGGGGGCACAATCTCGCAGTGACATCACATCTTTGTTCTGCGCCATTGTTCAAAGTGTAGATGTTTGAAATAAGTCAAAAATGCCTCAAAACGTGTTTACGTGCAGTTCATTGAAATGGATTTTATTATCCATTCGCAAGTCATTACATATTTCTCGGTGTCAGAAAGCCAAGACAAGCAGAGTTAAGACACATTGCAAGCACTGCGGTGGTTCCAAACCTAAAATCCAACAGTTAAACCAACAATAGACACATAACTGTACATTAAGGGGTTGTTGATTAAAGTACTCTTGTTTTTTCACACATTCCTCGCTCCCACCCACGGTTGAACAGATCATTGATCAAAACCAATTCTTGCAACTTGCTGATAAACCATAATTTCTTGCCTCACCCTCAAACCGAGCTCCCTGACTGACCCGAGGCAACTGACCAGACTGACATATTTGTATTTCTTTAGTTTTGTTTGGTGAGTACATACTGGATTCGGACAGACATATCCATATTTTTCTTTGTTACATGCTGGCTTCACGGCTGGTAATTCCAGTACACATGGCTATGGGTCTTGTCGCCCCTGCTGAGTGTGGTCCTGACCACAGATGCACACTTGGTCCCGTGGGTGAAGGTCAGCGTGGTGATGGAGCTCGTAGTCTCGCCCCGCGTGACCGAGGTCTTGCCCACAGCCACTCCGCTCTTGCCCAGTGTGAGTGTGCTTCTGCTCCAGGAGACGGAGGACTGACCCCAGGAGATGGCGTATTTGTTGCTCAGTAGGGAAACTTTGCCTTTGCTAAAAGAAGTCCTACTGGATGAAAAGGTGGTCTTCCACTCAGTTTTAGAGTCTATTTTGGACTTCTTCTTTTTTGTGGAGCTGGCTCCCAGGGTCTGCTCCATCTAGGTATTCCTGCGCTTGGGCATGAGCGCTTTGCGGAATGAGGTGGTGGTGGTCCCTCGGCTGAAGCTGGCCCGTCCTAGAGCCACGGTGGTCTTCTGCCTCTGGATCGTGGAGTCTCCCATGGAGGTGGTGGTCACTCCGCGGAAGATGGAGGAGTTCCCCATGGCGACGGTGGTCTTCCCCCTGGCAATGGATGTGCTTCCCACAGCCAGGGCGGTCTTGCCCTCGGTGATGCTCGTGTTGCCCATTGCCCCGGAAGCGGGTGGCCGGCAACTCCTAGCGATCGCGCGGCATGCCCGTCGACCTTATTTTGCGACGCTTCCGATCCGGAGCTAAACTAAAACTGCCGCAGCCCTAAATAGCTGCAATCATCTGAGGGGGAGGGAAGGGGACAGGGGACACAAAAGGACCTGGAAGATCAGTGTGTGCACAAAGGCTGCAAGGACAGGGGGTTAATTGTATTGTTGTCATGATAACACTGAAGGGGTGCTTTGTGCAGCACACAAGACAATTGGGGTGACCTCAGGGACAAGATGGCGTGGCTCCCCTCCACCAACAAAAAAAAACACGACACCACCGCCTCATTGGTGTGTTCGCAACTTCACATACACTAGTACATTTGTCCACTGGGTACAGTACCCAGCTAAAGAAGACTCTACTGTGTACGTTTTAGGTTCTCGGTCAAAACGCTCCTGGAAAAGTACACGGCCGAGCCCATCGACGACTCTGCCGAGGAGTTCGTCAACTTCGCTGCCATCTTGGAGCACATCCTCAGTCACCGCTTTAAAGGTAACTAACAATCACCCTGGAGAAGCATGTCAACAGGTTTTGATGTTTCTGCTCCTGTAGTCACCATTTGTCCAGCCAGCATTGGTGGAAAGTCATGAAGTAGTCAAGAATACCTTCCGTAAACAGTACAAATACTTAGTTTCTGTACTTGATTTGTATGAATATAAACATATTTGTACATGCCACACTTAGAATTGTTAGATTTTGTTGGCTACAAAAGGATTAGTGGTGAATGAGTTGTTTTGTGCCAGCCTAAAATCCACCAGTGCCAAATCCGTAAAAACACAAACCTGTGCAATATGTTAACTACATTGTTTCAGGTGTTTACGTTAGCTATTATTTAGCTTTTTAAAGTACAGGTTCAAGGATATCTACTTTTACCGGATTCTTTTACAAATACTACTTCTGCCATCTCTGACAACCAGGCCCAGCAAGCTGGTTCAGCTCAGACGGACAGCGCAGTTTCTGGGAGTACATCCGGCTGGCCTGCAGCAAGGTGCAGAACAACTGCATTGCCAGCATCGAGAACATCGAGAACATCAGCACGTCTCGAGCCAAGGCAAGGAGCGAGCGTGCGTGGACGCGTCCGCGTTCGCCACCGTGTCTGATTTCTTGTTTTTTTTTTTTTTCAGGGCCGAGCATGGATTCGGGTGGCGTTGATGGAGAAACGTCTGTCAGAATACGTGTCCGCTGCCCTGAGGGACACCAGAACGACCAGGTAAGGCTCACTCTGTGTTCCAGAAAGCTAGGCAATCAGAAATATCACACGTGTGAGTTTCACTTGTACTTCAGGTCCAAGAGGGCTGGAACCAACCAGATCTTATGAATATGCATACCTTGGAATTTATCCATTAAGTTTGGTCATTACAGCTCACGTTTATGGGGGTGTTTGGGGCAATGGACAACCAGATATAGTGAAATGTGTGCATCATGGAATTTGCTTTCATGTTTAGTAATTACAGTTACTGGTGTTGGGCTCCACCAGATCCAGATACGAAAATTTCTTTTTAGTTGACTGCGTTGCTGTCCACTGACATTAAGACCAAGTGGGGCAGTGGCCTACCAGATCCAGATGAAAGTCCAGGTTGAATAATTTATTCTTACATTATATTTACCCTAATTTCCATCCTATAAACCACAACTTTTTTCACACGCTTTCAACCCTGTGGTTTATGCGGCGATGTGGCTAATTTATGCATTTTTTTCTACTGGCCGCAAGGGGGCACTCAAGAGGGAAAGATAAGAGTGAGACCGGTGGAATATACTTGCCAAGGAAGTGACTTTTACCGGTCTGGCCCTATTAGCGCTGCGCTAGCGTGTTACTGCCATGCCTCAGGGATTTTTACCGGTATGTTTTTTTTTTTTTTTAACCGGCCCTGATACCGCGCCGCTAGCGTGCACTAGCATTAGCATTAGTGCAGCAGCTATGCGTTAAACCCTCTGTGTACTGTTTTTGTTAATATCTCGTGTTTCAATGTGGGTTTCAATGTGGGCACTTGCGGCTTTTCAACAGCTGCAACGTATGTACGTACCAAACGGTATTTCCTTTACAAATGTACTGGCTAAGGGTTATAATCAGGTGCGCTCTATAAACCGGGAATTACGGTAGTCGTTAAAGTCCTCTTACATTGGGACTGAATGGGGCAGTGACGCACCAAATGTAGGAACGCATTTGTTTAGTTTTACTGTTAGACTCCACTTGTGTTGGGCCCAGTTGGGGCAGTGAGTCACAATTTATTACCCTGAGGCACACCAGAATGATCAGGTAAGGCTCACTGAGGAGCTTGGAAAATTGTAACTCTTCTGGTTCCAACCCCAAAACATGAAGCAAAAACACTACTGTGGACCAAACAAAAGGTTGCATTTGCTTTATTTATCGATCAATCCAATCAAGATCTCCAGGAAGAGCCATTTTGCTTGTTCTAAGATGGTTTTTGGTTGACAGGAGGTTCTACGACGACGGCGCTATCATGCTGAGAGAGGAGGCGACAGTCCTGACCGGCATGCTCATCGGACTGAGCGCCATTGACTTCAGGTAAGTTTTAGTGAACATTTGAACCTTACATGAAAATAAAAAAACGATAACCTGATTCAATGTGACATCTGCATTATAGATGTGTTAATCGGCATTTCCGTGTCCCATTTACAGTGTTTCCAAATAAATGCACAATCTGGATCAGACCCAGACAGAACTTGATTTGACATGACATTTAAAAAAATCCTTTCCAAAATGTAATAGAAGAAGAATGATATTCTGTCATAAAAGTAATCTATAATTCCTTATCAGAGAATGAATGCAAGTAAGTGTAAAAAAAAAAAAAAAGTAATTTCAAAATGTAATTAATTATTGTCCATGTAGTCTCTGGTTGAAGGGCCCTCGTGGATTAGTGAGCCAGCAGATCCTGGAATAGTTGTGGATGAAATAATTGATCAATTTTAGCAGGCCCAGTCCACTTGCATTGGCGCCGAATGAGACAATGATCTAAAAGATCAAGATAAAAGTTGTAGATGGAATAATCACAACCTAGCCAGAGCCTTGGCAGAGAGTAAATTGACATGAAAAAATGAAGTAATACACAAGCAAATTACATATCATCCATATAGTTTCTGCCTGAAAGGGGAAACACTGGATGGCAAGTCACCAGCGGTGATCGACTACACTCCCTACCTGAAGTTCACTCAGAGGTAAGCCTTTTTCCATTAGCTTAGCACGAGCTTGTGTCGCTATTGCTTTAGCTTGCTGCTCGTCCGCAGCTACGACTGCCTGAGCGACGACGA
The DNA here is from genome assembly GCF_019802595.1 of Syngnathoides biaculeatus. Taxonomy (NCBI): domain Eukaryota; kingdom Metazoa; phylum Chordata; class Actinopteri; order Syngnathiformes; family Syngnathidae; genus Syngnathoides; species Syngnathoides biaculeatus. The sequence goes on along the minus strand of NC_084655.1, from coordinate 17,312,317 downwards.
GGATCGCCACAGCGTGGACAGCAGCAACAGCGAGGAGAGCGTCCCCGAGCATCCGTACATCCCGCTGGTCACCGACGAGGAGAGCTGGAGTAACAAATGCCGCAAGATGGAGCAGCGATTCAAGATCGTGTATGCCCAGAAGGTTAGCAACAACAACAAAAATGACACAGTAATCTCAACTAGTAAACTGTTTTGCACTGGATAGTGAAAACTTGTGGGTAATTGACACACCTCTTAAAATCTTTATAGTCGCCTACATTAGTAGTTTGAACTGTAAATTTACCGTAATTCCCAGCCTACAGAGCGCACCTTGTTATAAGCCTCACTCAGTACATTTCTAAAGGAAATACCATTTGGTACATACATACACCGCAGCTGTGTAAAAGCCACAAGTGCCCACATTGAAATACGAGATATTTCCAAAAAAAGACGGTACACAGAGTGTTTAATGCTAGCGCCGCCGCACTGATGCTAATGCTAACACTGCGCTAACAGGGCTGGTTTAAAAAAAAAAAAACATACCGGTAAAAATCACTGAGACACGGCAGTAACATGCTAGCGCAGCGTTAACAAGACCGGAGCGGTAAAAGTCACTTCCTCGGCACATATATTCCACCGGTCTCACTCTTACCTTTTCTGAGTGCCCCCTTGCGGCAGTTAGAAAAAAATGCACAGATTAGCGGCCTCACCAAATAAACTTCAGGGTTGAAAGCTTGTAAAAATAAGTCGCGGTTTATAGGCCGGAAATTACGGTATGTCGTTTATGAGTTTCAATAGTTCAAATGTGGACCTTCATTTATAGTCCAATCTGAGTATTGACATATTTCAAGAGCTGAAGTTGGAAGTAAGACAATCAGACAAGAATCCACATCCTTTTATCACATTTGCATTAACACCGCTAATATGGTAAAAATAAAATAAAATAAAAAAAGCAGATCAAGGTCGACGCAAATGACTAGCAAACCTCAGAGGATTCATCTGAGGTATTTTTTTCCTTTCTTTACTACTTTGTTGGCATTAATACTCCTTAACGCTAATGCTAACACTCGTGTCGGCTGCGCTAATGCTAACGTTAGCACAGCGCTAACGCTAGCGCCGTGCTAAGAGGACTGGTTATGAAGAAAAAAAACATACCGGTAAAAATCACAGCATTAACACGCTAGCGTATCGCTAACAGGGCCGGACTGGTAAAAGCCACTTCCTCGGCACATATATTCCACCGGTCTCACGCTTACCTTTTCTGCTCAAGTGCCCCCTTACGGCCGTTAGAAAAATGCAAAAATGAGCCGCATCACCGCATAAACTGCAGGGTTGAAAGCGTGTGAAAAAAGTTGCGGTTTATAGGCCGGAAATTACGGCACATTACTCTGAAAGTTAACGTTTGATGAACTGAAGCCATTATCGTGATATCACGTAATACACTTATATATATTATGAATCAGCTTTCTTCCTGGTGTGTGTTTAGGGCTACCTGGAGGAGCTGGTGCGCCTTCGCGAGTCGCAGCTGAAGAATGTGGAGACGGAGAACAAACGTCTGAGGGCCAAAGTGGACGAGCTGGCCTCGCAGGGTCAGCGCGAGAAGAAGGAGCTGGAGGCTGTCGTGCTGGAGCTGCAGGCTCAGCTGTGAGACGGCACCCACTTACCTTTGACCTTTGGTTTGGATTCACGGTTTCACTCAAAAAAATTACACATTTCTATGATGTTGTTTCAAAGGTGATTGGATTTTGGTACAGATTTGGGTAAAGCTGTAAATCACGGAATTACTACTATTTTTTTACGTTTGGTAGGATTTTGGCATATTCACGCGAACTGCATTGACTTTATGTAATCATATCGCGAATATGGTTCAGTTTGTGTCTGGTCTGAACACAGCATAACAGCAGGGTTTGACATTAACGCCCGCCCATTGTAGGGGGGGTTTCAGTGGTAACACTGCCACTCATATTACATAATTTGCCAGGTATTGTTTTGATTGGGGAAAATTTTCACTTTCCCCCTCCTGTTGATGACTATGCAATTATTTCAGTACCTAACGCTAATTACCCAGCAATAAAATTGTGGCTCGTGAAAATGCTCTGGGAAACCAGTAGCCACAGTCACTGGTGAGCAAAAAAAAATATTATTTTAAATTTTAAGTCTAGCTGCATTTCTGCCAAGTGGGGCAGTCTCCCACCAGATCTAGCGTAAGCTGCAGATGGAATATATATTTTATGTTTACCTTTACTTGTCTTGTCAATACAGATAAAGTTGCAATTTTGATGGGTGCAGTCCACTTGCTTTGGGGCCTGTTGGCGCAGAGACCCGCTGGGTCCACAAAAAGCCGTTTGAATAATTTAGTTTCAAATTTGTCCGCTTTGGATTGTATTCAGTAGTCCACTTGCATTAACGCCGAGTGGAGTAGTGATGAAGTCAATCATTATCATACAGTACTGATATGACGGAGAGTGACTTAGAAGATCAATAACGCATGATTATTATTGTCTCGTCTCTCCCTAAGGTCATCCCTCATGCCCTGTGACTCTTCCCACCTGGGAAAAAACTTTTCCATCCCGCTCATCAACCAGTGGGCTGCCATCACGGACCGCCGGGGCGACGTCAAACTCTTCCGCAGGTAACCGCAATCGTAGCGTATTCTGGAATACGACGACTATTAGTACTACTATTCTAGGAAAAATCAATTGGAATCTTGTCGGTTATAACTTCAGACATTCGGCTAATGGTGAATTTGTGCGACTAGCCAGGGTGTGACTGTATTCTCTCTATTTGTGCTTCCTATAGGAGGAGTTTTCATAGTTTGGAGCAAATTTCTGCCGAGATCAGCCTCAACTCGGACTCTCAAAGGACAGATGAGAGGCAGAACGGAGATACTGCCTGGACCTCAGCAGGTAAGTATGATGATGATCATAAAATTACTAATAGGACACTATACCGTAATTTCCGGCCTATAAGATGCAAATTTTTTCACACCCTTTCAACCCTGCGGTTTATGGGGTGTTTCGGCTAATTAGTGCATTTTTTTCTAACGGCCGCAAGGGGCCACTCGAGCGGAAAAGGTGGAATATATGTGCCGAGGAAGTGACTTTTACAGGTCTGGCCCTGTTAGCGCTACGCTACCATGTTACTGCCGTGTCTCAGTGATTTTTACCGGTATGTTTTTTTTTTTTGTTTTTAACTAGCCCTGTTAGTGCGCCGCTAGCATTAGCATTACCATGACGCTAACATTAATGTTAGCACGACGGGGCTACCGTGAAACTCTCTGTGTACTGTCTTTCTTTGTAAAGCCTCACCCAGTACATTTGTAAAGGAAATACCATTTGGTACATTCATAAGCCGCACCTGTGTAAAAGCCGTAAGTGCCCACATTGAAACCCAAATTGAAACACAAGATATTTACAAAGAAAGACGGTACACAGAGTTTTCAAAGTTTTAGTACCTTAGCTTACCTTAACATAGCAACAACACGGTAGCACGAACAGAGCCTGTTAAAAAAAAAAAAAAAAAAAAAAAGAAACATACCTAAATCACTGCGACGTGGCAGTAACACAGCAACAACACGCTACCACATCGCTAACTGGGCCAGTTAAAAAAACATACCGGTAAAAATCACTGAGACACGGCAGTAACACAGCAGCAACACACTAGCACAGTGCTAACAGGGCCGGTTTAAAACATACAAAAAAAAAACCATACCGGTAGAAGTCACTTCCTCGGCACATATATTCCACCGGTCTCACTGTTACCTTTTCCGCCCGAGTGCCCCCTTGCGGCCGTTGGAAAAAAAATGCACAAATTAGCCGCATCACCGCATAAGTCGCAGCGTTGAAAGCGTGTGGGGGGAAAAAAGTTGCGGCTTATAGTTCTGAAATTACGGTAATCACTTTTTGCAAAGGATAAAGGACAAATGTTTTATTGTCAGTCTACATGTGTTGCGGCAGTGTTTGTGTCCAGATCCATCATTAGGCTATTGTGTTTTACCACTAAGCTAACAGAGCAAAGCAAAGCAAATTCATTTGTGTAGCGCATTTCATACACAACACATTTCATACACAAGTCAGTGAATATATAAATGGAAATATTTAACATTTAAAACAGCTTTTAGTACAAGAAGTATCACAGAAAAATGGAAGTACTATGAGGAACCAAAGTGTTTTTAAAGGTAAAGTTGTTTGGCTGTTTAAACTGACAACTACATGTCCTCTTTTTTGTATATTAGCCAAAATATTGCTTATTGGGATGTGAGTTGTGTCTGCTGTGCTGCCACCCTACAGGACTCATATCTCAAATTGTAGTTGCAAGTCAAAGCAAAAAAAAAAAAATCCGACAAATTATGTCTACTAGCTAAAAAAACAAACAAACAAAAAACTCTAGTTGTTTCTGTCGTATCATGAGGCAGCGCTGTACTGTAGAAAGGTCAAGGAAACTTTGGGGGTGGAGTTTGCTGCCCTGAACCTACTTCTTGTACCAAGAACTAAATGTTCCTGGAACTAACTTTACTCAATGACTAACTACTCAGAATCGGAACTTTTTATATACTTGGAGCGCGAGAACAAATTCATCATTTATCTGGGCCAAAAGAAGACCTGGATAGGAAGCGGTGGCGGTACTTTCGAGACATTTCGGGGTGGATCCCGCGGCTACGACAGGCGCTGAAATGCTTGTGTCGTTTCAGGAAAGGACAACACGCCGTCCATGTTGGGTCTGTGTGGCTCTCTGGCTTCGCTGCCGAGCTCCAAGTCGCTGACCAGCCTGAAGTCCAGCGAGTGTCTCGTGAACATCAGCGCCGAGCCCAGCCCCGCGCTTTCCCCCAGCTAAGGGAAAACCACCCGCCCGCCCGACCTTCTTCCGCTTCCCACTTACTCCCTCCCACCCGGACCAACCGCCAATGTCTCCGTGAATGTACAGCAGGAATTCTGGTCGTTATTGTTTTTCTCTCTCTCTCTCTCTCTCTCTCTCTCTCTCTCTCTCTCTCTCTCTCTCTCAGCCGTTTTGTTGTCTTTCTGACATCACAACAACACAATCGAGTACAGAAAACACGCAGCTTTGGATGTGATGCGACACCTCCTTATTTCAGCCCGTTCCCTTCTTTGTATGCTTCAAAACCTGAGATTATTATGATTGTGTTGCAATAAACTGCCTTTTACATGATGTGCCGTGGATTCGTTGGCCTCACAGTTCTGAGGTCCCGGGTTTGATCCCCGGCCCGCCTGTGTGGAGTTTGTACGTTCTTCCCGTGCCTGCGTGGGTCACCTCCGGGCACTCCAGTTTCCTCCCACATCCCAAAAACATGTTACATTAATTCCATCTATCCATTTTCTTTCAGTTTGGGGTATCCCCCGCGTCCTGCCTGTTGACAGCTGGGTCGGCTCTTGTGAGGATAAGCAGCAAAAGAAAATAGATGGATGGGAGGTCTATGTTTATGTGGGAATCGGCAAGTAGATGGTACAAGAGAGCTTTGGCTCTATCTGGTGGCCGTGAGTAAAAACCCTCCTCGCAGGCAAATTCATGAGGTACCCCAAATACAAATGAAAATTAGAAAATTGTTTTGCAGCTCAATCTGGAGGGAAAAATTAGTTATAATATTGTTTGTTAAATGGAACACAACCAGAATGTGTATGAATTTGGTGGAATTGGCTGGCAACCAGTCAGTGTGTACTTTGCCTCCTGACTGAAGATAGCTCGGATAGGCTCCAGCATTCCCATGACCCATGTGAGGATAAGCAGCTTGGATAATGGATTTTTTTTTTTTTTTTGTTGCACAGCAGCAGATGTGAAGATATCTTTAAAGTAATGCCGTAGTCAAAGGCTTGGTGTACAAATCTATTCATTCATGCACTCATCAATTTTCTGTACCACTTAACCGGTTCAGGTCTACGAGAGGTTTAGCTGAGTCCAACTGACTTTGGGTGAAGGGAAAAATATGCTCTGGACTCTTTGCCAGTCATTCTCGGGAAATACAATAATTTAACAATGGCATTTGAATTGAACTGCCTTCAGTGGGGCGGTACAGTGGATCAGCTGCGTTGGCCTCACAGTTCTGAGGTCCTGGGTTCAATCCCGGACCCGCCTGCGTGGAGTTTGCATGTTCTCCCCGTGGGTTTTCTGCGGTTTCCTCTCACATCCCTCAAACATACAACAATAATTGGTCACTCTAAATTGACCATAGGTGTGATTGTCAGTGCGAATGGTTGTTCGTCTGTATGTGCCCTGCGATTGGCTGGCGACCAGTTTAGGGTGTACCCCTGCCTCCTGCCCGTTGATAGCTGGGATAGGCTCCAGCGCTCCTCGCAACCCTCGTGAGGATAAGCGGCAAAGAAAATGGATGGATGTGTGGACTACTGTTATGTCTATTTAAAAAAAAGTAATTTAGCAGATATTTGGGGGCCTTGTTTGAAATGATTTCAAAAGTATATTTTTTAAAATAATACGTGGGGGTTCACAAAATGTAGACAGACTGCGATCATTTTGTGACTGCACATTTGTATTATTTGACTGAAAAGATTTTGCACAAACATGAGTTTGTCCCACCGAATCATTTCCATAGGTTGACGCGACCCTTGTGAGGATAAGCGACTTGGAAAATGGATCTGGATGGACTTGCACAAAAAGCCTGCGCAGTTGGGTAAGAAAAAAAAAAGAAGAAGTGGGTTGGACTTTGACGCTTTTTCGGGGGTGTAGATGACAGATGGGTGTGCCGGCCAATAGGAGCGCGCTTGATTTGCACCAACCAACCAGATGGCAGCCGACCCAAAACTTTTGCATTGAGTCGCCACTTGCATGTTGTCACTTTTGTTTGAGACCAAGCAGAAGAGCCCGCATCATACGACGTAAACACATGACAGTCGGCCATCATGAGACTTTGGCGAGCATCGGTGCGCGTGAACTGACCGAGAGGAGCGCGCGCGCGTCCGTGAGCGCGAGTTCCTTTTCAGCTGAAGCGAGTGAGCGAGGGATGTCGGGCCGAAGTGGAGCAGCGCCTCGCGGCTGCAGCAACCCCAACGCGCCGCCGCTGCCCCTCCGGGCCACGGTGCCCTACCAGTTGCTCCTCAAGACGGGTAAACCGCCCGACACCCGACACACGCACGCACGCACGCACACTTTCGCCTCCTTTGCTCAAAAATGATGCATTCGTACGATGAGAATTGGGATCAAAAAGTGTTGTGTTTGAGGTGCAACACTGATGCAACAAAGAAAGTAACTCCTCGAGGCAAAAGTGTATCAATCATATCGTGTTATTATATTACATGCAAATTGTTAAGTCGTCTTTAGGTGGAACAAAATCTATTATTATATCGATACGCTTGGATGAAATATTCATGTTGTAATAGTTGGATTACAGTTTTGGGACTTCATGCCGTGTTTTTTGTACTTCTGCTCTTATGTTATTATTATTTTATATATATTATATTATAAGACAATGATGGGACAGCTGTATCGTGATACTAGTGGTAGATATCATTGGAGGACAAGTATCAAATCATAAGTGACCGTGATTAATAGATGCTGGTATGAATCATTTATAGTTTTCTTTCACAATGTATTGTGATAGCATTGAAATGATGTATTACATTATCATAATGCCAGTTAGGCGCCGATTCCGTGTCGTACAAATGTATTGTACTATTGCATGTTGTTATATGATTTGGAAAAGCGTTGCAATATCACGTCATGAGATAGTTACAGTTAATAGATATCGTCGTTTATTGGCCATAGTTTTCTTCAGGATGCAATGTTGCATTGTTGTAAAAATGTTACAGTGGGATTCCAATACATTTGTAAAAAATGTCAGGTTTTGTATAGAATTATCTCACAATCACTGTATCGCGATATTTACTGCAATATTGGAAAAACGTCACACTGCTCTTGTTTCATGAGTTAAGTTTAAACAAGAAAACTTTTCTTGCAATATATCACGTCACGCAATTGCTGTATGATGATCTTGTGAGGATGGGGAAAATACTGCAATATCACGTGATGAGTTACTCTATTATTCCTGCTGTAATATATATTTTACTATACAGAACTTATTTTTCTCGTAATAGATTGCCCAACTGCTGTTGTGGAACACTGGTGGTATCCCTGGAAAATTCATTTTTTATAAAATTATTACTTAAGCTGCAATTCCCACCCTTAATGGTACATTTTTTTAAAAATTCCGATATATACTGTGTAGTGTAATCGCACAATCGCGTTTGTGTACACCTTCAGACCCACACGAAGCCTGGGATCAATTTAGCAAATAACTCTAAAGTCTAAGTCTAAAGCCTCTTTTCAAGCCTTTTTATTTCTGTCCCCCTCCCCCCCGCCCCCATAAAAAAAGCAGAGCGGACCCGGGCCCGCCCGCCCAAGCCCACCATGCGGCGGACCCTCTCCTTGGACGCCATCCTGGCACCGTACCTGCAGGGACAGTGGCCCAAAGAGCCCGTAGAAGGCCCGGCGGGGACTTGTGTCAGCGACAAGGCCACGCAGGTGAGCGCCATAAAATGCGGTGGAAACGTCTTGTCGTGAGTAAACCCCCCGCATCAAAGACTCAAGAAGCCGTGCCTGAAAAGACATAGGAAGTCTGCCATTTGTGTTCGTGGGGGCCTTTTTCGGCTCATTTGGATAGTTCGTGAGTCCTGCAGATCGAAACTCCTCCTCGAGATTTTGTCTGACTGCTACCAAATTTCAAGCAGGCATAGCAGACAGACAAAAAAAATAAATAAATTGTGAGGGATTTGTGTTTGCATCATTGCAGATCGCTCGAGTACGACAGAGACGTTTGACCATATGCACCGTAAAACGTGGCCAATGTTTGAAAATTCAGTCCTTGAAAGCAGGTTCACTTAGCTGGCGGCCATGAGTAGACTGCCCCCACCCAAAAAAGGTCACTGGAAGTCTGGTATTTGGGTTTTAAACAGCCATTGTAGCATCAGTTGGCCATTTCCAGGGGTTCTTCAAAGAAACTACCGTAATTTCCGGCCTGTAAGCCGTGACCTTTTTTCACACGCTTTCAACCCTGCGGTTTATGCGGTGATGCAGCTAATTTGTGCATTTTTTCTCACGCCCTCGAGCGAAAAAGGTAAGAGTGAGACCTGTGGAATATATCTGCCGAGGAAGTGACTTTTACCCGTCCGGCCCTGTTAGCCCTATGCTAGCGTGTTACTGCCGTGATTTTTACTGGTATTTTTTTTTTTTTTTAATAACCGGTCCTGTTAGCACGGTGCTAGCGTTAGCGCAGCGCTAATGTTAGCACTAGCGCAGCCGGCGCAAATGAGTATTAACGCCAACAAAGTAGGAAAGAAAAAAAAATACCTCAGATGAAACCTCTGAGGTTTGCTAGTCATTTGCGTCGACCTTGATCTGCTTTTTTATTTTATTTTAGTTTTCCGGCTCTGTTAGCGCTGCGCTAGCGTGTTACTACCATGTCGTAGTGATTTTTACCAGTATGTTTTTTTTTTTTTAACCGGCCATTTTAGCGCTAGCGTTAAACTCTCTGTGTACCGTCTTTCTTTGTAAATATATCGTGTTTCAATGTGGGCACTAGTGGCTATTACACAGTTGTGCCCTATGTATGCACCAAATGATATTTCCTTTACAAATGTACTGGGTGAAGTTTTTAACCAAGTGCGCGCTGTAGGCCGCAAATTACGGTAATCCGAATTTTTTGATTGCTACGAAGTTTCAACCACTTATACTAGACAGATGTGCGTGGTAGGCAAGTCCAAGTAGACTCACGAAAAAAAAATATCTCAGGATGCCGTGACTCCAAACATACAGGAAGATCGATTTTGTCTTTGAAGCAGACATTTAAGTCTCGGTATGGCCATTTCCGACTTGCCGTAAAACGTTAAGCCCCTTAATGGTAGTTTCCCTGAGCAAATTGAAATCTGGTAGGCATCACGAGTAGACCAATTAAAAAAAAAAAGTTTCACAAAGTCATGCTGAACAAGCACAGGAAAACAAAGTCTAAATTCTAAAACAGAATAATCTTAGAGATTTATTTAAAAAAAATACTGTGAATGTCGTCTTGAGTGTCACAAAATCATATTATGTTCTGTTGTGACACTCAAAACAATTTATGCGATGTTAGCCTTGCAGGTGTTTGTTGCACACAAAACCGATCAAGTAGAAATTGTTGTTGGGTTGTTGTTTTTTTTTTTTTTTTTTATCTCAAACTCATGCATGCATCAAAATGGTGCACCCCAAAAAAAAAAATGGTGCACAAAACCCCACACCCCCCAACCCGCCCGCCCAAGGAACCTCGCCGAGCTCCTGACACAGTTTAAAGGCGAGCGAACCCCCTCAGCCTCCATTGTGAGGAGCCATAGACCCCTCCTGACCTCATTATATGCGCACCCCATCCCCCTTCACCCACGCACACACGGCAGCCGGCGTCTGCCGCCCTCGCGCCCCCAGCAACCGCCCCCCAGCCTCGTGGCATCCCGTCATACAACTTATTGTTGCGGCGATTTCATCCTTCACTCTTGTTCTTTACCAACTGCGTCTTCGGGCTTGATTACGCGGGACTCGGCCGCTTGCCGACAAATGTGCGTCTTTTGGTGACGTCAAAAACGTTGTAAAAAGGTATTTTTTGGAATACAGGTGGATTTTGTTGCCGTCTTTCTTTGTCGGTGACATTTATATGAACGGCAACATGGAGGCTCGGAGTTAAAGTGGCCTAAAAAGGTATTTTATAGGTAGTATGAAGAGGGTGCTTTATACTACCTCGAAAGGCGGAACCATTGTAGACTTGATACTTTGTACCCCCATTCTGCGTTGGTCCTGTTTATACAGAACATTCACGCCTTCTAAATTTGACACACCGCAGGGAAGTGTGTTAACAACCCTGATAAATATGAATCACCCAATACATAAAACAAGACTTTAAAAAAATTCCCTCCACTCTCAAATCCTGTCCACAGAACTCTGCAACAACGCCAGAGTCAGCTGTCAATCAGATAACACTTCTTTGACCTGAAGAATGGGTCCGACTTGGCCCGGCGCCTTTCTTACGTCCGCACGGAACGAAATGTTTGAGCTGCAAAAACAAGCCGAATATAATTTTTTTCTCACATTAGCCATAGACCGCTTGCTAACATTATTGCAGTTGGATAACTGCTTATGCGAAGGAAGGCGCTGAAGTTCTTGTATAGTTGCGGAAGGGTGACACATACCTGAGTCGAAGTGAGGACCCCCGTCCCCTCACCCCCCCCAAAAAAAAAAAAAAAAACGTAAACTGAAATGGCGAAAAAGACGCTATAGCTCCACATTTCAGTATTAATTTAATGAAATCCTCGTCAACCAATTGAACTCCCGAGTTTTTTCACAGACTGCGTAAAAGGGGCTCGGTACGTGCACTTCATACCACCCATTCCGTTAACTTTGGACAAAAAGTACCGGAGTCTAGTATTACCCAATTAATGCGTGTGGCCCGACGGTGCCATTTTGGAGGTCTTTTTATAGCCGCGTGTCCCGTGATCCCTCCGCTGGAGGCGGGTGCAAGGTGCCGGGGTGACGGCTGTAACTTTAGCCGCCAAAGTCACAGCATGACTCAGTCCAACTTATTTAGACAGTTGACGCCACGCACAGGACGACGACGGCCTCTTTCTCTTTCGACTGTTTGAAGGCGGAACGCTAGCTCGGGCGGGATCGTCCGTCCGGGTCCCCGCAGGGTGGCGTCCGAACCAGGAGAGTCGGAACTTGGGCGTCGGGAATGGACGGCAGAGTGTCTGCAAGAAGAACGGGAACCCATGTGAAGAAATCGGTACTGTGCAATGTTTGGGTGTGTGAGGTGTTGAATGCCAATGGTTGCATGGTTGCGTTTATTCCTAGACGTGCGGGTGACGTCTCGAGCGTATCAAGAGAGGAAGTGGTCCTGTTGAGTGGTTCCGCCAGTGTTCCTCTGTGCAGGTGCATCCTGGCAGGTGGACCGCACACACCTGTTTTTTGTTGACTTGTTGAAGGCAAAAACACTTCCTTCTTTTGTTTTTTTTGTTTTTTTTTGGGGGGGGGGTGGCGCACAAGCAAATGATTGCCATGGAGCAACGATGCAGAGAAATGGCTTTTTGTTTTCATGCTTTGGATAATATCACAGTTATTTATTTAGTTATTTATTTTGGTTATTAGGTCAGTCAATTGCTTAGTCAGTCAGTGAGTTTGATAGTTGGTTAGTCAGTCGTTCTGTTAGTTAGTAGGTTTGGTACTGTGTCAGTTGCAGGGAGTCCTCGGTCCACGACTGAGATCCGTTCCTGCAGTAGCGACTTAACTCGAATTTAAGTCGGATTCCACCATTAAAGTCCGAATTTACATCAAAATACTTTGTATAAATAAACAAATACATTGAAATAAACAAGATGGTGTACTGAGCATTACTGCTGAGAGGTGGATGGAGAAGAAGAAGGGGAGGCCGTGCTTAGCTATCGCGAAGGAACCTGGTCCTCAATCCTCTCCATCTCGACAAGTATCAAAGAACCTTGTTTTGTGATCATTGTATCCGACATTGGGAACGGAACCCTTGACATGCGCTAAAATACGGACTTTGTCTTTAATTAATTGTCACCACGGTCGACCGACTGAAGCCTTGGTGGTGATGGCGTCTCTCCTTTCTCCAGTTTTATTATGATCTTGAGCTTCGTTTCCATGGTAATGGATTTTCTTTTGGCTCCAGAAGCATTGCTGAAGACACAGCTTTCTTCTTTGGGGCGATAATTTCTGAAAAGGAGAGCGAAAAATGCAAAGATACTCCCGGCGGACAAACACGGACAAGCATTAGCCAGACAAGATGGCGGATGGGAGACGGGCGTTGTAAAGTTGAAACATCTTGGGCTGAGACCGCCTTAACCCAAGGACTCACTGTACTAGTCAATCAGTCAGTCTAGTACTTAGTCAGTCAGTCCAATGGTTAATCATTGAGTTAGTCAGTCAGTTTCAGTAAGCTAGTTAATTACTCACTGACTGTCAGTTCAGTCAGTCAGTTAGTTAGTCATCCAGGCTGTTAATCACTCAGAACTTGGGACTTGGGGTTCGTCATTCGCGAAGTCATTTAGTGTAGCTAGTTCATTTTTTTCTAGTCAGTTTATGAATTGCTGCATTAGTTAGTCAGTAGGTCTGGAAATCAGATGAACCATCAGTGAGAAGTTCGTCAGTATCAGTGAGTCACTCAATGACTTCGTCAACCATTCAACCAGTCACTTGGCCTGTTGGTTAGTCAGATAGTCTGTTATTTAGTGAGTTGCTAATTAATTTTGTTAGTCAGTCATTGATTTAGTTATTCTATTGGTCAGTCAGTTGGTTAATTAGTTAGTTAGTCACGTCGTAAGTCAGTCTGTCAGTATTCAATCAGTCAGTTGGTCACTCACTAAACCAGTCGGCTGCTTAGCTAGCTTGTCACTCGGTCAATGAGTTAAGTAGTTAGTTGGTAGATTAGATAGGAGAAAGCACCAGATCATCAGATTGGGGTGAAAATAAAATAAAGTAAACACCTGTGTGGCAGTTGCTGACTTTTTTTCGATGTTCCCACCGGTCCGTTGCGGTGAAGAGGGAGCTCAGTCGAAAGGCAAAGCTCTAGATTTACCAGTCCATCTACGTTCCTACCCTCACCTATGGGCATGAGCTGTGGGTCGTGACCGAGAGAACAAGATCCCGGATACAAGCGACCGAAACGAGTTTCCTCCGCAGGGTGTCCGGGCTCTCCCTTAGAGATAGGGTGAGAAGCTCAGTCATCCGGGATGGGCTCCGTGTCGAGCCGCTACTCCTCCGCATTGAGAGGAGCCAGATGAGGTGGCTGGGGCATCTGATTCGGATGCCTCCCGGACGGCTCACTGGTGAAGTGTTCCGGGCATGTCCCACCGGAAAGAGACCCCGAGGACGACCCAGGACACGGTGGAGAGACTATGTCTCTCGGCTGGCTTGGAAATGCCTCGGGATCCCTCCGGAAGAGCTGGAAGAAGTGGCTGGGGAAAGGGAAGTGTGGGCATCCCTGCTGAAGCTACTTCACCCGTGACCCGACCTGGAAAAGTGGTAGATAATGGATGGATGGGTTGCCACCTACAGGATTGGAGTGGAATAGTTATGATTTTTTTTCTGACGAACATTGTATGAATGTTGGGCCGTGGCGGGGGTCTTTTTTTGTGCTGTAGAATTAAAACCATGTTGGTTCCTGTGACATTTTTCCCTTTTTGTCATCTTTTGTCTTCCATGTTGTCATCATGCGTTCAGACGCCATCTTGTTGGGTGGAGGAAACGCAGGCCCGAAGAAGTTTCGGCGGTCACAAGCGTTCTGCGTCATGGGGCAGCGCTGAGCACCTGAAGGAGGCAAGCATCTTTCTAATATCATTATCTTTATTATCATGGTTATCATGATCATCATTACCGCCACGCTCCTCTTTGGACCCCAGGTGGCCAAGCTGAGGCAGCAGCTGCAGAAGCGATCTCGCCATGCCGCTCCCACCGCGCCAGGCTACGAACCGTCGCATCATCCGCTGACGGCGGGCCACATGGCGGGCGTCACTCAGGTACCACTGCGGACGCCGTCTTTGGCTCTTCAACGAACAGTAACTGGACTTTGGAACAAGCATGTACAACAGGGGTGTCAAACGTTGTGATTCCGGTTTCCCTCAGAGGGCCGTTACGACTGTGAAACGATACAAATATTTAATCGTCTCATCGTATTTACATCATCAATTTATGATGTACTTTTGGAATCAGAAAGCAAGGGTAATGTGTTTTTCCACTATTCATGTTTGGTAATACAAAAATGCTTGTAATATCTCAACTTCATCATTTATGATGCATGACAATTTGAAATATTCGTACACATTTTTACAAGCATCATTGAAATTGACACTAGATTTGGCTTCACGGGCCACATAAAATCATGTGGCGGGCCGGATCTGGCCCCCGGGCCTTAAGTTTGACACCCGTGATTCATGATTTGCCTAGTTAGAGTTTAGAATACTTTGGTAAGGTTAATTTTATTTTGGGAAAAGCAGAAAAAAAAATGAATAAAAAATATTTATAGTATAGTAAAGTATTGTATTTAGTAAAGTATATATTATACAAATGCAGCCCTATGGGGGCACAAACCAGTGCGATCTGTAGGCCGGTCCCAAGCCCGGATAAATGCAGAGGGTTGCGTCAGGAAGGGCATCCGGCGTAAAAACTGTGCCAAACAAATATGAGCGTTCATCTAAAGAATCCCATACCGGATCGGTCGTGGCCCGGGTTAACAACGCTCGCCCCCGGCACTGGTAACCTGCAGGGCGTCGGTGGAAATTCAGCTACCGTGGGTCGAAGACAAAGAAGAGGAGGAAACCGGATCCATCGTCAGAAGAAAAAGAGGAATGCACAGAGCCTACAACTGAGTGTAGGGACTTTGAATGTTGGGACTATGACAGGAAAAGCTCAGGAGTTGGTTGACATGATGATTAGGAGAAAGGTTGATATTCTGTGCATCCAAGAGAGCAGGTGGAAAGGAAGTAAGGCTAGAAGTTTAGGAGCAGGGTTTAAATTATTCTACCACGGAGTAGATGGGAAGAGAAATGGAGTAGGGGTTATTTTAAAGGAAGAGCTGGCTAAGAATGTCTTGGAGGTGAAAAGAGTATCAGATCGAGTGATGAGACTAAAATTTGAAATTGAGGGTGTATAATGTGGTTAGCGGCTATGCCCCACAGGTAGGATGTGACCTAGAGTTGAAAGAGAAATTCTGGAAGGAACTAGATGAAGTAGTTCTGAGCATCCCAGACAGCGAGAGAGTTGTGATTGGTGCAGATTGTAATGGACATATTGGTAAAGGAAACAGGGGCGATGAAGAAGTGATGGGTAAGTACGGCATCCAGGAAAGGAACTTTGGGGGACAGATGGTGGTGGACTTTGCAAAAAGGATGGAGATGGCTGTAGTGAACACTTATTTCCAGAAGAGGGAGGAACATATAGTGACCTACAAGAGCGGAGGTAGAACCACGCAGGTAGATTATATTTTGTGCAGACGATGTAATCTGAAGGAGGTTACTGACTGTAAAGTAGTGGTAGGGGAGAGTGTAGCTCGACAGCATAGGATGGTAGTGTGTAGGATGACTCTGGTGGTGGGTAGGAAGATTAAGAAGACAAAGGTAGAGCAGAGAGCCAGGTGGTGGAAGCTGAGAAAGGAAGAATGTTGTGCGGCCTTCCGGAAAGAGGTGAGACAGGCTCTCGATGGACAACCGAAGCTCCCGGAAGACTGGACAACGACAGCCAAGGTAATCAGAGAGACAGGCAGGAGAGTACTTGGTGTGTCTTTTGGTAGGAAAGGGGAGAAGGAGACTTGGTGGTGGAACCCCAAAATACAAGGAGTCATACAAGGAAAGAGATTAGCGAAGAAGAAGTGGGATACTGAGAGGACTGAGGAGAGGCGAAAGGAGTACATCGAGATGCGACGTAGGGCAAAGGTAGAGGTGGCAAAGGCTAAACAAGACGCATATGAAGACATGTACACCAGGTTGGACATGAAAGAAGGAGAAAAGGATCTCTACAGGTTGGCCAGACAGAGGGATAGAGATGGGAAGGATGTGCAGCAGGTAAGGGTGATTAAGGATAGAGTTGGGAATGTGTTGACTGGTGGCGGTAGTGTGCTAAATAGATGGAAAGAATACTTTGAGAAGTTGATGAATGAAGAAAATGAGAGAGAAGGAAGAGTTGAAGAGGCAAGTGTGAAGGACCAGGAAGTGGCAATGATTACCAAGGGGGAAGTCAGAAAGGCACTACAAAGGATGAAAAATGGAAGGCAGTTGGTCCTGATGACATACCGGTAGAGGTATGGAAGGAATTTGGGGAGATGGCTGTGGAGTTTTTGACCAACTTATTCAACAGAATACTAGCGGGCGAAAAGATGCCTGAAGAATGGAGGAAAAGTGTTCTAGTTCCCATTTTTAAGAACAAAGGGGATGTTCAGAACTGTGGGAACTATAGAGGAATAAAGTTGATGAGCCACACAATGAAGTTATGGGAAAGAGTAGTGGAGGCTAGACTCAGGACAGAAGTAAGTATCTGCGAGCAACAGTATGGTTTCATGCCTAGAAAGAGTACCACAGATGCATTATTTGCCTTGAGGATGCTCGTGGAAAAGTACAGAGAAGGTCAGAAGGAGCTACATTGTGTCTTTGTGGATCTAGAGAAAGCCTATGACAGAGTACCAAGAGAGGAACTGTGGTACTGCATGCGCAAGTCCGGTGTGGCAGAGAAGTATGTTAAAATAGTACAGGACATGTATGATGGCAGCAGAACAATGGTGAGGTGTGCCTTAGGTGTGACAGAGGAATTTTAGGTGGAGGTGAGACTGCATCAGGGATCAGCTCTGAGCCCCTTCCTGTTTGCAGTAGTAATGGATAGGCTGACAGATGAGGTTAGACTGGAATCCCCTTGGACCATGATGTTCGCAGATGATATTGTGATATGCAGTGAAAGCAGGGACCATGCGGAGGAACAATTAGAAAGATGGAGGTACGCACTGGAAAGGAGAGGGTTGAAGATTAGCCGAAGTAAAACAGAATATATGTGCGTGAATGAGAATGGGTGGAGGGGGAAGAGTGAGGCTACAGGGAGAAGAGATAGTGATGGTGGACGACTTCAAATATTTAGGGTCAACAATCCAGAGCAATGGTGAGTGTGGTAAGGAAGTGAAGAAACGGGTCCAAGCAGGTTGGAACAGCTGGCGAAAGGTGTCTGGTGTGTTATGTGACAGAAGAGTAGGAGAGCGAGGATGAAGGGCAAAGTTTATAAAACAGTGGTGAGGGCGGCAATGATGTACGGATTAGAGACGGTGGCACTGAAGAGACAACAGGAAGCAGAACTGGAGGTGGCAGAAATGAAGATGTTGAGGTTCTCGCTCGGAGTGAGCAGGTTGGATAGGATTAGAAATGAGCTCATTCGAGGGACAGCCAAAGCTGGATGTTTTGGAGACAAGATTCGAGAGAGCAGACTTCGATGGTTTGGACATGTCCAGAGGCGAGAGAGTGAGTATATTGGTAGAAGGATGCTGAGGATGGAGCTCCCAGGCAAAAGAGCGAGAGGAAGACCAAAGAGAAGGTTTATGGATGTGGTGAGGGAAGACATGAGGGCAGTTGGGGTTGGAGAGGAAGATGCAGGAGATAGGCTAAGATGGCAAAAGATGACACGCTGTGGCGACCCCTAACGGGACAAGCCGAAAGGAAAAGAAGAAGAAGATACATTTAAAAAAAACAACATTTTTGGAAATAAAACGTTTTTAAATTAAAAACTAAATTAACAACATTTGTAAAAAATAAAATAAATTAAATGATATATTTATTATTTATATTTGATCATTAAAGCAAAATAGTACTGAATCTGTCATTGAGGTAGACGAAAGGCTGAACAACTTATCTGTAGAGTCCCTGATCATGAAAGTGGAGTATAAAACGGCGGTGGTTTTTGTTGCAGACGCCACCTCTGGTGCCGCTGAGCCGACTGGCCTCGCGGCTCCGGCGGAGCGTCGAGGGCCTCAACTTGGAGCTGGAGGAGGTGTTTGTCTCGGAGAAGTGTGACGACCAGCATGAGGTCGAGACCGGGATTAGTTGCCATGCAAATGGGGATTCTTGGAGTTGTGCGTTGTTTTAAAAAAAAAAAATAAAATAAATGTTGTTTGTGCTGCAGCTTTTGGACATCCCGGACGGACACAGGGCTCCCGCTCCGGTTCAAAGGTGCAGCAGCGGCTCCCAAAGCGAGTCGTCGCCGGGGCCCTTGGATCTTTCCTCGATGTCTCCTCCTCAGTCGCCGTGTCCGCTGGATCCGTCCCTGCTGTCTCCGCCCACCTCGCCGTGTCCTTTCGACCCTTCACCAGGTCAGATGCTCACTTTTGCGGATTCATTTTGGTATTTCGCAGAGGTACTACACAATATTTGTGCCCGTGTAACAGAGTCAGCTACTCGAGAGGCCCTTGCTGCGTCTCCTTCCACGCTTTTCTCTTCATATGGAGCGGACCCTCCAGCGCTGCCATCGTGGTCATCCTCCCCCTCGCCGCTAACGCCGCCGTGTCGCGGCAAAACCTTCTCCTTCCAGCGCCAGCCGCCAGAGGGCTGCGAGCCGCTCCCGGTGTGCCTGGACACCGGGTGAGTTCCTCTTGACTCATGAAAAAATGGGGGAGTTTGAGAAAAGTTTAAAGGTTAAAGGGGAAATCCAGTGCGTTGCATGAACATTGTATCCTATAGGTCATGTAATATGTACCCTATTTTGACAACGTGATGTAAAATCCTCTCTCATTTAATCGTGTTTTGAGAAGATTTTACCGACAATTACGAATTTTCAGGGGTGCTGCCATTTTTGCGAGTCACATGACCTACGTGCGCGGATGTGGCGTGTACCGTGCCGCATCAAAGGCTCGATTACATGGGAGCGCCGATTTCTCGTATTTATCTTCATCTGATGAAGAAATAGCAGTATCGGTTGATCAGGAAGACGGAAGAATACTTCCATACAGAATTGAAAATGTGGCTGTAATTAATGTTGAATTTGCGGATGGTTCTTCGGGCGGAATGACGCGGAGTCCGAGTACTCGGAGGCCTATGTGCAACTTAAGCGCGTAAACAAAGTCCCCCAGTAGCTCCAGGCCGGCAGCCGCGGATGGTTCTTCACACGGGAATGACGCGGAGTATGACGAGCGAGCTCCGGCGGCGGGCCGCGAGCCGAGGTTCCAGGCGGCGGAGGCCGGTAGCCCCGGACGCCGAAGCTAGGCTAAACGCCTCCGCCGCCATCGAAGCTCGGCCAGAGGCCTCCGCCGCTGCCAAAGCTCGGCGAAAGGCATTGGCCGCCACCGAAGGTGGGCCGTGAGCCGTGTTTCGACATCCGGGGAGGCTGTTGGCCGAGCGGAGGCCTTTAGACGGGTTTCAGCGGCGGCGGCCGAAGCCTTTAACCGAGGTCCGGCGTCCGGGGAGGCCGTTAGCCGTGCTTCGGCGGTGGCGAAGGGCTTTAGCCGAGAAAGAAAAGTGGACATGTTGTCCACTTTGCATTATAATGTCGAAGAACCTTCGGCAGAAAATTGGCGAAATTGTGCAATTTGATATTAAAGAATCTCAAAACAGTTTACATAAGACGGTTTAGGCCATGTGCGCTTTTGACATTGAAATTCCTCACTCTGCAGGGCCGCCTGGCGGGACGAGCCCCCCCGCCTCCAGCCGTCCTGCCCCGACCTCAACAAGGTGAACTTCACGCCGCACGGGGGCTCTGCTTTCTGCCCCGTCAGCCTCCTCAAGCCCCTCCTGCCCTCCATGGACCTGCTCTTCCGCGGCCTGTCCGTGTCCCCCGTCACCGGCTGCCCGGCCCAGGCGTCTCCCACCGGGCAGGTGGGCATGCAGTGAGGATGAAGACCGCCTCGGTGGATTGAAGCACTCTTGAGTTGAGGGTTTTGCCGACTCATCGCTGTAACCTCGATCACGGACTTGTGCAAGATTACGTAAACCCGCAGATTTTGAATGGCAACTTTTCTACGAGATTAAAACTATCTAGATATTTTTTGTAGCTTTCTTAAAAGACCTGTGAGTCTGTTTGCATCAAGCAGGAGAAATCAACTCATTTCTGTTTATACTGTGACCAACATTATAAACAAGAAGGATTGTTATGAGCTTTAATGACCCGTGGGGAGTTTATTCTAATCAAAATCTTGCAAAAGCAATGCTGTTTAATAGAATTTTTTGGTTCTCATTCAAACTACTGTGCCTGTGTGTATGTTAATTGTATCCATTTCTAAAGTGACAAAAAAGCTTTCAGTTTTATTCTCAGTCATGTAGCAAAGCTTGATCTTTTAGTCTTACTGAGCTTTATTGTAAAGTTGTGCTCATATGTTTACATACCTGGCAAAATTTGGAAAGATGTGTACATATACAATTCTTTAAAGAAAACACGAGTGATAAGGCAAAACATTAAATAAAAGGGATTCAATTTAAGCTATGAAGTATTTCAGAAGAGCGCAACCAATCAACAAAAGATGGCAATAAAGAAAATAGGGAGATCATCATTTATCAGACATATTTCCCCCAAATTTATATAAATTTTATAAATACTGTAAGGGTATTGCAATGCCCCTGTATATGATCCATCTTTTTTAGTCCTATGAGCTATAAAAGAGTGAATATTCATGCAAAAGTTGCTATTTTTATGGGCTACCATGTGAATCATGGATCGCATGTATCTCTGACTCCAGTTTCCGATATCAACAATTTGATCGTGAATAGTCACAAGAAGTGAGTTGGGAGAGGCTCTAGCACTCCTGCGACCCTTGTGAGGATAAGTAAATTGGAGAATGGATGGATTTCCAATGTCTGTAATTCTGTTTTAACTAGTCATAATTCGGTTACAGATATATAAATGATTTTTTTCTAATAATGACGTTGTTGATTTATACAATGGTAATACTAGATAGCCAATCATAAATTATAAATGTTAATATTACAGTATGTAGATTTATGGCACAACTGTACACTCTGTAGCTTAAACAGTGGCTAACTTGGGAGAGTGTTTTGTTTTCATTGTTTCCATAAAAATAAATGAAATCCAATATATTTAGCCTGGTTGCATGAAATTTATTCGTAACATTAAATTTCTCAATTAATCCAATTTCTTTTAGTTCGACCCGTGGATTTGCGGTTTTTAAACCGAGGTTACGCCCCTTTCTACTATAGCCACTCTGTCATTGGGCAAAGAGAACAATGCATTTCGTTTATGGACCAATAGGGTTAAACCACATACTATTACGTAAATAAACACGCGACATTTCTCGGAAAAGGACCTGCTCTCTTTTCCGGAGTCACTGCCTTTCACATTGACGTGTTCCAAATCTGTATTTAGCCATAACATATACCTAACAGCATAAGAAAAGTTGTTTTTATGGGTTTTATTGACGCGCATTAAAATTCATTTGTCTCAGATACTGGATTCAAACAATAAAGTTATAATGTTAAATTCAGGCGGAGCTTCGGACACCATCATCTGAAGTCCTTTCATAACAACGGCGTTTCCGGACGCATCTTAATAAAACCTGCAATTGCCTCATCACAACATTACTCCGCAGTGCATTGCAAATATTTTTACGTCGTGAATGCAAAACTATAATTAAGCAATCATGACACCCGCCGTGCAGGACTGAAGAAATAACCTGAGCAACCACTCCGGCTCGGGACCGGGGCTATAGTGGAGCGGGACGTCGGTGTCGTGGGCACCGGGAGCGCGGCGGTGTCGGTTTCCATACCCAGACTGGTGTTGGACGGCATGGGCGCGGGCAAAGGATCCCCCAAAGGGTCGTCGCTGTGGGACAACATGCGGCTGCGCTTCATTGTCTGTTTCCTGGGAGTCTTCGTGTGTTATTTCTATTACGGAATATTGCAAGAAACGATGTAAGTAAGCTCGACGACAGCTGGTGACATTACTTCATCGATATGTGACATTATAGCAGCTGTCGATCTTAATTTCCCCTCACATGAATAATAATGTATGTAGTTATTAATTATATCCTTCCTCAATCGTCCTAAACTTGGAATGTAATTGAAATAACTCGATGGAGTCCATTATTTAATTCAGTTTGTTCTAGTTTTTTTTTTTTGTATCAATAAATGGAGCAATTACTTCGATTTGTGGCCTCTACAATAGACAGTATGCTATTTATTATTACAATTTGACATAAATGTGGGCCACGACACCGATGGAATGCTGCTGGGGCGGGTGGAGGAGATCATTCTATGGTGTCTAGAACATGACGACTTCACGCGCACGGTGTTTGTCTGACAATAAATTGTTTATATTCAAACTGCATCGCAGCTTCACCAACAGATGATGATCTATTACATTTTGAATTCAATTTTACACCCCAGCACACGAGGGGATTACGGCCACGGCGACCAAAAGGAGAAGTTTCGATTCGCCAGGACGTTGGTGTTCATCCAGTGCATCATCAACGCACTCTTTGCCAGGATATGTAAGTACTTTGACCTTCGAGGTCTGACAGTCGCATGTGAACTGGTGGTTCGAATTTCATGAGGATTTACCCACTAAATAAACTGCCGCCATCAGAAAGTCATTAATTATGTTTGTAGACAATGTTTTAAGTCATACTCTTTACAATTTTATGCAAAAAAAAAAAAAAGTTTTTCATTGGGCAACGAAGCAATTATTATTGATGCCCTATGGATTCTGCCTAGCAACAAATTAGAAAAATGGATATGTGGTGAAAATTTACATTTTGCATTGACATGAGGCATTCATGATTGTGCCACTATGAATTCTTCCTAGGAACAACTCTGAAATATAAACTGACTGGCATACGTCATTTGTTCCCCGTTGACATATGGGGCAGTCACGATTGTGCCCCTGTAGAGCTCGTGCACCTACGTCATCAAATCACGTCGCTGACCGGAAGTGCCGGTCAAGCAAAGCATTGCTCAATGCTAAGTCGGTTGGAGATGACGGCCAGAGTTTTGTCCGATACCGTTGAACATTTTGAAGGTGATAATAAACGAAGGTACGTGGAAAAATGAGACACTTGGCTTAGGGGACCTATTTTTAATGCCAAAGTCGATGTTTCCGCCGATAGGAAATTGGACCATTAACCCACTTCCGCTTGTCTTGGACAACTGGATCTACAAGTGGATCTGGTGAGTAAGTCATAGAGATTTACACGGAACAGTTTGAAAGCGTAGAAAAGTCTGGACGCATAGAAATACTTCGTTGCCGGATCTATTCTCAATCAAGAATAAATCTCACATCATGATGGAGCCACTCAAATTTTTTCAATGCAAATACCAATATTTCAATAAATGACCCCTGGTTTTATACAAACTCGCATTCATTAACTATGATTGGGAAAAAAAAAAACATGGAAACGTGTTGCGGCCACACGTTAAACTTCGGTAAATCGTATTTTAAAAAAAAAAAAAAAAGGAAATAAACCGCCGGGATAGGCTTCAGCCCCTGTATACGGAAGCGTGTTGCGGCCACATGTTAACCCACGTAAACCTCTGTGTGACCGACGGTTTATTTTCTTTTTTTAAATACGCATTGAACTCATTTGAGAACGATGTATATTAGAAAGAAAAAGTCTGTCGGGGAGAGGTTTACCGAAGATTAACGTGTGGCCGCAACACGCTTCCGTGTACGTTGGCGACGACTCCCTGTGAAAATGTGACGTCACGTGCACGAGCTCTATAAATTCTACTGAGCAACAAGTTCCCAAAAAATGTAGGAATGACTGGCTTCTCTTTTTTTTTTTTTCATTGGGCAACGGGCAAATTGTGATTGAATTCTGTGTATAATCTTCTTCCTCAGTGATTCAGTTTTTCGAGGGCCCCAAGCCAGACTTGACCAAGTGCTGGTTGTACGGCCTGTGTTCCATCTCCTACGTGGGCGCCATGGTGTCTAGTAACTCCGCCCTACAGTTCGTCAACTACCCAACACAGGTCAATCAGAAGTCGCTGTAACTCTTAATGTCCATGAAATATAGTTGATAAAATAATTATCGTTAATAAAACTAGTACCTTTTTCTTTTTTACTTTTTTTTTTTTTTTTTTTTAAGGTGCTGGGCAAATCCTGCAAGCCAATCCCAGGTGAGCGAATTTTCATTTCCGTGACTCCAGAGTTAGAAATTGGTCACATACTTTGCACGTGGTGCTATGAATTTGTCAAGAAACAAGTTAAAAAAGTTATTTTATTTTTATTTTTTAAAAATGTGAATGTTTTTTAGGGATTCAAATGCAGGAATCCAACCTGTCAATAACAGAAACGTATGGCTGTTGCTGGTATCGATCTTTTTTTTTTTTTCAGTGGGGCATTCATGATTGAGGTTTGTGAACTATACCTTGCAAGAATTAACAATTTTTTTCTGGAATGTAATATTTAATTGAATAATTTTTGTCATAATTAAGCTTTAAAGTTGCCCTTTAGGCCAATCATGATAAAACCCTGATATACGGCCTGTCAACAAATTGTTAATGTAATGTTTAAAAAAGGGCGCCAGGTTGGATTATCTGGTAAAGCGTTGGCCTCACAGTTCCGTGGTCCTGGGTTCAATCCCGGACCCGCCTGTGTGGAGTTTGCATGTTCTCCCCGTGGCTGGGTGGGTTTACTCAGGGCACTCCGGTTTCCTCCCACATCCCAAAAACATAAACATTAATTGGACCCTCTAAAATTGCCCCTAGGTGTGATTGTGAGTGCAACTGTTTGTCTCTATGTGGCCTGCCATTGGCTGGCAACCAGTTCAGGGTGTACCTCGCCTCCTGCCCGTTGACAGCTGGGATAGGCTCCAGCACTCCCCGTGACCCTCGTGAGGCTAAGCGGCAAAGAAAATGGATGGATGTTTAAAAAAGTGTCACATTAGAAACCTTTTTTTTTTTTTTTTTTTTTAATTGACCATTGTGTCCGTCATAATTCCCCTCAACAAATTCTCCATGGCAACAAGTGTTCTCTATTTATTAGTCTATTGGCCAATCAGAATTGAGCGATACGCATTTTGCTGAGCAACAAGCGACCAGAAGATAAATCAAGGCAATTATACATATTTCACTTCTGATGTTTTATATTGAATGTTTTGTGCTTTTAAACGGTGATGATGGCTTATTGCATACAAAATAAATGTAGTTTTAGATTTTTTCCTTCAAATTGGTGTTACCATTGCAGTGATGATCCTGGGGGTGACCATCCTGAGGAAGCGCTACCCGTTGGCCAAGTACTTGTGTGTGCTTTTGATCGTGAGCGGCGTGGCGCTCTTTCTGTACAAGCCCAACAAGAGCACGGCGGTGGCGGACGACCACGTCTTCGGCTTCGGGGAGATCCTTTTAGTGAGTATTTACGCCAATAAAGTAGGAAAGAAAGAAAAAAAAATACCTCAGATGAATCCTCCGAGCTTTGCTCGTCATTTGCGTCGACCTTGATCTGCTTTTTTATTTTATTCTATTTTTACCATATTAGCGGTATTAATGCAAATGTGATAAAATGATGTGGATTCTTGTCTGATTGTCTTATTTCCAACATCAGTTGTTGAAATATGTTAATACTCAGATTGGACAATAAATTAAGGTCAACTTTTGAACTATTGAAACTCATAAACTACATACTGTAATTTGCGGCCTATAAACCGCTGCTTTTTTCACACGCTTTCAACCCTGCGGTTTACGCGGTGATGCACTTCGGAAAAGGTAAGAGTGAGACCGGTGGAATATATGTGCCGAGGGAGTGACTTTTACCGGTCCGGCCCTGTTAGCGCTGCGCTACCGTGTTACTGCCGTGTCTCAGGGATTTTTACTGGTATGTTTTTTTTTTTTTTTTTTTTTAACCGACACTCTTAGCACGGAAGCGTTAGCATTAGCACGGTCACACTAGCGTTAAATTCTCTGTATACCGTCTTTCTTTGTAAATATCTCATTTTTCAATGTGGGCACTTGCAGCTTTTACACAGCTCCAGCGTATGTCTGTACCAAATGGTATTTCCTTTACAAATGTACTGGGTGAGGCTTATTACTGGGTGCGCTCTGTAGTCTGGGAATTACAGTATATTACATGAATGACATATTAAGAAGTGGAGTGACCCTGTGCTCACCATGGAGAAGATTTCAATTTTAATTTAAGAATGGAAGTTCCCTCTGCCTCCCTGTGATTGGGTGAGGCAGGCCTCCGTGTTGCGGACATTTCTTTTCAGTCTTTTTGCATACACAATGCACAATGTTGTGAATCCATTTGGGATTCTTTCACTGGGTGTGAGAGCCACTTACATTCTCGTTATATTGACTTCAAGAATTCGCAGTCAGTCCCACCACATTCCAGTTGTATAGCTGGGTTTACGATCCTTGTCTTGCAAGCCTCTTCTCTTCTCTTGTCCTGTCCTGTCCTGTTCCTGCTTCACAGGGTGCAGCGCTACAGTCTCGCATAGCCTCCATATTTGTGTCTCTGTTGTAGATCTGGAATCATTTACAGTAGTTTCCAGCCTACAAGCCACCACTTTTTTCAGATGATTTCAACCCTGCGGTTGATGTGGTGATGCGGCTAATTTGTGCATTTTTTCCAATGGCCACAAGGGGGCACTTGAGTGGAAAGGGTAAGAATGAGACAGGTGGAATATATGTGCAGAGGAAGTGACTTTTACTGGCCTTGTTAGTACTGCGCTAGTGTTAGCGCTGTGCTAGCATGTTGCTACTGTGTCACTGTTACTCAGTGACATTTGCCGGTAAGTTTTATTTTAACTGGGGCTGTTAGCGTTGGCGCTAACGTCAAAATTAGTGTTACCGCAGCACTAGCGCTGTGCTAGCATTAAACTCTTTCTGTGTACCGTATTTCTTTGTAAATATCCCGCGTTTCAATGAGGGCACTTGCGGCTTTTACACAACTGCGGCATAAGTATGTACCAAATGGTATTTCCTTTACAAATGTACTGGGTGAGGCTTGTAAACCGGTGCGCTTTGTAGGCCGGGAATTACGGTACTTTTCTCATTGTTTACAGTTAGTCTTTGTCTTTTTTGTCTCTCTCAGCCTTGTAGAAATTCTGTTCTGTTCGACTGATTGACTCTGATCTTCAATTAATATATAAAGAAAATACAGAGGAAGTTCAAAAACTTCATTGTGACACAGTAAAACTGTTCCGGCACAAAGAGGATGCAGATTGTCCATTCTGCTTGATCTAACAGCCAAACAGGCCAAATAAAAAAAGGAAGCTCCCTCTAGCAGCTGTTGAAAGACTATTCTTAGCATTCCACAACAATAAGTTTTACTGAGAATATACTTGATAAGAATTTCATTTTTGAGGTGGTTTTCCTGTACATTGTGAACTCAAACTGTAATTTGATCAGTCAAATGTTTTTTTTTTTTTTTTTTTTGGGGGGGTTGATATTGTATACTAATTACAATAACTGATATTAGTTAAACATTTTATGTATTAAATGTAGCCCAGTTTTTTTTTTTTTATCAACTTTTCAAATTACAGACAGTTTCTATACAAGGAGAAAAATGGCCACAAACAATTTGAAAGAGTAATAAAATTCTACATTTATCATTGTAACTATTTTTAGCTGGTATCTCTGACGCTGGACGGCTTGACTGGTGTGGCCCAGGACCACATGAGGTCTCGGTTTCAAACCAGCGCCAATCACATGATGCTCAACATAAACTTGTGGTCCACCGTGCTCCTGGGACTGAGTGAGTCACATTTTCAATATTCCAAACGCACAAAATTAATACCGGTGTATATATTATCAGTCAGGTGTTGCCTTCGGGGATAGTTTGAAATCATACCGTTGAAATTGTGCCAAATGTCCTAAAAATGTCAAGTTGTCCAACCAGCCATCCTGCGTACCACTTGGTGGCGCCATAGACACACCACTTATCTTGCCAGTACATCACTTGTGCTGAACATCTCCAAGCTAATGTATATTTAAGGTAGATCTTGAGTATATATTGATATCATTTTGATTCACACCTATCTTTTTGTTATGTGCATTTTGTTATCTTTTGTCCTTTTTTACAGTCTCGAACTAGACACTAAAGACGCTAAGGTTTAAATGCAGTAATGTGTACGTTGTGTGCAGCTGTGCTGTGGACCGGTGAGGTGTGGGAGTTCCTGAGCTTTACCGAACGCTACCCGAGCATCTTGTACAACATCCTCCTCTTTGGACTGGCCAGCGCGTTGGGCCAGGTGAGCCAACCTTAAAAGTTGACTCAATGCAACCGGCGCATATTGAAAATGAACAACGTGGCTTCCCGTTTGACGCCAGACGTTCATCTTCATGACGGTGGTTTACTTCGGACCCCTGACCTGCTCCATCGTCACCACCACCAGGAAGTTCTTCACCATCCTGGGCTCCGTCCTGCTCTTTGGGAACCAAATGAGTAACATGCAGTGGTTGGGCACCATCCTTGTGTTCCTTGGTGAGCGAGATAAGCGATTTATTTGGATTGACGGTGGTACCTTGACTTACAAGTTGAATCTGTTCCATGGCCTCACTCATAATTCAAGTCGCATTTTTCTCAAATCCTTTTTTCCCCATTGAAAAGAAGAGAAACGCCATTAATGTCCCTCAAATTACCAAGAAACATTTTTGTAAAGTGTTTTTTTTTTTTTTTTTGTAAGGAAGATAAGATTCTATGGTATTTTCCGATTTAAAAAAAAAAAAAAAATAAAATAAAAATAAATAAATAATACAGTATTAACATATTTAGGCAGCACAGTGGATCAGCTCGTAAAGCGTTGGCCTCACAGTTCTGAGGACCCGGGTTCGATCCCGGCCCTGCCTGTATGGAGTTTGCATGTTCTCCACATGCCTGCGTGGGTTTTCTCCGGGCACTCCGGTTTCCTCCCACAACCCAAAAAAAACATCCAACATTAATTGGACTCTCTAAATTGCCCCTAGGTGTGATTGTGAGTGCGAATGTTTGTCTCGATGTGCCCTGCGATTGGCTGGCGACCAGTTCAGGATGTAACCCGCCTCCTGCCAGTTGATAGCTTGCATAGGCTCCAAAACTCCCTGCGACCCTTGTGAGGATAAGCGGCTTAGAAAATGGATGGATGCACGGATTAACATATTTAGACGAAATAGTTTCATCTTATTTTTTTCATAATTTAATTTAACGGACATTGTGCTGTGATTTCTTGTGTCTCTCCCTTCCCCATTAAGTAGCAGTATAATACATCCATATATATGATATACAGGTTTCATGTTAAACCATAAGAAGAATAAGCTTCAGCAGTATCTTTTTTTTTTTCCCCCCGTAGAATAAAGACTATAACCCCGTCGGTATTGTTAAAGTATCTGTTTGTATTTGTAGTTCCATCATTTGTTACAAAATCCGTTGTTTAAAAGTTTATAACGACTGCAACATTGATGCTAGTTTCATTAGCCTGTCGACGGTGTTTTGCATTATGTATTAGCGTTAAGCCAGTGAACGTTTGGAAGCTAAAGATACGTGGTTGATTTAATAAATAGCATGTAAATAGCTTTACTTTATGCTTAGTTTTACTGTAACTCTCAACTGGGAGTGGCAATAAACAGCTCGAGGCAAGCGCTCTTCTCTTTTTTTTTTTTTTTTTTATTGAGGAGACGTTCAATGGTGCTGTCGAGTGGTTTTAACTGAAATTACTGCTCATAATGTTTTCTGCTGAGGAACGGCTCATACTTCAAAAAACCCGTGCGCTGTCACTTGTAAGTTTAGGTACCACTGTTTGTGTGACAATTACGGAACTCCTTCATCACGCATCTGTTTTGTGTCCTTTCAGGCCTTGGATTGGACGCTAAATTTGGGAAAGGACCCAAGAAGACAACACATTAAACCACTTGGACACAATCCATAAAACAGAAGATTACTTTTCATATAGGCTGAACATCTATGACCTGATTTTTAAATAAAACAAGCTCCTGAGTTTTAACACATTCATAAAGGACAAACTATTCCAGCAGCTCAGTGATGAATTTGCCAAAAAGTGTCATCACGTTGCTCGCAAAATCGATATCATGTTCTTGGCCAATGATTAGCCAAGTATTTTGTCATTTGTGAAACTTTTCTTTCGGTTAAGTATTTTTTTTTTATACAAGTTATCAATCACTTGCATTAAAGAGAAATGGTCACCTGTCCTCCTAATTTTTTTAATTCAAGGATTCAAATTCTGGCAGTGTACAATGAACCACCATTGCGAAACTGAAAACGTGTGAAATTGTGCTAAACAGCGACCCCCGGCGCCACTTATAAAGTACAGCGCTTATTCTTATGTCCACTGCCCTGACGGACCCTTCTCCTCTCAACGAGCGTTCCATCATTAGCATCCTGTTTATGATTTCAAGAGACTACGATTTAAAACGCTGTGTAAACCGTCACGAATATATTGTGTATCGTTGTGACGTCTTAACATTGAAAGTACAAGAAACAAGTTATAACTACGGGGAGAAATCATCTACAGTTGCAATTTATGCCCGTTGTAGTTTTGCCAGATCTAAATAAATTTAATAATGAAATATTGACTCGCGTTAATTGAAGGCTTCAATAAGTATGCAATTTATTCGTAGTAATTGGAAGCATATACAAAATATGGTCGAATAATAATAAACAATCTTGCTTTTTAGCTACTTTTTGTCAGGCAGTCTCCTTGACCTCCTATTTCAGCGCTGTCTGGCTTTCTTCGGCTCACGCTAACAAATTAAATAGCGCACCTTTGGCTAGACTTCTTTTAATCCTCTTATTTGTGTACAAATTGGGAGAAAGCACACTACTACCTGGCACGATGTTGGCTACGGTTCGCAAGCAACTTAGGAGCCACCCGGCTGTGAGTAAACTCTCGTTTTATCCGAGGAAAACAGTGATGGTGCAATGTTTGCTTCGGAATTCTGTCGATTGTCATGCTAAGGTTAGCATTGCTAGCTGTGGCAGGCGCCGAGTTTCGATAAACTTTTCGTCAACCAAATTAACACTTTCTGCTGTTATTCGGTAATCTGTTTAAACTTCAGACACTTTTTGAGTGATTAACCGTCTCGGGATGCTTTGGAGTCGAATCAGGTCATAGACGGCGTACAAGCTGATAAGAAGAGCCAAGGAGGTGCGAGTTCGTACGTCGTAAACAGCAGCAGCAGCAGCAGCTGTTGCTTAGCCGCTTAGCAAGTATCTCTTTAAACGCATCAGTTGTACCAGTTATGTACATTGCACGCAAATTGCTTAATGGAATAAGACGGGGTACTTCCTACGGTTACAATTAAATATTTATTCATTTATCCCTTGAGTGAAAAATAAAATCAACAAAAACTAAAAACATTTATACGTTTTAATACTTTTGCACACATACAGACCGTTTTGTTTTCCTGTTTTAGTTGTCCATGGTCGTGTTTGTAAATAACATGCCAGTATTCTAACACGTAGTGTCATGCTGCTGTTTTGCTCCTGACAGCTGATTCCACTCTTCTTCTTCATCGGTGGGGGGACAGTCATGTCATTGATGTACCTTGCTCGTCTGGGGCTGAGAAACCCGGACGTCTGGTAAATGCACTCACTCAATAAGAAACCGTGGAAACCCGGTAGTATTTTGTCCTTCCACTACATACTTAGCTTTACATAGCCAATTTCAAGGGACAAATTACCTTTAAAATGAACATAGTAGGACAGGGATTTCCAACCTTTATGGAGCCAAGGTATACATATTCTACAAATGGACAAGCTCACAGGACACCAACAATGTCACAAAAAGTGGATACATTAATTGCTGTATGTACTTCCTGCCATCTAATAGAAGTGTATTTAAAGAGCGGTCACGGCACGCTAATGTTCCCTGGCATACTGGTAGAATCACTGCAGTAGTCAGGGTTCGCACGCGTCCCTAAAAACCCCTAAATTTTCAAAGGTGCATTTAGGGGCTCCTACAAGTCCTTAAAATCCGCGAAAACCGGTCAAGCCCCTAAAAAGGCCTTAAATTATAAAAAATCAAGGGGAGGACCTCTACTGCCAAAATTGTCCCCCCCCAAAAATAATGATCTTTTATTTAAAAAACAAAAAATAGCCATCTGTCTGGCGTCTAAAACAGCCGGAAATTGTCAACGGAAGTCACCGTGTTGATAACGAGTCGCCATTTTGTCGTCGAGATTCCATTGTTTGTTTCCGTGAGTCGCCATTTCACTTCGTCTTCGTTACGTCTTTCATCGATCCTACTTGTATCATGGGGAAGTGCATTTTTCAAGATGCTTGGGTTGAAAGTAAGGAGTTTGGAAGCTGAGTTCTTTGAGATGCAAAAGATCGGCAGATGTTTTACTGCCATCTGTGCAAGCAGAGCTACCAGCTAGGAAAGATGGGCATCAAAGCGCTGGAGTCGCACCGGAAAAAAAGGAGACACGTTGATTTGACGAAGACTCTCTCATCTTCCGTTGGTATGAATCTGTTTCTAAAATATAAAGATAGTGAAGCATCAACTTCAGGCAGTGGTACGAGCAGTCCATCCGCACTTACAGTTGTCCAGCCTTCGACTTCAACCAGCCAGAAGTCAGGCTCTATGAACGTAGTTCAATACACGAAGGCGGACTCGTTAAAGGCAGAGATCGTGTGATCTGCAGCCATTACAGTTACAAATCTTGTGAAAATAATTCTAAAGTGTTTTCAGTCATGTTCCCAGACAGTGACATTGCTAAAAACTACCACTGTGGGGAAAGGAAGACTTCGTACCTGGCTACATTTGGCATCGCTGCCCACTTTTCATCTCTACTGCCTCAAAGCCAAAAAAGCCAGAATAGAGACTGACATATCAACGCTTATTGAGAAGGCTGACAGGCTGTGTGAGCAGGCAGAAGAAAAGAGGAAGCTGAGGTTTATCGCCGAGGCCAATGCACTCAGAGGCAGAGCAAAGGACAAGAGACCCTCTTTGGCACCTCTGCAGCAGCAAATAGAGGAGGCACTGGGTAGGCTCAAGGAGCTAGAGTAGGGGTGCTGAGACAGACATCAGTAGAAGACATTTGTGTATTTAGTTGCAATTGTAGTTAGAATCTGTTTTTCTGTATACTGTTATGTGAAGACGTTGACAATGGTCATATCAATGAGAACTACCACAAGGGGCGACAGGTGATCACTGTCACAGGTACTGAGGTACTGGAACCTTTGATGAACCAAGAACAGCCAATGGCACCATTGGGTGAGTCTTTTTTTCCTTACTCTTGATTTCCCATGATGGCCCT
Source organism: Syngnathoides biaculeatus (assembly GCF_019802595.1). NCBI lineage: Eukaryota > Metazoa > Chordata > Actinopteri > Syngnathiformes > Syngnathidae > Syngnathoides > Syngnathoides biaculeatus. The sequence goes on along the minus strand of NC_084655.1, from coordinate 17,278,685 downwards.
AAATTTTTCGTGTCGGCCCTAATTTTTTTCCGTGTCAGCCCCTAAGAATGGCCCTAAAAAGCCCTTAAATTTTTCGAGTCCGATTGAGTATGAACCCTGAGTAGTGTAATTGAAAATTTGCCACTTAATGACGTATTTAATTGATATTTTTATGCAATACAGTGCTATTTGTCTTCGATATCCAAGTAAATTGAGTCACAACCTCGGCGTCAGCATTATCAAACTTGTAAGATGTTACAAAGCTGCTAAAGCTGCTCCTACAGTCATACATACGTAGACTCGTTTAAAAATGTGCTTTTCCATTTAATCTTGACTTCTTGAATGAGCTCTATTGCTGGGGGGCTAATTTGCTCTTGTGCCTGTGTCAGCTGCTCCTACAATAAAGTGATAGATTCAAGTGTCACTGCAGCAGCAACTTACAACTAAACAGTGGAATTTCGAACATTGCAATGGAAGGAACTCACCTTTGCAGTAGTGCTGTTCTTGAAGTAGCCGACATAGCAAAGGGGTTCTGGGTACGAGCCTTTTTTTATCAGGAGATTTATAGTGTATTCCACACAAACTGTTGCACATAGGGCTCCTTCATTTGCTGAGGCATCTGTCATAAAGCAAGTAAGTTTGTCAATGATGCGCCAGCCAGACATGACTGCATTTTTTTTACCTGAACAAGATTTTCAGCCGTATGCGTGTAAGGGAAATATTCTACCCCAAAACAACACTGTGCAATCCAAACAAAATGTTGTCCTTTTTTGTGCTGGGTCCATTGCAACAACAGACAAGGCAAAAAAAAAAAAAAGAGTGCAGTTGCTTCGTGGAAACGCCCAACCCATTACTCAACACAAACCTCAGAGCCTCGGCACATTTCGTCCTGTCACTGCTCAAAAGGATAGACTCCACAAACTTTATGTACCACTGGGGAAAAAAAAAAAAAAAAAAAGTGTCGTAGTAAACTCTGGTGTGCAGAAGTGCAAAAATGTTTTAAGACAAATTTTGCCAAACAGATTTTGGCCAAAATACTTCAACGACCTACAAGCTACAAATTCCAACGCTACTGCTAAATCGCCACAAAATAACTATGGCGCCCCAAACACTTTTGTGTTCCTTTTCCATTATGGCTGTTAGTGTCATTAAAAGCTGTGTACCTGTAATCCTTTTTCTGTTTGTTTTTTTTGTTTTTACACAATTGAGACAAGAATATTAAGTTACTTAAAATATGGCCTGTCCACTTAATAATTTTAAAAGGCAAGCTCACTTTGAGCTTTTAAATCTCACTGCTTTTCTATTTCATCGCATTGTATATATTTTTTTGTACGTAATGATTTTTCTTGTAGTTTACTGTTTCTATAAACTTGTCAGTAGTTTTTCTCCAATGGCTTTTTTTTTAAACTGCAAAGCACCATGTAACTTTTTTTTCCCCAAAAAGGTATGCAAATTATTGCGTTGTAATTTTTCATATTTTTTTGCAGCTGGGATCGCAAGAACAACCCCGAGCCCTGGAACAAGATGGCCCCCACTGATCAGTACAAGGTAGGTCTGAAAAGGAATTAGATTGTCAGGATAGTTTTTAATATCCCATCATGTATTCTTGATGGCAGGCCTGGGTTTTCAAAAGTTTAAGTAAATGAAAATGTTAAAAATGGAGCCCATTAAAAAGAAAATCTTGCATGTTATTTATTTTTTGTATGTGTTGAAAAGTTCAATCTGCTAAAGTTTGTATTGGTCTATTTAAAAGTACAATTCATTGTGATCATTTTCATCGGTTGTTTGGCGAGGGATGTGACCAATTTTTGTAACTCAAATATCAATGAGATGGGCTATGTCTTCATGGTAATCATTCTAAAATACAACAAGTGTGTGTTTTTATCAAAATGAGACAATCTTAAACCCATTTGCACAAAATTACGTAGATCTTTTGGTCCATCTATAAGCGTTTTGAACTTCTTTGTACTACTTTGTAGTAAACGTTACTGCCACCTACAGGCCCGGAGTGGAACGGTAGCCCTTTTTGCCCCATTTGTAATTGTAACACGCGGGAGGGACACAGCGGGTTGAGGAGCTGTTGAGCCACCTTTCTTCTTCGTTGTGCTTTCCAGTTCTTTGCAGTGAACATGGACTACAGCAAACTGAAGAAGCAAGGGCCCGATTTCTAAAGCGTCTCTCGTCTGCCGGACCAAAACGCACAAGCACACTGGTCATGTTGGGATGCCACATTCATATTTAAGCTTCCTCATTGCATACCCTTTCATTTGAAACTCCTCTCGTCTTCAGTTTTTGGGTGTGTGACAATAAAGTGAAAGGAGTCTTTTCTCCTTTTGATAAGAGAGAAGTTTCTTTTTATTTTTCTTTGTCCTTTTGCACGCTTGCTTGCTTTTTATTTGCTGGGTTTCATCATCCCTTCACCTCCTTTCGGCTTCATCCCGCTCACTTCATTTGGCCGGCATCCAGAAGCTTATCAGTCAAATGAGATCATAAATCCACAGAGAGCGCCCTCTAGGAAAATTGCATCACCAAGCAACGCAGTAAAGATGTTTTATTTTTATTTATTTTTTGACGTCACAAACAGCGAAAAAAAGAATAGTGTTGCTTTAGTGTTTCTTTTTCTTCAGTCTAAGTTTGTGAATGTCAACATGTCGCAGCGTCGAGAGACGTCGCCGTGCGCGAGAGAGGCGACAAGGATGAGCAGCCAACGTGGTTGCACAAAATGTCAAGAAGACCTTTTGTGTTTGAACAGAAGCACTCGACTAATCCACCACCGCATTCACTGGCTTATTTCTCTTTGGGAACAGCCTGTGCACAATGTAGAAGTCTTCCTTTACCTATGATAAGTGCTTTTTAATTACGATGAGTCACAGAAAGGCTCATCCACTAGCGAAAAAGACAACATGTGCCTGAAAATACACGGGGAATCTGCCATTTTGGTCATTTCTCTTGAGTCTTCTAAAGTCAACTCATCCTGGAGATTTTCCAAAATGCTGTCATTTTTGGTATTTCCACGAGGCTTTACATGATCACGATTTTTGGAGCTGATCAATGAATTTAAATAAAATAACCGATCACAAGATGGAGGAATTTGTCTATTTAAATGACCGCATTTACTTAAACTTTTATGCTGAATTATTTAAAAAACAATAATGTATCGTTCATCTGTTTATGCCAGTGAGGCATGGTGACAAAACAAATTAATGGTCTATTAGATTCATCGTGAGTGTGTACAACATCGTCAGTAATGACTTGCGTACACGGGCAGTGTGTGCCCTGATCTAAAAAAAAAAACAAAAAAACTGCATAGCGTGTACATATCTAGCACTGCGTCAATTGGTTGAAGCCAGTAGGCTGCCAATTTGGTACTCCCAAAACGTGTGGCGGACATGGTTTACAGGTTGGATTATGGCGGGATTTTTCTCAAAGTTTGACATGTAGAATTAAAATTGGTCGTGTGAGCTGGACATTTTTTCACTTCTGGTAACATGAATGATTTTTAATTCGACTTGCTAAACCAAAAGAAGCTAAGTGCAAAGGAAAGACAGTCCAATGTGACTACCGGGAAACCTTGCATATTACCTGGGGCCTGATTTCCGTGACATGTTAACTTTTCCCAAAATATGCTGTGAAGCACTATCATCATAACAGCAAAAAAATCACTTTTTGTCATAAAATAATTACATTTTAAGTCAATCAGTTTGATATATTTTTGGAAATTAGGACTCGTGATGAAAACATAAATGCTCAACGCGTTGTTCAATTGATGTCTTTGCGACGTCCTATTTCAGACAAATTTTAACTTGTTTCTTCGCATTTGAAAATCAAATTCAATTTGCAGAGTTCTATATTATGAAATTAATAAAAATTTTCACAGAAAATGTTTTCTTGTTTATCCACTGATGAAGTTTTGGAAAATATTCACCGCTTTTTCGCGAAAAATCGTCGGCCTGTAAAGGTGAAGCAGAGAGTCAACAGTGAACAACAACAACCGTAAACAAAACTTTGTTCAAGTGAATTAAGCTCAGCAGAAAATTTGAAAAAAAAAAAAAAACCTTTACAAACAAACTTTAACAGTGTCAAACAAAGTAAATCTTTGTAACTTACCAGTGGAATGTTTTCTCACAACCACGAAACTGGCGATTAACGCGCAGGTCGGCATGGCTGTTTTGGGAATATCAAGATGGCGGATATCTGCTTTCGGCGACTTCAGTTTTAGTGGCCAATGAACTATCCAGTCTATTTCTTTTTAGATCAGTGAGTGTGTGGGGCAATGTAAGCTTCTTCTGCTTACAGATGTGAAATCCAATTGTTCCTCCCTGCCTGGTGATCACCCTTATATGGTAGCTTACATACACGCACCAGTGTAAGCAATGTGTATCAATACTGCATCTTTTATTCAGCGATTTTCGTTCTTCGTGGGGGCGTAAAGAACGTAATCCCCCCGAATCACGGGGGAGCACTGTGTAATACATTGGCCATAAAGGAAAAAACAAAAAATAACCAATATTCAATGGAATCCAGTTGTAAAATACAGAACAACTCTTCACCTATTTTACAATGTGGAATCTACAAGTTTCTATTACTTATACTCATTTTTACATCTCTATGACATTTACTACTTAAAATTGCTGTACACTTAATGCGTACAGGAACAGATTAATTCTATTTCTGTTATGTCTGATTGAGGCAAAGAAAACGGTGCTCCAGAACAAAATGTTTCCAGTGTAGTCATTTCATAGTAATTTTTATTGTTATTGCACAGCCTTTTGAATGTCCTACTTTAGCTATATGCCTGATCCTTAAATACTCAATGTAACTCAACTCACAGATGTCAGGACCAACAATTGAAAAAATGCAGTGGTTTCATATATGTTCAAAATAATGTGAATGCCAATAAATCGGCAAAAGATGAGCGCTTTGTTTTGCATTTTTGTTCCCTTTTAGTACAAAATGTTAAGCGGAAGTTAAGGTGTGTACTGATGCGCTATTCCATGTAGTTTCCCGATTATAACCACGTTTTAATTAATCATCTGAGTGGCAAAATCAAACATACAAATGTACGTAAGCGCTTGTGGACTGAGGGAGTACGTCAAGGAACTTTTATCCTGACAAGCTATTGATCCCCGAGCACAACGACAAAGTGCCGTTTTGCACCGCGCGCGGCAAAAGGTCACGGTTGTCAGTTGCGTTTTCCTCTTCAAGGATGGCGCCGGGACGACACCGTTCGCGCAATGTTTGGAGAGAAACGGCGATGGGATGAATCGCCGGCGTCTCAGGGACGCGGTGGTGTTTTATGTACCGTGTTGGGGACGAGACGTGTCGAGGCCGCGGGTTGCATCCGGGAGTCGGTCGCTGCTGCGTGAATAGTTTCCTCAAGGAAAAGCGCAGATGGTAGTTGTGCGTTGTTTGTGGTCGAGGTTACATCTTCACTGGGAGGAAGGGGGGGGGGGGGAGCAGGTGGACAAAAAAGTGACAAATCATCCTCATAATGGCATCTATTTTGATATTTTTTTTCTTGGCCAGTGGTTTCTTTAACTTTGAATCGAAGCTTATCTAAGTTCTAATATTGGATTGTTTCTTAGCAATCATGTCAAATTTACACTTTGGTTGTGATTGGTGAATGAATTATACTATTGATTATTTTGAGTGAATTTGGCATTTTGAGTCTTTTTTTTAGCGTTCTCAGTTCATAATTTTTTTTTACTGATATGCACTGCTTACACTAACAATTTGACTGTGAAAAGAGTGGACTTAATTTACATAAAGTACAGTTTGTGTTGCCAACATCCATCTATCCATTTTCTTTGCCGCTTATCCTCACAAGGGCCGCAGGGAGTAATGGAGCCTACCCCAGCTATTAACAGGCAGGAGGCGGGGTACACCCTGAACTGGTTGCCAGCCAATCGCAGGGCACATGGAGACAAACAGCTGCACTCAAAATCACACCTAAGGGCAATTTAGAGTGTCCAATCGATGTTGCATGTTTTTTGGGGGGATGTGGGACTAAACCGGAAACCCACCCAGGTGCAGGGAGAACATGCAAACCCCAAGCAGGCAGGGCCGGGTTGAACCCGGGGCCTCAGAACTGTGACGCCAACGCTTTACCAGCTGCCCCACCGTGTCGCCCCAACATCAATCAATCAATCAATCAATCAAAAGCCTTTAATTGTCATATTCTATGCATACAACGAAATGATGAGTGCTTCTCCACAAGATGCAAGGTGCAATAAAATATAATAAAAATTGAAGGACATCCTAGGTAAAAAAAACAAAACAAAAAACAATAGATAAAACATCAAGGCGCAGTTATTGCTAAAATAAATAAATGCACAAAAGTGTAGTTGCATAATATTCCATTACAGTACTGTCATTTCGGTGGTTTGAGTTCAAGGAGTTGATGGCTCTGAGGAAAAAGCTGTCCTTGAAGTTGGTTGTCCGTGTTTTATGATTTATATCTTTTGATTTTCTGACCTTTCTAGTTTTTATTCCCCAAAGAAAGTGACCAGCGAGTTTAATCCCTGCTAAGAAGGGAACTTAAGGGGAATCTTTTTCTCACAGTTTTGTGCGACAAGAAACGAGAGTCAATCGTGTTGAAAATTGCAAAAAGATATTTATATATTGCAACGGTAGTGGTTTCGCCATGTTGGAAACCTTTGACCCGAGGTATGTGCTTCCAAGTGGATCGTGTTTACGTATATTTGGACAAAAGGGATATTTTCTAAGAGGAAGCGCTTATAGCTTGCCAATTGCTAACAAATTGGAACTAAACCAACCGTAGATCACATCATATAGACTGGAAGCCAACAAAAGAAAACCATGTATTTACTTCATGTTTCTTCTTATATATTGTAACATATTCTTGAAGGAATGCATAAATATTTCTTATATATAAATTGAACAGTCGAAGCTATTGTGACTGACAGTATTTCGGATTTGGAAAATAGTTATCAGTTTGTTGCGTATATCTAATATGATGAGGTTATTACACATTCATATGGTTTCACAATCGTGACAGCCCTCTGAGGGAAACCATAACTACAACGTGGCCCTCGACAAAAATGAGTTTGACACCGCTGCTCTAGACAGATGGGCGCTGATGAATTGTGGAAAGAATGAGTTTTTGTCGTCGTGTGTGTGTAGAGCAGCGTGGTGATGAATTTTGATAAATCGCCATTAGACAAAAACTAGTCATAATCTGCATATTTTATTCTTAACTAAAGCCCCCGAAGCCAGTTTGACTTAGCAACCTGGAATTTGGGAAGGACGTCCATCATGATTAGAAACGATGGCTGAACACACACAGGAAGTCCACCATTTTGTTTTGAAGCTGTCTTTTTCAGTGTCTTTTTGATCATTTGTTGGACTGTCCCAAGGATGCAATCGTTCTCAACATTTTTTTTTTTTATCTGATTAGGGGGGCAATGTCTACCATAACTGACCCACAAAAAAGTTTGGATACAGGAAGTCAGCTGCTGCTGGGTAATCATTTTGGTTGCCTGCCTGTGCCCTCTTGACGGGCAACCATTCCAGGGTCTTCCCTTTCTCAAGCTTTCTGACAACCCTGATCAGGAAAGGGGGTACTGCAAAAGAATAGTTTGAAAACAAAATGTTTGTTTTTTTTTTTGTCCCCCCCCCCCCCTCCCCTCGCACCACTGGAAAGCAGGTCAGAATTTAAATAGCTGAAAATAGAACATCTGGCTGGGCCTTGTCAGTCAGCGGTGCGTAATGAAATATGGAAATTCGGCACTCTTCAAAGAGAAGACGCGGGCCTCTTGGTGGCGAGGTCTCCAGCAAACCCCTCTCCATACCCTCCTCTCACCAGTGCCCCCCGAGCCCCGCCCTCTTGGAAAAACCATGCTACACTTCCAGGTGCGGTCGCCGCGGCCTAGTCCGCCGTCGTTGCCAGCTCGTTAGCAGTGGGAGCCTGACGGCGTTGGCAGCTGGCATCATTAAACTTCAAACCTGCTTTCGACCCGGGGCGCTGCCGCGGGGAGAGACCCCCCCTCACCCCAACCCCCCCATATACCCACTACCATCCTCCCGCTGCCAACAGCTGATTAGCGACACTTTGATGACGGCGACAGAACTCGGGACGCACACTCAGTAAACGTGACAAATCAAACACAAGGTGGAGTCTTGATGTCAGTTTTATCCACTATTAAAAAGCTGATTTATTTTTTTTAATATAGTTGCTTCAGTCTTGCTGACACAATTGTGCATCAGTATCTTCAGTGACTTCCATATGCCACAAAGTGAAGAAAAAAAATGTCCAGAAAACCAATGCCGGCGGGCTACAATGGCCGACCAGCGGGTGGCAGTGTGGACTCAGGCATGCAGAAGAATGAAACATTTGAAACCCGCTGTAGGGTTCATCTTTGACATCAAGACCTTCTAATACACGTGTACTAGAAGAAAAGGGTTTTTCTGTACCCCGGAAACTAGGAACTTTCGCAGGAGCCTTGCTTTGTTACCAGGGGAACTGAAAATGTAGTCCCGAGGAAAAAAAAAAACTACCATTAACCCCAAGTGGTTAGCACAAATACATTTTTTTTTCCCCATTGCCAAATAATCACAATGTTCTCTCTCAGTCGCAGCCCGTGTTCGTTCAAGGCTCTGGCGTGAGCATTATTGGTACATCAGCGGGGTGCGGCTGCTGTGGCAACCCACAGCGTGATGGAGTGGAAATTAAATCTCGTTCCGTTGTCTGAAATGAAGGCAGGGCAATATGCACACAAATGTGCTCGGCGGTGCACGGGGTAAAGACAAGGCACTGTTAAACGTATTCTCAATATTTCCTCTGAATATGACTTACAGTAACCTAAACCTTATCAAGAACTCTCTTGGTGTCAAAGTTAACATCGTCACAAAAGTGGACTGGAGTCAGTAATCAAAAGTGGTTTTCTGTATGAGTTTTGTCAGAATTGTGTACGACACAAAATTTTTTTTTTTTTGCTTCGACACGCATCGAGCCTTGTTGCCGAGTTGCACGGCACACCCTGGACTTGGGTCATCAGAATTGAGTCCCACTGATAAATGATATAAATGATAATAATAATGAGTCTGCTTTCTGAGCCTTGAGCAAGCCACCAACGCAGCCTTGAATGTGAGCTCCCCGTTTGTGTCCAAAATATAATCTAAGAGTTCACTGGATGCGCATTGAACAGATCTTGCGTGACGATTTCTGCCATTTGTCTGACTTTAGGGACGTTTAGAGGTGACAAACGTTCGCCTCGGGGTTCATCCGAGGCCGGGGCGAGGCTCGTGGAGGCTGGATGGAGAGCACGGCTTCACACTCGAAAAGATTTCTTTTTAGATGCGGCCGCCGCAAGTTGACTGTCGCCGTGAACAAAAGCCGAAGGGCGCCCTTGGGAGCTCGTAATTCAGCGGCGCGCTTAACGAACGAGCAGCGGCGGTGACGGACTCAGGTGATGGGATTTATTCAGGCTCGGAAAATATAACGGAGAAGGCCTTCAATGGGGTGTGGAGGGAACATTTACCGGCGCCAGCATTTTCAAACCTAACTGGCTTTTTTTTCCCTGTTTGTGAGCTACTTTTAACGAGCGCCCCTTGGATCGTTACGGCTAAATGAGCGGGAGGTTAATAGGAGGTCCAATGGAGAGAACTGGAGTGGGTGTCCAGATCCTTAAAGGATCCCTAATGATCTCGCCGGGCTCGCATTGATCGGCGAAGCTCTGACGTGGAGGTCACAGAGCGGTGGACTCTGACGCTTTGGGGTTGCGACAGCAATCCCCGGAGACCCGGACCCTTCGTCGTCTCAATTAAAAACGCAGATGAAGAAGAGTGTCCTTTCCGGCATGCCGGGCAGCAGAGTGTTCTGGAGTTGTTGAGAACCGGCGAAGCCTGTTGGACCAGAGGAAAAGCAGACCAGTTGGCTGGAACCAGTTAGTATGGTGTGGAGTTATTTCACAAACACTTTGTGTTGAAAAGCTTTTTGCAATTGATGCGGAGGCTTGATTTCAACATTGTGTACCAGTCAAGGATAGCTGCAAAACTGTTCAAAAGCAGTTTTCTTATGTATGGATGACTCTCTGTGTCCAAATTGAGCATCAGTCACTACAGTGTGCAGTTGTTCAAAAGCAGTTTTCAAAAAGCAAGGAGTCTTGATGTCAATGTTTCTCGTCAGTCACTACAGTGAACAGTTTTTCTTTTATTTGCGTGAGTCCGTTTGTCAGTTATGTCACTGTGGACAGCTGTTCAAAAGTGTTTCTCTTCCATCTGCAAGAAGACTTCAGGACTTAAGTTGCACATTCGACACCACAGGGAACCCGTTTTCTGTGTTGTCTTGGGCTCAAAGTTACACATCAGTCACTACAGTGGTCCGCTGTTAAAAAAAAATGAACAGTACAGTAGGTATGAAGTCTTGTCACCATCGCATATCAGTGACTACAGTGGAAAGGTTTTGAAAAGCAGTTTTCGTTCTTTGGCATCAGTCACTACAGTGGAGAGCTATTCTAAAGCACTTTTCTATTATTTATATACTATATAAATAATATTATACTATATTATTTATATATAATATCTCGAGTGTAATGCATCCTGAAGTGTAATGTGCACCCCCAAAGTTGACCTAAAAATTCAGGAAAACCCTTCTACCAATGTACAATGCGCACCACCAAATATATGCTCAGAATATTACAAATGATCTCCATTTATATTTTGTTAGGTTTGTACTTGTATTGTTTTTTTAAAAAAACTGTCCGTACAACAATCATTAATAATAATAATCATTGTGCATGTGCTGATGTAGCAGTAATATAATCTCAACAACAAGCATGCTACGCTAATGATCGTAAAACGCAAGCTCCCCGAGGAGCTCAGAGAGATCAGGTTGGGGGCGTACATTACCGTAATATATATAAATGTGTAACATAAGACATCGAATATCATATTGAAATGTATATGTATGCCTTTTTTAGCACTCTATGTACCTGTATACGACTATACATTGTGATTGTATTTTTTTTTCATCCATACCTAAATATAATGCGCACTATTAAATTTTTGAAAATATTTTTGGAAAAATTTGAGCATTATTTTCGAGAAACTGCGGTACACTATCTGTCTGTTGTTCCCGTGTGTGTGTTCAAGTATCAGTTGGGTTGGGGTTGTAAAATCCTGACTGTCCTTGCTAACATTGGCGCGCGTACGGCATTTCCCACTCATGTGAATATTAAACAAGTGGGCCCGTCTCAAGGCAGTGAAATATATCTTCCTTTTATGTTCACTTTGGGAGTCAACTTCAGTTGGGAGTGCCAACCAACAGAAATGTTCACCATTTGCTAAACCGCTGCTTCTTTTGATTTGAGTCTCATTTAAAAGTCACCATAGAGCGCTTGCACTTGTCAAAGCAAAACAAATGACAACCGGTATCTTGTAAATCTCGGAAGTCGGCTCTGTCATATCTCAAGGCATCACCGTACTACCTCAAATTAGAGAGCGGCTCCTCAAGGGGGTGCAAATTCACCATTCAAACAAAATATGTAACAGTATGCTTTCAAGCCTAAGTGTCATCCCTATAAACATTCTTAAATAGATATTGAAATGAAAAATACATATAACATTATTCACTTCAATGTCCATGTGAAAAAATAAAAATGAGCGGAGAGCGCGTCATCCATGCGCAAAGTTGCGGAAGTGTCATTCGACAGCCAAGCCAAGCCAAGCCATTTTGGCTAACACGACGGAACAACGAGCAACCTTCCCACAGGTAAAAGTAATAGAAAGAAACTAGTCCGCTTGAGTTCGCTACTGCCTCCAACGTCACTTCCTGCTTCTTGTCGAAAACAAAACCTTCGAAAGGATTTTCATGGCGGGAGTTACAAAAAGCCATATATGTCAAATTCATGTTTTGTGGTGGAAAACCGCATGGGTCCATGTCGGCTGCCGTTTTTTCATTAATAACATACTAAAAATCATCCATTTCATGTAGGTGGGACTTTAACTGTATGGCCAGATATGTCGCGCATGCCAAAAAAAACCCCCTTGAATCTTTATTTCCAAATGCCACATTTCATCTTTATTCAGTAGCCGCTCATCTGTCACACGTCATCTATTACTTCTACATCCAAGCTATGATTATGATTAATGGAGGACGTGAACAAAACAATCAGTCCTTAATTTCCATCCCATGTTTGCAATTTAGCACTGTGTAACGTCGCGCACACAAAGTCGCATTTTCCTTATGTAGCCAGGCGTCTGCTTCATTACGCCTTATTGTAGAGGCAGGCCACACAATCAGAGACATTTAAATATAGATTGCGTACAAAACAAGTCTTCCGAACATGCTTTGAAGACGTCGTGGCGAACGTGCGGCCCTAATGCATCTCATAACTGAGCCGAGCCCGAGCGCGGGCGCGTCTATTTGGTCTAATGACAGCCGACGGATGGACGCGGACCTCCGCTCAGAGGCGAGATGAGGCCCAGCGGGGTAAATGCCGCCTCGCCGCTAATGTGCAGATGGAAAACAAATTCTCTGGGAATATTATTTCCGTTCTGATCGCCTGCTCGTTTCATTAGATGATGTTTTGTTTTTCTACGTGAGCGTAATTGTTTGTCACGCAAACGTGGGGGGTGGGGACTTGAAAAGTTTTTAGTTTTTAAAAAAGTTTTTAAAATCTTATTGACAGAATAAAGACTCCAAATAATGCAATATATAGGAGAAGAAAATAGAAGACAAGTTCTGACATGAAGAAAAAATATCTGATTTTGTGAGATTTTTTCTTCTCCAAAAAAAAATGACAAATAAATGTTGAAAGAAGTCATACCTTTCAAAATCCTAAAACTGACTATAAGTGGTAATCATATGAGAATTTTTCAATAAATTAATTGTAATTTTGAGAGTGTGAAGTAACATTGTTTTCAGAAGTAACGTAGAAGTATTTCAATGAAGATAAAGTTTGACTTACATTTTTTAAATTATTTTTTCATGAAAAAAAAACAATCTCGCAAGAATGAAGTATTTTTCTCGAAGAATTAAAAAAAAAGTGAAAGTCAACGCAACTACTGGAAAGCAGTCCAATTACAAGATCATAGAGGAAAGTTTGTTGTGAGGTGTTCCCGCTCATGAGCTCATTTGCATGTTATTAGAGCTTTTCATTAGATTGCAGTCAAAGCGTGTTGTTCATCACGGAAAGGGCGCCGACACAAAGCGGCATTAATGTGAGCAAACGCGCTCGTAATGATGTCACGGCGAGGACAAAAAGCCCTCCGGTCGGCCTAATGCTCCCACCCCGTTCGCCCACACTTCAGACGAGCGCCGCCGGGCCTAATTGGCAACATGCCGCCTCGTCAGAGTGGCCGCCATTGCTCTGCTTTCCCCCCCACCCCCCCGTTTTTCTTTTTTTTTTTTTTTTTAATCCTCCCGCCCTCAAATCAATTTTGAAGTCAATTAGCTGCTCGGCCAGAGAGGGGACGCAATTAGGCCGCGAGCGCAAGCAGTCACACGAGCTGAGGGCCACAGTCCAGCGGCTTGAAGTAAGTAAGGGACGAAAAAACAAAACAAACACAAAAAAACCCCCCGAAAACACCCGCAGATATGCACAAAGCACATCACACAACCCCCTTTCATACTGGCTGGAAAAGACGACAATGAAAATGACACGGAATTGAGATAAGGTTAAGTCGATTACACTCCATGTAAAGTTAGCGTCCTTTCACTTTCCCACATGTCGCTGATCTGTATGGAGCTCGTGCACGTGATGTCACTATTTTCACAGCGCCATATTGCCGGTCAAACAGAGCTGCTCGACAGTGTGGGGGACATTGAACCGGAGCAGAATATTCACAATGCCTGAGGGATCATTCTATGGAATACCAGCTGAAAGACCAGAAAAGATGGTTGGATTTCGGTAATTAAACGTGATGGATGGTGCTCAACCAAATTCACACGACTGTGTAGCGATCGCTTCACTTCAGGTAGGAATTATTCTTCTCCATCTCAAATTCCCAAGAAGTACTTATAATGCCACGTTGGCTTATTTGAGAACAATATGTTAAAAAAAAGACAGGGAGTTGTCTCCAATGTACACGGAAGCGTGTTGCAGCAACATGTTAATCTTCGGTAAACCTCTCCCCGACAGACTTTTTTTTTTTCCCTAATATGCATTGTTCTCAAATGAGTCCAATGCATATTTAAAAAAAGAAGATAAATCATCGGTCACACAGAGGTTTACCAAAGTTCGTGTGGCCGCAACGCACTTCCGTGTACAGGGGCTGAAGCCTATTCCAGTGGTTTATTTTCTTTTTTTAAATATGCATTAGGCTCATTTGAGAACAATGCATATTAAAAATAAAAAAACGTTTGTCATGGAGATGTTTACCGAAGTTCAACGTGTGGCCGCAACACGCTTCCGTGTACGAGGAGCTGACTCGCTGTCCCCCCCCCCCGCCCCCCGCCCCTCATCATAGTTAATGAATGCGAGTTTGTGTAAAACAAGGGGTCATTTATTTAAATATTGGTATTTGTATTGAAAAAATCTGAGTGGCTCCATCTCTATGTGGGATTTATTCTTGATTAAGAACATATCCAGCAACAAAGTATTTCTATGCGTCCAGACTTTTCTACGCTTCCAAACTTTTCCGTGTGAATCTCGACGACTTACTCACCAGATCCATGTGCAGATCCAGTTGTCCAAGGCAAACAGTCCAATATCTTATCGCGGAAAACATCGACTTCGGCATTAAATATGGTTCCTCTATGCCAAGTGTCTCTCATTTTTCCACGTACCTTCGTTTATTATCACCTTCTAAATGTTTTAACAGTATCGGACAAAACTTTGGGCGGCGTTCTATAAGACGTATTTTCGTGTCACCTCCAACCGACTTAGGTGTCGGTGAACAATGCTTTGTTTGACTGGCACTTCCGGCCAGTGACGTGATTTGATGACGTAGGTGCACGAGCTCTGTAAGAAGCCCTTTTCACACTCCCTTTGAAATGCGCATATTTTACCACGTTACTTAAATTTTTTAGAGATGCAGTAATATCTGTAGGCCAAAATCAGTATTTTCCTGCTTTATTTACACGTCGCTGTTCTGTATAAAAAACAGACACAATTACCAGCGTTGTCGATTCACATTTTTTTTTGTCTTCAAAGATTGAATCAAAAGTCCCTTTCATGCTATTTGTAAATACTTCATAAAGCCAATATTTTCCCGACGTTTTTCCGTCTCGCTGTTGTATGTCAACATTACCGATGCGAATCGGAGGGACGACATTGAATACCCTTTGACACTGCCAGGAAAATGACACCATGTCACAGTTATTAATGATACTAAGACTATATTGAAGGATGAAATCAACCCTATAACTTTCAACCTTTTGATGTTGGATGTGGGATTTTTTTTTTATACATAGCTTAATAATAGCATAATTTTCCAAGACTCCTTCACACCCCAAATGTTTTTCCTTGACAAAATAAAAATAGTTTTTATTTGAATTACTTCAGATTTTTTCTGTCACATACATTTAAAATAATGTATAAATTCTGACAGCATTTCTAACCTGAAAATATAGTTTTTTTTTTTTTTTGTTTTGTTTTTTAAGGATTTTTGGACATCTGGTTTGAGTTGGCCAGGTGAAAAACGGTCAACTGTAGAACGTTATCTAAACTGTTATGACTACAAATTGTCGTCCTTTTATACGTTGGCCTTATGGGAGGGGACAAACGTCACAAAAATGTCCTCCTCTCACCTCTTATTAGATCCGAAGCCATTGCCGCTTATTGCTTTCATCCGTCTGCTTGTTTTTTTTATTGGCAGTCCCGGCAGATCGGACGTCTCTTTGGCCTTCCTGATGGAGGTGCCGCTGCCTGTCTCTGCGTATCATCCGTTACAGCTGACGGAACATATTGGATAATCGATTTTGTTCGGGAACGGGTCTTTGGAGGACCTTGTAGAACCTGTAGGACGATTAAAAAAAGAAAAAAGCATCCCGGTGCCTTTCAGATCTTTGATCTTCGCCAGTGTGGAAATATCGTAGAGATGGTCAGGAAGGTTGGATTAGACCAGCTAAAAAAGATGTTAACGCCGTCGTGCACTTGAGCAAAATTCTTCGTCTGCCCACTTCAGTGCCATGAAATGTGAATCATTCAACCCATATAAACAAACACATTCCGTGAAGGTATGAAGTCATATACACTTGAATCTGTCTAATATGAACTTTAGGTTTACTCTATACTTTTCCTCGTTTACTGTGTATGTTCCTTTTTCTGTAGAGTTCAAGACATTAAAGCTCATTTTAGTCTTTTGCTCAGCCAAGCGTTCCACACCTTGAGTCTGGATAAAGCTATGTAGTCATCCACGAAGTCCTAAATCAACAAGTATACAGGGACTCCTCGGGTTAAGCCGGTCTCGACCTAAAATGTTTCGACTTTTCAAGCCCGTCCCCCGTCCGCCATTTTGTCTGGCTATTGCTTGACTGTGTTTGTGCGCCTGGAGTATCTCCGCATTTTTCGCCCTCCTTTTTCGACATTTTGCCCCCCCAAAGAAGAAAGCTGTGTCTTGTAGCAATACTTCTGCAGCCAAAAGAAAATCCACAACCATGGAAACGAAGCTCAGGATCATAAAAAGATTGGAGAATGGAGAGACGCCAACACCACCAAGGCTTCAGTCGGTCGACCGTGGGAACAAATATTGAAGACAAAGCCCGTATTTTAGCGCATGTGGAGAGTTCCGTTCCCAATGTCGGATACAATGATCACAAAACAAGGCTCTTTGAGACTTGTCGAGATGGAGAGGATTGAGGACCAGGTTCCTTCGCGATGGCTAAGCACAGCCTCCCCTTCTTCTTCTCCATTCACCTCTCAGCAGTAATGCTAAGTACACCATCTTGTTTATTTCATTGTATTTGTTTTTGTTATAGACTATTTTGATGTAAATTAACTTTATGGTGGAATCCGACTCGAGTTGTAATTTGAGTTAAGTCACTACTGTAGGAACGGATCTCAGTCGTAGACCGAGGACTCCCTGTACATTGAAATATAAAATACAAAGTCCCCTGGTTACAAACAAATTTGGTTCGTAGGCTGGTAATGTAACTCGAATGTTGGATTTCACCATTAAAGTCGGAATTTACATCAAAATACTTTGTATAAAAAACAAAAACATTGAAATAAGATGATGTACTTAGCATTACTGCTGAGAGGTGGATGGAGAACAAGAAGGGGAGGCTTCTCTTAGATATTGCGAAGAAACCTGGTCCTTAATCCTCTCCATCTCGGCAAGTATCAAAGAACCTTGTTTTGTGATCACTGCATCCGACACAGGAATAGAACCCTTCACATGCACTCAAATACGGGCTTTGTCTTTAATAATTGTCATCACGATCGACCGACGGAAGCCGAGCTCTTCACCGATGTTCGTCGGTGCTTTTCCTTTCTCCGATCTTTTTATGATCTTGAGCTTCGTTTCCATGGTCATGGATTTTCTTTTGGCTGGAGAAGCATTGCGAAAAGACCCATCTTATTTCTTTGGGGCCATAATGTTTAAAAAGGAGGGCAAAAAATGCGAAGATACTCCTCTCGCACAAACACGGATGAGCAGTATGCACATTAGCTAAACAAATTGGCGGATGGGGCACAGGCGTTGTAAAGTTTAGGTCGAGACTGTTTTAATCTGAGGTATTGTTACATTACATTGGAGCTCGTAGCCAGTTGAATCCATCAAACTCATTTGGCAAGCTTTAGTTCCATTTCTTATAGGTCAAGTGTCATGAAATGGATGATTATTAGTGTTATTAATGAAAAAACGGCAGCCGGTATGGACCCATCTGTTTTTTCACCACAAAACTTGATTTTGACGTGTATGGCTTTTTGTAACTCCCGCCATGAAAATCCTCTCGAGGGATGAGTTTTCGACAAGAAGCAAGAAGTGATGTTGGAGGCAGTAGCGGGCTCAAGATGTCTCGTTTGTTTATACCAGTTTTACCTGCGGGAAGAGAGCTCGTTGTTCCTTCGTGTTAGCCAAAATGCTGGCTCGTTGCATTGCTGGATATTGCTCAAACGCTCGGGAGGTTGGATTTGCTCTTCATCCTTTTCCTTCCCGACTTTGTCGACAAGGCCGAGCCGTCCGCCAGCCTAGTCTGCCGGGTTGGCTCGTCATGGCGCCGGGCCGTGGTGGCTCTTCACCACCGCAGAAGTGGATCGGACGGGGAGACGGTTTGGCCGCGGCGTTGTCATCGCTCGCGGGCGGCGTTGTTTTTACCACCGACACGCGGAGGTGGATCGGGCGGGGAGGTGGTTTGGCGTGATCCGCATATCATCTAAATATGGCTCGAAACAACAGGGTAATATTGCCCCAGTAACTTGGCTAGGTTGTGAGATGTTCTCTTCTTGGAAAAGAGCTTCTGTGTCAGAAGGGGCGTGTTCGTCTCCCATAGTCGGGGCCACAGCGTGTTTTCAATGGCGAATTTCCGGGGTGACGTCACGGCCAGGAGATGCATCCACATAGTTTAATCCGTGAAAAATCATCAAGTCACCTGAAAAAGTAGATATAAATATTAACCCCCCCTCACTGTTTAATAAGTGGTCAAACATGCAGCACAATAAATAGCAACCAGATGAAGCGTTCCCCAGTCCTTATGTTTATGCATGAGGTGGGAATACGTTGCGTAGCACGCGCATGTCACTGATTGATTTAATGAGACACGTGGAGATTGAGGCTCATCAGCAGCAGCGTGAGTGCTGAGATGAAGAATGTTCAGCGCGATGCAGCAAACACACGCTCACAATTAGTACGGGAATAACTAACAAGATTGACTGACAGTCAGCACGACTACGTGATACGTGACCTCACCAGTTTAAACGCGATATCCTGATTAATTTAGCTTTTGTGGTACGTCTACAATTTCCATCTGGCATTACCCCCAAAGTCTTCAAATCTTTGGATTTTTTGCCTTTTTTCCTCTCGCAACACAAGGACATCCACTGACTCCACAAACATCACAGCCCCCGTCTGCAAAATCAATGCCCGCCGCTCCTTTAAAACGTCGGGATTAGCATTTTTGTTGTTGTTGCAGAATAACATCCTCGAACGCTCCACTCCCAGCACTCTCACATGATGTCGTTTGATGTCGAAAATATGTGAAGAGGAAACCGGCGTTAAGGAAGAAATTTGTGTTTTTATGTAGTTATTTATTTTTTGCCGCTCCCATGTGTCCAAATAGAGGTTATCCAAAGTTTAGCTCGTCACAAATAATTTAGTGCATTGAAACAAAGTGGGATTAAATGTGAAGGCAAGGCGACTGGGTTCGGTGCCCTCGGAAAGGAAGCCCCCCACCCCTCCGAGCGTCCCTCCATCGGTGGTCCTCAAACCTGCCCGAGTCAAAGTCCCGATACGGATTTTTTTGGAGACGAACCCAGGACTGAATTCCAAATGATTCCCGGATTTGACAGGTGACTCAGAAGGAATGCTAATGACGCGTTGGCTGGGCCACATGTGCAAGTGAGAGCACCTAGCATTAAAATATCTCAGCCTGCATGTCATTAACTCCACGTTTGATGGTATAAAATCTCAATGTCGGCGGCGGCTTGACCTCCGTAGCCCGTTAAAGGGGGCCGGCTTCTTTGTGTCTATGTAAATGGACCCCGGCTCTTTGATTGTTAATAAGATCTTTAATACGTAAAAAGTAAGTCAGCGCTTGGTTCATCCAGACAGCTTGAAAGGCGTCCACAGCGAGACGCGTTTTCAAACGTGCCAATGGTGTCCTAATTCAGCTGGGCATGGTCTGTGTGGAGTTTGCATGTTCTCCCCCGTGCCTGCGTGGGTTTTCTCCGGGCACTCCGGTTTCCTCCCACATCCCAAAAACATGCAACATTAATTGGACACTCTAAATTTCCCCTAGGTGTGATTGTGAGTGCGGCTGTTTCTCTCTATGTGCCCTGTGATTGGCTGGCAACCAGTTCAAGGGTGTGCATCGCCTCCTGCCCGTTGACAGCTGGGATAGGCTCCAGCACTCCCCGTGACCCTTGTGAGGATAAGCGGTAAAAGAAAAGGGATGGATAGATGGATGAAAATGGCAGAGTTGAAAATCAAAATATATCTTCAGATTGTGAGTTTTCAGACAGTGACATTTTCTTGACAGAATGACAAGAATTGCTTTTTTTCTTTTAAATCTCAGGTTTAAAAAAATGCCTTTGTTGGGCAAAATATACAAACCTGACCAAACTAGATTTTAAAAGTACATTTTCAGTTCAAAATGTACCCTTGTGCACCACGTTTTGATTGAAATGTTAATTAATTTATTTAAATAATTATTTTAAAATGTTATAAAATGATTTCATTCTCATTATAATTATTCACAGTCAGTTTGATTATAATTAATTTTAATAACCTGACATGCATTTTAATTTTATTTTGCTAACGGCTTGTGTTCTGCTTTATTTTATTAAATCAATTAACAAATTCTTTGGTGGGCTGCATGAAGAAATCAATTGATGCACTTACCTAATTTTAAGGAAAGAAAAAAACAGGGAGATGAATGCCACAAGTATTACAGTGTTTATTTATTTATTTTTTTTAATGATGTAAATGGTCTGTAGTCCAAACCTTTGGAAAAGAATCTCAATTTCACTTGCGGCTTATTAACGGAAGCCCCGCTTGTTTGTAGAGTATGTTAATGGGTTGTTAATAAGGTCTTTTAACGCATAAAAAGTAAGTCACTGCTTAGCTCATCAAAGACAAGTAAAACAGGTCAGGACCACGCTCATCACTTGAGCCACGTACAGTAACCCCCCCCCCACAGAAAGTCTAATAGCTCCCGTATTGTAGACCGGTGTTGTTTGTCATCTGATCCCTTGATTGAAGCTCGAGCAACCATGTTGGCTCTCATTTGCATATGCAAATCCACAAGCAGGCCAAGATGGCTGGCTCCTGGCACTGCTCCCCCCCCCCCCCCCGCCCCCCCGGTGGTAGAAATGAGGAAGCGAGATAAACAAACAGATGGAAGGCAGAATGGAATATTGAAATGGAAGGAGGCGTTTAAAAAGTGATGAGCGGCGAGCCGGGCCCAGCCAAAAGGGACTCGGAGCGCGAAACTCTCAGCCGGAGAGTCCCCCAAAAGGATGCTTCAAAAGGACTTTTGCCAGGAGTGGAGCTCCGGACTGGGAACATTAGTCATGCTGTTTTAGGGTCAAGTCCAGGTCTCATTAGGTTCTATCTGGGGCCAAATTGTATCAGATTTAGAAGGAAGGTTGGAATTGTTAACCCCCCGAAGGTCACCGAGACTCACAGAAGTTCCGCAAACAACTCTAAGTTGAAATCGGAAACTAAAGTTTACATGTCTAGGCTGGATTAGATTTATTATAATTTTTTTTTTAACAGTGAACCATTTAGTCTGTTTTAGTCGTCTAATTGAATTCATAGCAATTAGTTCAGCAGCGCTGCAAACAAATTCAGATTGAACGCTGTCTCAATCAATACCAGACAGTGGAGAGAAGTAAGAGCATTGCGACCCAGACCTGAAGCAAATCCCAGTTGGACAGTGTTCACAGGTGCTCCCCCCGACCTTTTGGACCCTTTTCTCAAATGTAACAGCTTAGTCCTTGAATGGGGCAAAAAAGTGAAGCAACAAAAACAAAAATCAGTTCTTCACTTTTGGATCTGATTTGAAAATAGGACCACGTCCAATCCACTGATTGGCTTTACTGTTATCAGTCCATTCTGGATCTGATTCAACCTCAAGCAATATGTTATTAAGAAATAAGTGAATCCAGACCCAGACCTGAATCAAATCGATCCATCAGGTTGTTCACATGTGCGCTTTGGCATTTCAAGTGGAACAAATTTTACCCGGTCAGGGGTCAAAACTGAACCACGAGAAAAGAAATTCAGTTCTTGGCATAGACTGGATTCTTTCCCTCTAAGTCAAGACAATCCTTAATTCATTTCTTGCTTAATTCATAACCACCAGCTGCATCTCTGAGCATTCACTTGAATGATGTCAGCGACTTACAGTTTGTAATTTTCTGTTTGGTCGCCACCGGAGCAAGCCTTCTAGTTCCAAATATTCTGGTTCTTTGTCTTGCCTGCACAAAAGAACACAACGCCAGTGGACGATGACGCGTGACACCGCCGAGACGCCAAATGTTACAGCGGTGCCGCGTTAATCTCCAGAAAAGCCCCGTTAAAGCCTCGAAGACTACAAAAAAATGGGATGGGAACGACTTCACCGGCCTCCATCACGTTATGAGACTTAATTAAAAAGTCCATGTGCCACTTTAATGGCCACAGCAGAGCTTGTTTTTGTGCGCTTTTTAAAAGCCCCGGCTTCCCTAATGAGCGGCGGAAGAAGAGAAATGCTAGGACCTGCGGTGCCGGGTCACCGCATCCCGCCTGCGTCGGGAGGACGCGTACCCGCGCCAGCCGCCGCTCGTTTTATTGAAAGATGTTTACAGCGGCCGGGCGGAGATGAAGCAAAATGACAAATAAGAGCGTCAGCTTGCAGCCATGTTGCCCCTGTGAGTCCTCGTCTCTCCTTGGAGTGCTCTTATTTTTTGCGGCCAAGCCTTGAAAGACAGACGGCCTCGGTCCTTCGGTCCCTCCTCGAGTTTGACACACGGACCGCTTTGTTTGCCCACTTTCAAAGGTGCGTCGTCGCCCCTCTCGAAGGGAAAAACATATTTGACGAAAGAGACAACTAAGTGGACGTTTCCACTGTTAGCGTCGGTCCCTAGAAAGCAAACATCTCCTCAATTTGACACACCACGGAGAAGAGATTTTACAACCATGCCAAAATTGAATGATTAAAAAAAAAAAAGGCTGACTTCTTGTATATAAAATGAAACTTCCGAATTGTGAAAAATCGAGTACCGTAATTTCCGGCCTACAGGGCGCACCTGGTTATAAGCCTCACCCAGTACATTTGTAAAGGAAATACCATTTGGTACATACATACGCCGCGGCTGTGTAAAAGCCACAGGTGCCCACATTGAAACACGAAATATTTACAAAGAAAGACGGTACACAGAAAGAGTTTTCAAAGTTTTAATACCTTGGCTTAGCTTAACATAGCAACAATACGGTAGCACAAACAGGGCTGGTTAAACAAAAAAAAACCCAAAAAAAAAACTGCCATGGCAACAACACCGTAGCAACACGGTAGCACAGCACTAACAGGGCCGGTTAAAAAAATACATACCTCTAAATCACTGAGACGTGGCAGTAATAGAGCAGCAACACGCTAGCATGGCGCTAACAGGGCCAGTTAAAAAAAAAAACATACCGGTAAAAATCACAGAGACATGGCAGTAACACTGCGCCAGCATGCTAGCACAGTGCTAACAAGGCTGGTTTAAAAAAAAAAAAAAAACATACTGGTAAAAATCACTGTGACATGGCAGTAACACGCTAGCGCAGCGCTAACAGGGCCGGACCGATAAAAGTCACTTCTTTGGCACATATATTCCACCAGTCTCAATCGTACGTTTTACGCTCGAATGCCCCCTTTCGGCCGTTGGAAAAAAATGCACAAATTAGCCGCATCACATCATAAACCGCAGGGTTGAAAGCGTATGAAAAAATTAGCGGCTTATCAGCATGAAATTACGGGACTTCGGTCTGATCTCAAATGCCGTGGGCTTGTCTGTTGAATGCGCTAAAACAATGCCCTGCTCAACTTTGATACGCATACCACTGCTACGATCCAAACAAAAAAAAATGGTTACGACTTTATCTAGCAACTTTTACACATAACTTCTTTTGTTTTACCCGCGGAAATATATCCGGTGGATAAATTGGGGCCACTCGAACGCGGTTATGCCGGTGAGTCCACGTGCTGACTTTTTGAAATATTTTTTTCTGCCCTCCTTCCTCTTCCGGCTTTCTCTCCATGACGGTACGCGCACGCTCGCAGAAGACAACGAGGCGCTCTAAAGTGACCCTCGCTCCCGAGTCGTGGGGGTAGCAATTTGGCGTGGGGTTGTTTATGATGAGAATTAAAAACAAATTTGTCACAGCTCGGCAGCAGGTGTTTTAATTTCACACTCGGTGGGTGCGCAGACCCTCGAGGGACCCAACTATTTGTAGGTAAGCAATTTTAGCTAACGTGTCCCGTGAAAAAGTCAATTGAGGTCAAATCCAAATATTTTGAAAGGCATTTAAAATGTTCCGCATTGTCATCGCCGTTGTGCGAATAATTATATCTAAAACAACATTTGGTATCGAATTTGAGTTAAAAACAACCCCTCGTGTGTTGTGTTTCGATGAAAAGGCTAACGGCATGGATTCTCAACACATTTGAGAGGTTTTTGGATATGTTCTACCTGTCAGAAGTGAATAAAAGAGTGTCGCTTAATGGTTTATTTCACCAAGAAAAACAACAAATGTTCAACCCTCTTGTACAACTGTGCCATTGTGCACCGTTGTGTATAATTCACTCACTTTGAGCGTAATTAGGCTGCGTTGAGAGCCCTTGAGCTCTGACAGCAGCCTTTTCTATGTAAATGTTCCCCGCCGGAGCGGCGCTAGAGGCTGGATCGGCTTCCCCAAGTCAGTCAAAGCAAGCCCGGGCCTCCGACAGAGGGCCAAAGCCGGCGCGGCTTATGTTCGGCTTCCTTGTTAATTAAGATATTAATTTTTTTTTTTCCCTTCTTTGCAGCCGGAACCCAGGCAAGCAAACTGTGCTCCTGGCAAGCGTACGCTACTTTGCACATAACAAATTACCAGCTCGGTAAGACCACATCTGTAGCCGCCGACTTTTCCAAGGTAATTAACCCGGGCCACGCAGTCAACTCAAAATGGGAGCGGCGGAATCGAGGTAAAAATGGAAGGCGTGCAGGAGGGGGAAGAAGGCGCTGGATGCCAAACGCGCAGGGGAGCGAGCGCGTGAATCCTTTAAGCGTTTTCCCCTCAATGTTTATTTGCGCGATTTGCCTTTTTTTTTTTTTTTAAAGGATTTTTTCATTTGACTTCAGCGTTTTTAATTTTACATTTTTTGTCTTCTTTATTTTAGTAAAGCATTTGGTAGTTTTGGTGGCACGGTGGATCAGGAGGTAAAGCATTAGCCTCACAGTTCTGAGGTCCTGGGTTCAATCCCGGACCCGCCTGTGTGAAGTTTGCATGTTCTCCCCATGCCTCCCACATCCCAAGGACATGCAACATTAATTGGACACTCTAAATTGCCCGTAGGTGTGATTGTGAGTGCAGCTGTTTGTCTCTATGTGCGATTAGCTGGCAACCAGTTCAGGGTGTACCCCGCCTCCTGCCCGTTGACAGCTGGGATAGGCTCCAGCACTCCCTGCGACCCTCATGAGGATAAGCAGCAAAAGAAAATGGATGGATGGGATATATTTGGCAGTTTTTATTTTCATTTATTTATTTATTTCCCCCCCACATTTTTCTATACAAATTGGCATTTTTTTTTTCAAATTTGCAAATCACATTTATTGACTCAACATTTTTATTTATTTTCAAGTTTTTTTATTTAGTTTGTCATTTAAAATTTTGGGGAATTTCGTTTGTCATTTTAAAATTGTGTATTTATATATTTTTTTCTTTTTGTCATCCAAACAGTAAATATAATTTCTCCATCCAGATTCTCTCCCTTTACTATGTTTTTTTTTTTTTTTTCCCTTTGGCCTGCTGCACGCACCCCCGGGTGAGATGTCAGCCTAAACCACCAGTGCTAAAATGATTATCTGAGCGTGGTTGGAAGAGAACGATGCCTTCAGGTCCTGTGGGAGGCCTGAACACTCTTTGTTGACAGTAGAGATGAGGAGAGCGAGTCGTGGGTGGAGAGGCCGGTAGGAAAGAGGAAATGATCTAAACACACACAGTCAAAAAGGGAAAAGGTGTTTGTGTTCTGTATTTTATGTAAACACGTTGACATAATGGGGATTTTTGTGTTTTGGTAACCGGGAATTTGTAGAAGTCACAACACCCTTTATCCAACAAAACAGCAGTACATCAAGAGTCTCTCGGATGAATTAAAGACCCCGAAGAGTGAATTGTGGTGATTTGTTTTGAAATACATTATTGAACGTTTGAAGCTTGTTTGGGTGCGGCTACGACGGCACCCACTCGGCATCCAGCATGTGTTGTCCCTCCGCCGCTAGACTGTATACAGTAAGAACGTGAATGCTATCATCTAGATCAGCAGTTACAACGTGCAGTTAGCTAGCTAGATATGCCTGCACCCAGGAAATCCGTATTCCCGTTGCACAGTCTGCTGACATAGCCGCATTAGAGTGCCTCGTTGTCGCGTGTGAGTATGCTCGCATCATGCGAAGAAAGGCAAAAGCCCACGAAAGGGGGAAAAAAAGTCTCCTGCATATGCTTTCAGGGCTTCGGGATACCTTGTCTGCTTTAGAGCGCCTCGTTGTCACGCCGTGGAAATCCCCTGCGAAGCACCGGGTGGGGTACTTTCAGCCCCTGGAGGCTTTTCGCAGATATATTTACATGGCTCAGGCGAAAGATGTGCTGGATTGTACAGTAAATACCATTTGGTTTTCTCACGAAAATTTTGAGATTTTTTTGCTTCTGTTTTCGAATGAAAATCGGTACTCGAACGCCCCCAACAAAAACCGGAAATAACAAAACGCCCGACCAGCTGATCCATGACTTTGTTATTGTGTATAACGCAGCCTCTGTACGCAGACGTGTCCCGGTAGCTCCATTTACTGACTGTTTTTTCTTCCTATTAAGGACGATTAACCCACAATCATGGCTCCAAAGAAGTGACAATAGATGAGTTCTTTGGGAAAAGAAAAGAACTTCCAGTGGGGAGTCACCCCCCACCGAAGAGATTTGATATAGTAGTTGATAGTTTTGCGTTGCTGTTTTTCTTGTGAACTTTAATAATGCTCTGTTCCATTAGCATTTCTACATTTTTGTTTTGTTTCAAAGATTTCGGTAACTCGAGTTACGAGTTAATATTGTTGTATGTTACTTTTTAAAAAATAACACCAAAAAATGCTTCCCCCCCCCGCCCTCGTTAATGTTTAAAGTTATTCTACACTTTTGTTAGTAAAAAAAAAAAAAAAAAGGTAAATGGCTGGGGGCCGAGTCCCTACAGATACGGCAATGCGCTCCCAGCCTTGCATACTCGACTACTAAAGCATACATTTAAAGTTAAAAAAATGTTTCTTAAATAGTTTTATTATATAAAGTATTCAAACTATACATGTATTTCTACTTTGCTGTTTATTATCAGGAAAAGCTAAAAAAAATCCTTTAAAAAGCATAATTTTTTAAGGCTTGGAACGTATTTTTTCTTTTTCCATTCATTGTAATGGGAAATATCTATTCGGTTTTCGAACAAATCGCTTCTCTAACCGTCTTCTCGAACGGATTGTGGTCGAGAAACGATTTGATTGACAGTTGAGTGGGCCGTTGAGTTTGCTTTTTTGCTCCACACTATCGGATGCATTAATTAGTAACAGTGCAATATGCATAAATATATTCTGACCTGTTCGTTTATCCAATGTTGTGCGCATTACGTTCATGTAAAAACTTGATGTGGTTGCGGCACACTCTGTACACCTACAGCATGTTCACGTTCCTGTACATTCTTGTTGATTCTCACAAAATTTACTGTATTTTTCCCCTCAAAATTCTACACACAAACCTAAGAATGACAACATGATTATTATTTTTTTTGATTGAATTGAAATGCAATAACTATAGTCAAATATTTGTACAAATAAAGCCTTCCACTTCATGTACAGTTGAGGAAATAAAGGCCCTCCCTTGGCCACATTAAAAAAAACAAAACTAATTTACATTCGGCCATCTTGGTGGCGCGTCAACTCCAAAGTCCTTGACGCGCTCAAGGAGCTGAGCCGTCCTTTTATCGGCGCCTCGCAGACAAATCCGCACTCAGCGTTCCGTCATCGCCGCCGTAATCCATCTGAGAATTTAGTCATTGTCGACTTTTGTTGTTCTTCGACTCCTTTTGAACGACGCGTTGCTCTTTTTGGGCTCTGAAGGAGACTCGCTTCGACAACGCGCGCGTCAGACGGAGAAAATTAGCAGCAAGCTGTCACGCGTCCTTGTCGGAACGCTCATACGTCCTTTTTTAAATGTCAAATGAAAGCACAAAAAAAATAAATAATGACCAAATAAGAACATTTAAATAAATAAAAAAATACAAATGTCATTTGACAAAATAGAAAAATATTAATATAAATTAACTAAATAAAAATTACAAAAAATAAATCATTTTGAAATGAAAAAATAATAAAAGTAAAAAAGGTTCAGTTTTTGAGTAAAATTCAACTTCAGACTTTGTAAAAAAAACAGTAAATAATTTGAACTGTATATAAAATAATGAATAAAATACCAAAAATGCTAAAAAAGAGATAAACAGGGTAATAAAACACAAAAAAATAAGAGACCTCAGAATGCGTTTAAATACAAAGTAAATGTCAAATGACTCAACAAATGACTCAAAACAAATTAAATGTCAAATTTCAAGCCAGTTATGCACTTCAAACTTACCTCATAAAATGTGCCTGGATTGTTTATTTATATATTTTTTAAAATTCAACACGTTGTATATGCACAGTATTTTCTCTCCGTCTCTGTCGCTCTCCCTCCGTCGCTCCACAGTTGCGTCTGTTTAATGTTGACTCCGCCGATTATATTGCGTAATTGATCATAAGCACATATCTGCTGTGATGCCTTCAGTCACCCCCTTCGCTGGCTGCACCCCCACCGCCCACCCCAAATCGCTGTGCCCCCCCCAACTATGGTGCAGGGTAGTAATTGAGTGCAAGCCTTGTGTATTCTACACTTGATAAGCACTCTAATTGAAGTGCAAATTCAATAGTCTCTCATCAGCCTTTTCGAAGGCTGCGGCTAATTAAAAAAAAATCACCGCCCCCCCCCCCCGCGCGTGTCACAGACAGCGGGCCGGCGACACGGCGCCCAGGTCGCGCTCGGCATTATAAACAATACAGAGCTAGTCGTGTAACTGGAGTGAAATATTACTGTCATATTTTCCTTTGATATCACGATACTGGTAAACAACAGTGGACAAGCCGGTAAATTTCGCAAGCTAATTCCGCAGTCGCCAAAAACAGGGAAAAGTGCTGCGAAACCCCTGCAGGGAATCACTGCAGACCCAGGAAAAATGACAATATTTGATGTTCTTTGTTTGATTTTTTTTTAGCAATTTCGGCCTCAACCAATCATGTCATAACCGTAGTCAGGGTTGCTAGCGTAGCATAAACAAAAAAGTGACATTGTACTGATTTCGGAACTAACGGCACTATTTTCTGTCGCGGTTCAGTGTAAGTTTAAAAAAATACTGTCCATCCACCCATTTTCTTAGCCGCTTATCCTCACAAGGGTCGCGGGAGTGTTGGAGCATAACCTAGCTGTGAACGGGCAGGAGGTGGGGTAGAAAAAAATAGAGAAATACAAAAAAAAAATTGAAATGACAAACTAAATACAAAACTGGACAAAAAAAATAAGAATATTGAGTAAGTGCGATTTATAAAAAAATTATATAATTTTTTTTAAAGTTGGAAAAAAAACCCCAACAGGAAAACAAACTAACCAAATAAAAAATGCCAATGCCTGTAAATGCAAACAAATATAAGATATATTATATTTATATATATTATTTATTATTTATATAAGAAATGAAAACTGGCAAATTCATCCCATCTATCCATTTTCTTTTGCCCCTTATCCTCACGAGGGTCGTGGGGAGTGCTGGAGCCTATCCCAGCTGTCAACAGGCAGGAGGCAGGGGAGAAAAAAATAGATTAATACAAAATGTAAAAAAATGTACAACGACAAACTGAATACAAAACTGGAAAAATAAATAAAAATGTTGAATAAATAACAAAATGTAGATAGTTTTTTTAAGTTGCAAAAAAAAGAAGAAAACAAAAGAAAAACAAACTGACCAAATAAAAAATGCCAATGCCTGTAAATGCAAACAAATATAAGATATATTATATTTATATATATTATTTATTATTTATATAAGAAATGAAAACTGGCAAATTCATCCCATCTATCCATTTTCTTTTGCCCCTTATCCTCACGAGGGTCGTGGGGAGTGCTGGAGCCTATCCCAGCTGTCAACAGGCAGGAGGCAGGGGAGAAAAAAATAGATTAATACAAAATGTAAAAAAATGTACAACGACAAACTGAATACAAAACTGGAAAAATAAATAAAAATGTTGAATAAATAACAAAATGTAGATAGTTTTTTTAAGTTGCAAAAAAAAGAAGAAAACAAAAGAAAAACAAACTGACCAAATAAAAAATGCCAATACCTGTAAATGCAAAAAATTAAAGAAATGAAAACTGGCAAATTCATCCCATCCATCTATTTTCTTTTGCCGCTTATTCCCACAAGGGTCACGGGAGTGCTGGAGCCTATCCCAGCTGTCAACGGGCAGGAGGCGATGCACACCCTTGAACTGGTTGCCAGCCAATCACAGGGCACATAGAGAGAAACAGCCGCACTCACAATCACACCTAGGGGCAATTTAGAGTGTCCAATTAATGTTGCATGTTTTTGGGATGTGGGAGGAAACACGCACGGGGAAAACATGCAAACTCCACATAGGGAGAACTGGTTTGAGCCCATCGTGCCGCCCAAAAAATACTGCCAATAATAAAATAAAGCAATGATTATGACCTGAACTTATTTCTGATTCAATTTATGCAAAAAAAGAGATTATAAATAATATGTTCCAATCCAAACAAAACTTTGCAGTTAAACCCGGTGACGTGCGTGTGGGAGGGGTGAGCGGGCTTTGCAGCTTTAATTAAACTTTGCATTTGCGCTCTCAGTAGAGCCGCACGCGCTTATTTATCTCTGGATAATTGCATCGGCGCGCCGAGCCAAAGCGCGGCGCGCCTTCGCGAACATCCCGGCGTCGGTCGGCCGTGGCCAAGTCGAGACAATACGAGACAATGTGTCTTTAATAGGGGGAAAAGTGTCCATCCCTTGAATATTGTTGCACGAGGCGATGAAAGGCAGCGCGGATGAAAACAATCCAGGTGTCACAACAAGCTTCCTCCTTTCTTCAGCTGCCAGATTTCCTCCTCTGCCTTTTTTCTCTCTCCTCTCCCCTCTTGCGTTTGCTTTAAATGAAAGATCCCACCAGGGCAACTTTTGGACGAGCATCACAGCCGAGCCTCGCTTCATCCCCCAAGTGCTTTTGTTCGCGTCGGATGATCTCAATCTTCAAAAGGGGGTTGGAGGAGGTACGAGGAGAGGGAGTGGAGGGGAGGGTATGAAAATCACATTAGTCTTCTTCTTCTTCTTCTTCTCTGGTGGAATTTGCCAAGACAGCCGACATGGGCAGCGTCCCACATGCGGTGACTTGACGCCGACTCACATCTGCCACACAAATAAACAAACAAACCTGCTTTCTCCTGGCAGCCCAATTAAGATGCTGGCACCGCATTCAAAAAGAACACCTCCTCTCCTTCTTCTTCTTCTTCTTCTTCTTCTGCAAAATCGTGCAGTTTATGATGGCAGCTTTCCATTCAAAAGCCTTTTCTTTTTGGTTTTACACCGCCTGCCAGCAGGTGGTGCTGCAGTTTGTTGCCGTGTCATGTTGCGCTCATGGGACAAGCACACACGGCCGTGGTTCTTGAATTTTTTACACAAAGTTCCACCTAAAAAAATACTCGACTTGTACCACTAGAATGACCAGCGTAATAATGCTGCAGTTCATACATTCACTATGCTTAAGCACTACCGTAATTTCCGGCTTACAGAGCCCACCCGATTATAAGCCTCACCCAATACATTTGTAAAGGAAATACCATTTGGTACATACATAAGGCGTACCTGTGTAAAAGCCGCAAGTGCCCTTATTGAAACCTGCATTGTAAACACGAGATATCTACAAGGAAAGACGGTAAACAGAAAGTTTTAATACCATATCTTAGCTTAGCTTAGCTTAACATAGCAACAACACGGAAGCACGAACAGGGCTGGTAAAAAAAAACCCAACATACTGGTTTAAAAAAAAAACAGCCTTGGCAGCTACACAGTAGCAACACGGTAGCACAGCATTAACAGGGCCGGTTAAAAAAAATTACTTAAATCACTGAAACGCGCCAGTAAGACAGCAGCAACCGCTAGCACATGCTAACCGCTAGCATTTTTGTGTTAGCAAACACGAATAGTGGAAAAACACATGACCCTTGATTTCTGTTTCCAAAAGTAGATCATGAATTGATGATGTAACTACAATGAGACGATTAGATATTTGTATCGTTTCACAGTCATATCGGCCAACTGAGGGAAACCGGAACCACGATGTGGCCCGCGAGAAAAATGAGTTTGACACCCCGGATCTAGCTATGAGGCCCCATAGCTCAGTGGTTAGAGCATTGGTTTGGTAAACCTGTGGCGTCGTGAGTTTGGATCTCATTGGGGCCTCTACTCCCCAAGTCAGGAAGGGCATCTGGCGTAAAAACTGTCCCAAACGAATATGATCGTTCATCTTGCGACTCCTAAACAAAAAAACAAACTTACAGCGCTTAAGGCTCCGTTACACCATGACGTTCTGGTCAACGTTCTCTGAACATTTCAAACGTTCTATTTTTCAGCGTTCTCAAACGAGGATGACACATCTGGCGTGTGATTAACGTGTGTCTAACGCACGAGAAGCGTGTAACAGTGACCAAATAAGATACCCCTAAAATCCATTAGCGTGTGCTAATGTGTCACTGGCGCGCGACGAGTGATTTGTCAACGTTAGACGAGCGTGTGACTAAACGGGTAAATAACGACAGAATAGCGTTTTGCTGGCGTGTAATTTTTACAGTGGAACGGGAACGAAAACGTTGGAAATTTCATATTCACTTCAGTTGTTTTCGTGAGTTCGAACAGTCAGCATCATGCCGCATCATGATGAAAAAAAGGTGGGGTGTGGACTTCAGCAACTAGCGTTGCAAGTAAGAATGCAAAGCATCGGTTTATATAGCCATATGCATGGACGTTCGGGAAACGCTCAATGGACGCTAAAGGACGTTCGTTTGACTTTAGTTACACGCTGTGTGCGCTACGGGATTGTTCAGTGGTCGTTGACAGGTCGCCAGTGAGTCGTTCACTGCAAAGCAAACGATTAAGTAACAACCAAGTAACGCTACAGTAACGACTGACTAACGATAGCCAAATGCGCGCAACGCTCGGCGAACGTTAGTAAAACGTTCCACGAACGTTCTTGAACGTTTAAAATTAAACGTTGATGAACGCTGGTCTCGGTGAGAACTTTTGTGCATGTTCAAAACTTTTTTTTCCGGACCGGCGTTCTTCCCAGTGATCATTGACGCTCACTAGCGTTCAAACAACGCTCTTCTGGCGCTATCCCGGTGACTGTGGGCGACTACCAACGTTTCCTCAAACGCTATAGAACGCTGACCAGAACGTCACGGTGTGACGGGGCCATTACCGACCATCGAGCCGAATGAAACCAACCGCGCGCAAACGCGACCGCTTCCGGCGCTTCTTATCCGCTAGCTTGCGATGCATCTGAACCAGGACCACCGAGTGTGCTTTTGTTGAAGACGTTAATGAAAAAGTGATGAGGCAACCACACCGACGTAACCTTTCGGATGTTGGCTGCGGCGACGTGAGGGGAGCATCTGCGCTTAAAAAGGAGGGAACAGATGTTGAAAACAGTAATTAGACTGATGGCCTTTTCTTCTGCCGCCTCTTGGCAGCTCCTGAAAGACGCAACCTTTTCTTTCGTAAAGTGGGCATACACACAGATATATATATATATATATATATATATATATATATATATACGTGTGTGTGTGTTAAAGCATTTACACTGAAGCGTTTTTTTTTTTACTGGCGTCATAGCATAAGTCAAACTTAAAACTCCGCGGCCGGCGAAGGACGAGCCGAGCCCGGCGCATTTGTCTCGCTCCTGTAGGTTAAATTACCCGGAGCGATATTTTTACACACAAGCGCCCCGCATGCCCACGCAGTCCCCCGTCTTCATTTAGTACACGACGTGGCCATTTGCTTTATTTACGGGTGGAGGTCCCCCCCCCCCCCCCCCCCGGCGGGGAATAGGCGGCGGGAGCCAATAGACGCGGGGCGAGCTAATAGAATGTGACAGGCGGCGAGTCGTAGAGGCCACTCAGGCGTCGTAAAGCTGTCGCCAGTCAAACCGCCAAATTTGTGGCGATAACCCGCTGACTTTTTTTCCCGCCGCTTGCGAGCGCCGCTCAAGTCGGCGGGGCTCTCGGGTCACTGTCACCGATAAACCGATACAGTCAAAGTGCCCCAAAGGGATAATGATTGGACGCCGAGGTAACTTTTTGTAAAGAAATGTGTCCAGGACCCCATGCAATGTTGTAACTGGCTATATTCTGGAACATTTCACCCACGAATTTACTGAGCTGACTGACTAGTCAAGCGTTGGCCTCACAGTTCTGAGAACTCGGATTCGATCCCGCCCCGTTTGCATGTTCTCCCCATGCCTGCATGCGTTTTCTCCGGGCACTCCGGATAACGCGTCTGGCTACTCCGGTTTCCTCCCACATCCCAAAAACGTACAACATTAATTGGACACTAAATTGCCCCTAAGTGTGATTGTGAGTGTTGCAGTTTGTACACTAATGCCTTTCAGTTTTGGATGCTAATGTGTTTTTTCTTTGGACTACAGTTTGCGTACGACTAAAGAGTTCTGTAGTGTTCCAGGTTCCAATAGCACTCGAGTAGACGTAGGATGAGCGACATGGATGAAGCAGAGTCTTTTCAGAGCGCAGGTAATCTGGAATCTGAGCCTTCGCTGCGTTTACAGTTGAGCACCCTCAGTTTGGACCAGTGATCACAACCGCCGCGCAGAATATGAATTTGGTGTCAGCCGAAAAGTCATGGGCAATTGTGCTGATATTATCTGCCATTTTAACGGGGTTGATAGCGGCCGGCCATCTTAATGGCGGGATTATCGCACGGAAACGTCGTCATGCTGGAGAAAGATGGTCTGATTTGACATTTGAGAGGAATGTCATTCATCACAGAAATGTGAGGACGTTTGGAATAACTTCATACATTCTGCGGGGCTGGGTGAAGGTGAAACGATGGAGTTTGAGATGAACCCAGAGTTCACGTTTTAAATAAAAAAAAAAAAAAGAAAAAGATGCCTGTTAAAAAACGTGGGAGGTGTTCCGGTGGATTTTTCCTTGTCATGTGGCCAAAACGTTTGAAAGACATCGAGAATGGACGGTCAGATTCTGCGCTTAGACGGCACCGTTCTTGGCACAGCGAAATTTCAATGAACATATTTGATCTGTGCCTTTTTGCAGATTTGCAACAAAATCTGTTGTTGTTGTTTTTTTTTTTTTTCCATTGGCCCGCGGAAACGGCCATGCATTGTTGCGCATTGTTTTGCGTAATCCTGATTGACTGACAATTAAGTCCAGACAATGCGGCCCGAAAGAGGCTTAGTAACGCGCATCACAGCGGCTCTTCTGACCGTACGCCAAAACGTGAAGCTTTCTGTTCCTCGGCTGGCTCGACTTTTACAAAATCTAAAATTCACAAGCGAGGACCGCTTCGTTCCCCCCACATTCCAATCAGAAAACAACTTTTCCTCGGAGACGGGGTGGGGGTGTGTGTGTGGGGGGGGGGGAACGGGCCCAGAGGACAATGAAGGTACACCTGTAAAATCGATAGTTCATACGCTTGTGAAATTGAAGTTTTGTCACAAAGCGAGCGTCCAGGTTGGAACATGAAATAGTTTTGGCGTCGGGCCCGTGAATAGCGGCATATTGATTCCCCTGAGCGCGCCCCAATCTTTGACCTTGGAAAGTATCCCACACGGGCTGCGGTGGGACGTCTTTTGGCATCCGCCGGCGTTGTCTTGCATCCTCAGAACTCATTAAATGTCTTCAAGTAATCCCAGATGAGCCCGAATGTCCTTAACTGGGCGCAGATGCCCCCACATTCCCCCCCCCAAACTGTTCAAATGTCAGCACATCTGTAAACTTAAATGGGCGCAATATACCTCAAAGGTACTTAAATTTCCTCCAATGTCATCAGACAAATGTCAATTTCATCAATTTCAAATGTCTCCAACTTCAAATGTTCCAAAATATTTCATACCTCATTGTTCGTGTCCTTAAATATTCCCGACTGTCCTCAAATGGGCCCAGATGACCCCAAATATCAGCAAATCCTTAACTTCAAATGTACCACGAAATAAACGACTGAAATTTCCGGCCTAAAAGCCGCAACTTTTTTCACACGCTTTCAACCCTGCTGTTTATGCGGTGCTGCGGCTAATTTGTACATTTTTTTCCTAACGGCCGCAAGGGGGCACTCGAGCAGAAAAGGTAAGAGTGGTACCGGTGGAATATATGTGCCGAGGAAGTGACTTTTACCGGTCTGGCCCTGTTAGCGCTGCGCTAAGGTGTTACTACCGTGTCGTGGTGAGTGGTACCGGTGGAATATATGTGCCGAGGAAGTGACTTTTACCGGTCTTGCCCTGTTAGCGCTGCGCTAAGGTGTTACTACCGTGTCGTGGTGATTTTTACCGGTAGGATTTTTTTTAAACCAGTCCTGTTCTCTCGGCATTAACATTAGCACGGCGTTAGCACAGCGGCGCTAGCATTAGTGTGGTGGTGCTAGCATTAAACTCTGTGTGTACCATCTTTCTTTGTAAATATCTATGTTTCAATGTGGGCACTTGTGGTTTATACACAGCTGTGGCCTATGTATGTACCAAATAGTATTTCCTTTACAAATATACTGGGTGAGGCTTATAACCAGGTGCGCTCTGTAAGCCGGGAATCACGGTACTATTTCCCAAATGTTACTAAATTTCCTCAATCTCAACTGTCCTCCACTTTGAATCTTCCCACATGTCCCCAGACTCCCTCATCTGCAAACCTCCTCAAACGTCACCAACCTCAACCCAAGTCCTCAATTTCCTCTACCTCAAATGTCCTCAGAACTCATCTCACATCCCCAAATTTCCCGAAAGTCCCTTAACAACCCTGCCAAATTTGAATGAGGACCACTGCCAAGCATATGAAATCAGGCCTCCAAATAGTAAAGAAATGAGACATTTGGATGTGCTGAAAAGGCCCCAGTCAGCTTTCACCTGTCACTCAAATACATTTGCAGGAGTAGCGTGTGCCTACACGATCATCCATATACATTTGAGCTGCAAAAATGTTTCTGCTTCAACTCTCCGGAGGTTGGAAGTTGTTGTAGGGCTTTTCCGCAATGCGACGACTCGAGCTAGCTTGCGGGCTAACAGTTTTGCGGACATCGTGGACGATGGGGCCACTCAACAAGTCACTGCAAACTCCAAACAGTCGGGGCCAGGATTTGAACCCTGGTCCTCAGAAATGTGAGGCCAACGCTCTGACCAGTTGCTCCACTGTGCTGCACCCTAAATGTCCTCAATTTTTTTTTAAAAATAGCCTTAACTTATCAGACAGATTCCCTTTCGTAGTGCCGACCAGCCTGCAGACAGACAACGAAATACAGACACAACAAACTGTAAAATGTTTTATTCAAACAAAACATATAAACACAACTTAAAATAATGCACACACAAATACCCGGACAAATGCAGTACTAAATACACGACAGCTCCCTTCACATTCTTTCACATTGGTACATCCCCAATACAACTCAGCTCTCTCTGGTCAGGTTCTGTGTGCGCACCCCTTACACCTCATCCGTCCCAGAACCCCCCCAGCTCTTGATCCCCCCCCCCCCTCCCTGGCACAATATGCGCCGCAAGCTTCCTCCGCTCGAGCTTTAATGAGGCGCATGAATATTCATGCGGATGCTGACATCACTGTTCCGCGGGAGAGCCGAGACGTCAGGAGACCGAGGGGACACGACGCTACTAATGAGATAAAGAAACGCCTCCCTCAAATAGACGCCTCCCTTTTACTTCTTTCTCAGTCGCTCACCGCACACCCCACCATCGGCTTGCCGCCGTTCCCATTCGCACCGGTGGCGTCACACCCCTGAAGTTGGGGTGGGGGTGGGGTGTGGTAGTCTTGATGTCCAAAAATGTCCTCACATGTCCTCTAAAGTCCTCATTCTGCAGCAATAATGGAAAAAGCCATTAAGAAGCTGGCTTTGATGGCCCCGAATGTCTCTGTTAATATTGTCATTCAATGTGGGTACACAACAGTAACACATTTGTTGGTATAGCGCATTTCATACGCAAGGTTACTCATGGTGCTTTACATGATTAAAAGCATTTAAATAAAAATAAATAAAATATTTAAAATGGGGGAAAAAATTAAAGAAGTGAACAGTTAAAAAGATTCACACGTGGGGCTTTGTTGGCAACTTATTCCATTTGCGTGTAGCATAATTGCTAATTGCTGCTTCGCCGTGTTTGCTTTGAACTCCGCGCTCCACTATTTGACGCGAATCTGTCCATCTCAGAGCTCTACTGTGTTATTATTCCATTAGCATTTCTTTCATGTATTCACGACCTAAACCAGGGGTGCCCAGACTTTTTACCCCAAGATCTACATTTCAAGCAGCCAGCCTCTTGCAAGGGGACGGTGATGTCATTTTTTTTTTTTTGAATGACCAATGATGAAATAGAATGACCAAGTCACAAAGATCTACCTAAACACAAAACATATTTATTTTAAAGCATATTGAGGATTCTTTATGCATAAATGTACATTTCTGTGCCTCGCATAACCGCACGAGCCAATATTACACAACATAATTCACTTTAAATATTTTTTGTAACAATCTGAGTTCACGTTGATGATCACGAAACGCCATACGCATGAAAATGCACACCTGTCACTCACGTCAGTGGATTTGTCCAACGGCAGTCAGAAACACTCACAATCTTCGATGTCCTTCCACACATCGGCCATGTTTTCACAGCGCCGTGTAACTGTACTCCTTTACAGCTGCGGAGATTTTATTGAAAATAATATTTCCGCCTTATTTTTAAAAGACCGGAACAACGTCAGCTACAGTATGCCTCGTTTACCATCTCTCCGTCTTGGAAGGACTTCTGGTTATTAACGATGATGTGACGAACCCGGAAACGTTGCTTCGGTGGCGGCTTTCGCCGTTGAACTTCATTGTATGAAAAGTGACTGCTGTGCGGCTAATTGGGATTTTAGTGCGTTCACTTTTTTCATTCTCAGCTTACTTTTTGGCGGGATGTCCCCCATCGTATTTTCCAAAAACAGTTCAAAAATTTCACCCCACTGGCAGATGAGGCAAACGCACATCGTGAAAAATAAGTCCGCCTCCCATTTCGTGTGAAAGTGATATGTTTTTGTTTTCTTCTTTACGCCGGCATTCATAGTCACGTTTGTTAAAATTTCTTAAGCGAGGGCTTGAAACTTGCTGACTAGCGCATTTTCCTGTACTATATGTCGTTGTTTGCACATGGACGGTGAGGTTAATGTCAGAAAAATATGGCTGTCTCTCTTTTGTTTTTTTTTTTCAGCGAACTAAAGTTAAAAAAAAATACGTCCGATGTCTTTTTTTCCTTTTTTTTTTTCTCTGAATGCCGTCTCGATCGACCGAAACTGCCTCGCGATAGACTGGTCGATCACGATTGACGTATCGAGCACCCCTATCCCAGAACATCGCTAAAAGTTGCCACAAATCCTCAAATGTCCCCGAAGATCCCTGTTGTAGAGCTACACGTGCAAAAAAACGCCCTCAAAAGTCCTTCATTCCCCTCCCGATGTCCCCACATTTCACTTAATTTGCTCATTCGGTGTCAAGTGACAAAGCAGAGAATCGACGACGCCCCCCCCCCCGAATGTCACATATTGTTCCAGCATCTCCTCAAATGTCAAAAAGTCATTTGTTCCTCAAAAATGTTTTCCCAGCGAGCGACAGCATGTAAACAACAAGCCCGAGACCTCCGCAATGCAGACGGCGTATCCAATTCTCGTTGTATAAAAAGCCTGAAATGCATGATTTACATTTCCACGGCGCTGTTGCGTTATTAAAATACAGTACTGTATACTTATTTTGGATCCGCAGTACACAGAATTTTTTGACGGACAGACAAATGTGATGTCTCGCAGCAATTTGGGAAAGAATTTGAAATATATATACATATATATATATATATACACAAATAATTCAGTTCATTTTGCTGAAGTCCAAAGCCCTTTGCAGAACAACATACCCCCCCCATCTCTCTCTTATCAGTTGATTATTTCACCTCCAGCCAATTATCAGTTATTATATTTGCGTCAAAATTGCCTTCTTGGTGTGACGTTGAACACATTGACAGCTTGCAGACGGCGCTAAGTTTAACACCGACGACGTTAAACACGCAGAAGACACGACACGTCTCCTTCCGCGGAGGATTCACGCGGTGTTGGTCGCTACATGCGTGCCGTGCAACGTTTTGGTGTGACGTGATTGGATA
Organism: Syngnathoides biaculeatus; assembly: GCF_019802595.1. Lineage (NCBI taxonomy): Eukaryota > Metazoa > Chordata > Actinopteri > Syngnathiformes > Syngnathidae > Syngnathoides > Syngnathoides biaculeatus. Next base: position 17,238,354 of record NC_084655.1, on the reverse strand, counting down.
TAGTCAACGGTTCATTTTGTCATTATGTATTTGTATTTCGTGTACACAGGTGGAGACAGCGATTGAGGCGCTTTTCCCAATATTTTCCCGTTTGGCACAGACACGTTTGGCTTTGGTGTGGTGTGTATGCGTGTGTAGGTGTGGACGCGTGCGTGTACGTGTGTGCGTGTGTACGTAAAAGCTGTAGCAGGGAGGGCAGCAAGGCGGCTCGTTAAAAACCTCTTTGGTCTGCAAGGTCATGGCCCTGAATTTTCTACCTTTTGTGAGTAGAAACGCTTCAACACACGTACACACACATGCACGTGCACTCGCACACATACTCGCACGCGCACACACACAAATTGGCACATGAGTTTGGGTGAAACTTGCGATACTTTTCTACCATTTTGAAGGAAGTTGTTATTATTCCTTTAGGTGAGACGATTCCAGAAATTGCAGTGTCACAACCGAGTTCCAATCCATATTGGATCCAGATTCGCTGGCAATGTAAATGCATTGACTGCATGTCCGTGTCAAATATTATCAGATTAGGTTGTAATTTGTGTTTTTGGAGTCATCAGTGTTTTATTTTTGGGGTTGGGGTGTGGGGGAAATGACTTTCTTCTAAGATCAGCTTTTGTGGAGATCTGCGAAAATGAAATCAAAACCACCCAAAACAGTTTGGAGAATCTATGATTTTACAAAAATAACTCAAAATGAAGGCAAAATAAAAAAAAAGTGCAATTTAAAACAATGTAGGGGCCAATCAAAGCAAACCACGTACTTACCTTGAATATCCCCAACAGAGCCCAGAGTACCCCTGAAAAATAAATTTTATTTACAACCAATTAAGCCATAATAACTACTAATAACTAATAATTAAGATGATTTGGCTCCAGTTTCTAAGTTTTTTATGTGCTTTTATATAATATACATATATATATATACATATATATATTTTTGCGTGTGTATCACACACCCTTGGGTGTGCACCAAGAGAGCTTCTGTTCAAAAGTAGTCCACACAATTAAGGAGAAACTCAAAATAACACGATGTGAAGAATGGAAGTGTAGCACAGTTTTTGGGATTTCCTCAAGATGGAAAAAAAAATCTACAAAAATTAAGGTGAATAAGTCACATCAAGGACAGATTGATTTTTTTTTATTGTTCATGACTAAATGAAATTAGATCTGTCAATCATTGTAGCTAGCTTTTTGTTCTTTTATTTTTATTTTTTGAGGTAAACATTTTTTATCTGATATCTACAATTGCTTAGCATTTTAGGTATTAAAGTGGAGAAAGTATTACAAAAAAGTAAAATTAATAATTAGATAAAGGGAGCCCGTACCTTTTCACGCCACTGTGTATTTTTACCGTTTCCAAATGATCACTGTGCATACACCACTTCATGTACCGACTGTACAGTACTATATACGCCGGAGCGAGAAGAACTTGTAGTAATCTCCCTCGGCCTTGGCAGTGCTTGGCACTCATTGAGGAAGATTGATGGCTCTCCAAGCACAATGGCTGCAGGAGACAAAGATGGAGGCCAAGGGAGGATTTACAAGAGGGAAGCCACAGAAAAAGAGCAATAGATTGTCTGTGAATGATGGTCGTAAAAGATGGAGAAATTAGAGAGTAAATGTCACCGTGTGGAGGAGCCGAAGTGATTGCTTCCCTGCTCCTCGCCCCCCTTTTCCGCTTGTACGGAATATTGCGTCGACCGCGACGGAGGCGAAATTGTACGACGCTATCAAGTTTGTTGTCAGCATGCAAATAATCCTACATCGCGCTTGGACATTTAATCTGGTGTGCTCGTGAAATCGATTTTGTTGATTTGAAACAAAAAAAACTAAACAAAAAAAATAAATAAGGAGCTTTTCCATACTCAACGACTTCATCCATTCAGTCCTGGGAGTCTGTTTCATGCGGCAATGTGAAATGGACCTTTCCGACCTGTCAATCACTCGTACTATAATAGCCAATCAGATAGCTGCATTGTCTTAACACGCCCCTCTCGCCATATTGTCCCGCAAGCAATGCTGTTTTTTCAGTAGCATATGGTTGAAAAGGGTAATGTTATGAAAAAAATGGTCCTCAGATGCGCTTGGGGAATGTACAATTCTAATGAAAGATATCCTGCTAGGTTGATTCATTTTCCAAAGCCAAAAACACAGTTGACGAAGTATCTACGATGGATTAAGGCTCGCGGAAGAGCGCACGTACAACTAAAAGCACTGAGTTCCGTTACGAGTCAAGTCAAATGAATACAATGATATTATTCGTGATCTTTCCAAGTAAAAAGTACTCACCCTGCTTTACCTGCGTAGTACGATTCCACTATTTTATCCTGTTGGATTTCAATATGAAGTTTGTGAGGCGTCAAACTTTTTTCGCATGGATCGCCAATATTTCGCTGTCACTCTGACATTGCGTGCTGCTCCGTCCAAAATCTTAATTCCGTGTACATATCCTTGCGTGAAATGGTTGCGACCTCTCTGTAGAACTCTCTTGGACAAGCATTTGGCAAAAAAACATAGCCCAATATTATCTGGAATACGCGATAGGGAATCGACTTCAAACATGTTCTGTTCAGTCACCATTTTGGAAGCTTGTGGGAGATGGCTAAGGGGGCGGAATTTGAGATCGCCATCAGCAAAGTCCATTTGGAAGGCATGTCAATCATGAGAAGACCCGCAAAAAAGTCTCAAGTACTCAATGCCAGAAAAGACCTTGGAAGTCTGCCTTGGTGATTTGATACTGCCGCCGTAAGGTCATTTTGACCATTTCCACAAATCCGTCACAGATTGACTTGTTCAAGAGATTGTCTGATTGCTGCCAAAGTTGAACCGCGAACACCCGACAGGTGGATAAAGCACAGTTTCTCCATATTCAGGTTTTTATTACTCTATGCTTAAAAGATATTTTTTCTGCCAATAATATTGCATTGTCAGAAAGTGCTAACTATTTTGACCACTTTGGATTGGTCATTAATTTGTATAACTAACATTTCCACATAGGCACCGACCAATCATATCGATTTGTACAAAAATTTATTTACCACTTATGGGACATGAAAGGTTTTGTCTTATATATATATACATACACACTCTCTGATTGGCCCGTCTGAGTTTTTAGGTGTGGCGTCGTGAATACACGAACCGATCTTAAATTGAGCAGAAAACAGCCTGGAAGTAAGTGCATTAACTCTCTTTGTATCTGCGCGCGTGTGTGAGGTTAACGCGTTGCATTAAAGGCCCGCAGAGGGCTCGCCATAAAGATGTCCGCCCAAGCCGACCCGCGGCGACGATCGAAGCGTCAAAATCATTTAACACCGATTCCCTCTGACGGCGGAGCGGCGCCCAAATAAGTGCCAAGCACAAAATAAATAAATAAATAAAATCAGTCATGACGTTTGCCGTTGGCGCAACGTCTCCAAAATGCTCGTATTTAAAATGCGGAGTCATTTATTTTAAAAGCTGCGTTTAACAACAGACCATAACGTTCAAAATGGAGGGCCGTGTATTATGTGTGTGTGTGTGTGTCTGCTACATGCAAACGACACACACGTACAATCATTTTGTATTCCTGACCAGTGATCCCCTCCGAGAGTTAATAAATGTCATTTCTTAACATACGCATGTTTACACACACACATGCCGACGAAATGTCAATCAGATGCCAGAAATGTCGCTAGCTAGCTGGCTAGCGAGAGAGAGAGAGAGAGAGAGAGAGAGAGAGAGAGAGAGAGAGAGAGAGAGAGCGCGGGGCTCCGTGTGTGCGTGTCTGTGTGAGCATGTGTGTGTGGTCGTGTACGTGACAATCTTAATCAATACTTGCATCAAAAAGATGATTTGTGTTGATATTGTGTTTTGTTTTTGTGGGTTTTGTCCAGGAACAAGCTGCTACTCTCGCGCACACAAAGAAATATAATCCATAAAAATGTATCCTCGATCAATTTCTGGCTGGGTTTGACATGGAACAATAATCCCTGGATGTGTGAACAAAAATTGTTATCATTTGTAATCTGTCAAATGAAAAAGAAACAGAACAAAAGTGAAAATAATTTCAATTTGTACTTTGGGTAGCTTGGCGGCGACTTCTTTCTTCTGACTCTCCTGACCCGAAGTGTCTGCTTGGCAACAAGGGTGATGTGATCACGTTACCTTGACAACTTATTTATGTACCCAAGCAAAAAAATGATCCTAAATAAATAAATCAAGTAGAGCAATGCCATAAGATATGAGTTCAATTAGTTCTGTAACTGCACTCTTAACTCAAAACTCATATCAAATTCTGCTTCCTTTTGAAATGAATTCAAATGCCTTTATCTGTTCGAAACTCATCAAAAATAATTTTTCATTATATAAAATAGCACCGCGTAACATTTACTTTAGAAAACATATCATAATAATATAATTAAATGTAAAGTTTGTGCATCATAATTCAGTTATTGAGACTTCCTGTGCTCGACTTGGCCACCAGGGGGCATTATAACAACATGAAGACAGAAAGGCGGAAGATTTACACAACTAAAGTGACACAGTAAATTGAAGCAATATAGTTTCTTTTGGGCGGCACGGTGGTTAAGCTGGTAAAGCGTTGGCCTCACAGTTCTGAGGACCCGAGTTCGATCCCGGCCCCGCCTGTGTGGAGTTTGCATGTTCTCCCCGTGCCTGCGTGGGTTCTTTCCGGGCACTCCGGTTTCCTCGCACATCCCAAAAACATGCAACATTAATTGGACACTCTAAATTGCCTCTAGGTGTGATTGTGAGTGCGTCTGTTTGTCTCAATGTGCCCTGCGATTGGCTGGCGACCAGTTCAGGGTGTACCCCGCCTCCTGCCCGTTGACAGCTGGGATAGGCTCCGGCACTCCCCGCCACCCTATCGAGGATAAGCGGCAAAGAAAATGGATATATCGATAATTAAATGTAAAGTTTTTGCATCATGATTCATTTATTGAGATTTTCTGTGCTCGATTTGGCCACCAGGGGGCATTATAATACAGTCATGGAGACACGAAGGATGAAGATTTACACAACTAAAGTGACACAGTAAATTGAAGTAATATATTTTCTTTTTTTTCACAGCAGATGAATAAAATCTGATGGTATGTATTGTTATAATGACAGCGTTGTGATGCAGTGTTTGCGATTAGTCGGCGACCACTCCGGGGCGCACCCCGCCTCTTGCCCGGAGCCAGCTGGGCCGTGACCCCCGTTCAGGATAAGCCGTATAGAAAATGGATGGATGAAAAAGCGGCGCTGGTCAGGCTTCATCTCCAAAACAGTTCTTTTCCCCCACCGCCAAACAGATGCAAACTTGCTCTCTGGTCCGCCCACGCTCGCTCTCTCGACTTGCCAAGAAGTCTCGGCGTTGGACGCATGGGAAAGATGGGACGCAGAGTCCATCTGGCCCGACGGCGGAGTCAGCCAGCGGAACAGATGTGCGAGGGACTTTGATGTAGGTGAGGCTTCTTCTGGGCGTGCTCAGTCCGCACACATTTTAATGAAGGATGGAGGGCAGGCGAGGAGCTGGATGAGGGGCTCTGAATTCTGCACATTCAGATTCAGAATTTGATTAAAATCCAAAATGGGGCCACGAGTATCGCACAAAACTCATACAAGACAACAATACACCATATCATCTATATGGCATGCAGTGGATAGTGGATTAGTGGAGATATGCCTGACTGAATCCATATTTTAATACCGCCACCCTCATGTCATGGAAATGATATATATATATAAAAAAAAAAAAGGCAACATACTGTAAGTGTGCTATCGTGGCGCTGAGCTCATCTGGAGCAGTTCACAGTCTCTCAACTTATCTAGGCGCGATCCTGATTATTAAATGTATCGATTTGCGCAGATCACAACACACGTTTTGCTAGTTGAGGACAAAAACGGTCCTGTCGTGAATACAAGAGTTGATTTTATTATTTTTTTTTACTGGCCAGCACGACCGATATTGAACTACTCGGCAGATTGGCTTGACATGGCAACGTAGAAGCTGAAATCTGATTGGACGATAAAAATTCAGAGAGCAGTGCTGCCAAGAAAAATGCTACAAAATTCATCTCAAACATATATATTATTAAATATATTTCCTTTTTAAAATATATTTTCTTAATTTATTGATTCAAGGTATTATTTGATGTGTTTATTGATTTGATTTATTATATTGATTGTATTCATTTATTTCATAAATGCACTGTATGGATTAATTCTTTACACACACACACACAGACATCCATCCATCCATCAATTTTCTTTGCTGCTTATCCTCACAAGGGTCACAGGGAGTATCCCAGCTGCCAACGGGCAGGGTACACCCTGAACTGGTTGCCAGCCAATCGCAGGGCACATGGAGACAAACAGTCGCACTCACAGCCGGAGTGCCCGGAGAAAACTCACGCAGGGACGGCGAAAACATGCAAACTCCAACAAGGCAGGTCTGGGATTGAACCTGGGACCTCAGAACTGTGAGGCCAACGCTTTACCAGCTGAGCCACCGTTATTAAATATACAGTATTTCCATTTTAAAATATATTTTCTTAATTTATTGATTCAAGGTATTATTTGATGTTTATTTATTGATTTGATTGATTATATTGATTGTATTCATTTATTTCATTAATGCACTGTATGGATTAATTCATAACACACACACACAACACACACACACACACACACACACACACACACACACACACACACACACACACACACACACACACCACACACACACACACACACACATATATATATATATATATATATAAAGATATATTTTTCCCCCAAAATCTATTTTAGTTATTTTTTTGTGCTTCACTTAATTTTTTTTTCCTTTTACCCATTTTCATTCATTTTTCCAATGCAACAATATTTTGCAAATTCAACAGATAGAGTGTCAAATGTTTCCTGCTCGCCTTCTGAAACGGACCAATCGAAGAACGGTATTAAAGTGGGTGGGGCAAAAAGGGCCGAGTGGACGCTAATTGCCTGAGTGGTGCAGGTGAAACCTATAACGGCAGGCAGTATAAATCAGTTTCAAAACAAACAGATGGAATATGACATTAATCACGGCTGCTCTGTTTTGTTTTGGCTTTGCCGGCGGCGGCTGCGAAGATGACGTTCCAAGTGAGAAGAACGACGCTCGATGATGTTTGGTGTGAGAAAGAAAGAAGAGCGAAGGTGACAGAAGAAAATGTGACGGCGCCCCGCGGCAGGATCGGGACCAAACTGACAGCAGATCAGTAACGCGCCAGCATGTTTCGCCTTCTTTCCGGCTGCCACTTAAGCGCAAACGGCACATCAGTAATAAAAAGAACAAAGGTAATTTTTACACAAGTGGGGAAAACACTTTTGACCCTCAGTCTTCAATGGATGCGCGAGCGTCACTAATTTGTATAAGGTGGAAGTCCCTGCAATATAAGCAAAATGGCCGACTTTGGGTTTATTTATCTTGCGTCCTATCTAGTTAAACACGTCCACACAGCGACATAACCATCAAATCTAACTTTATCGAACTTTCCAGAGGGCGACTGCTGAGCAAATTTACCCAAAATGGCTGCTTCCAAGCAAAATGGTTGACTTTGTATTTAATGTGTAGCATTGCTTCTTTTTCATGTTTCCTGTCACGGCAGACATGTCCACACACGTGACTACGTATCGATCGATCGATGAAACTGGTGTCGGGGGCTCAAAATGGCTGACTTCAATTCTGAGCTCAGACGCGGGTCCTCGGGACTTTCCACGTGTAATTTTAAGACGGGCACGTATTTTAAATTCCGTGTTGTTCAACGGTACGTGTGCCCGTGACTCATTTATTTGCTCTTTCCAGGAGACCGAGACCGGGCTTCAAACCTTAACATAAATACAACGCGCGACTCGAGTCTCCGTCAAAGGCCGCGAGTCCGCGCCGAGCGGAACCGGAGGCGACGCAGGCAAGCGAGCGGAGCGAGGATCTGTTTTGTAATTAAAATGCAAATAGGGCCACCTTGTTTTCCGTGTCGGGGGAGAGGCCTCGCGTCTACGTAACCCAGCTGGCCAAATCGATTTCCCCCCCCCTTCTCTCATCGCACCATGCCAAAATCAATTTGGGGATTTACACTCCGCGCGCACAAATATAAAAGGTGGCGTAAGAGAGAGTCTGAATGTTCTGACGGGTTTGGAGGGCTCGCGACGTTTACTTGCCGCCTCCGAGCAATTATTGACGTTGAAGAAACAAAACACACACGCGCAATCTGACGACGCCCGACTGTTCCGACGGCGGCCTGATGCTAATAGAACAAGCAAAAACGCTTTAAGCCGCAATCTAAATTGAGTGTTTGCGCGTCCTTCGCCGCGACATTGACGCGTAACACATCTCCGGCTCAATTATCTCCATCCAGCGGATTTCAAACGCGCCGAGCGGCGGAGCGCGGCACCCGCTAATTAGCCCGCCGCCGCGACAACAAAGTCCGTCTTTAGCTCCCCCTCGACGCCTCTCCTTGCGCAAAAAGTCTGTGTCAAGTCAACACTTTCGGTCGTCAACAGGTTGACGCAAAACAAAGACTTTTGTCGGCGCTTGTGCGATGAGGGAATTTATTTTTCTGTCATCCGTCGCTGTAAGTTAAAACCAAATTTGCACTGACACCAGTTTTACCGTTTGAAGTGGTGAGTTGGTTTAAACGGACCTTTCCGATGGTGATCTTAAGCTCCGCCCCCTTATGAATTGAACAGAATGTTTGAAGTTGATTCTCTAGCGCGTATTCCACATAATATTGCTGTACAGTTCATGTGTACAAGAACAGATTAATTCTATTTCCGTTATGTCTGATTGAGGCAAAGAAAACGGTGCTCCAGAACAAAATGTTTCCACTGCAGTCCTTTCATAGTAACTTTTTATTATTTTTTTAATAGCGCTTAGTATTATGGACCTTTCTGACTGGCGGTCTTAAGCTCCGCCCCCCCTTAGCTACTTTTGCCAAGTCCCACAAGCTTCCAAAATGGCGACTGAACAGAACGAGTTTGAAGTCGATTCTCTATCGCGTATTCCAAATAATATTGGTATGTTTTTTTTTTTTTTTTTTTTTTTTTTTTTGCCATATGCGTCAGAGTTCTACAGAGGTCGCAACTATTTCACGCATGGTTATGTCCACGGAATTAGGATTTTGGACGGAGAAGGACGCAATGTCAGAGTGACAGCGAAATATTGGCGATCTATGCGAAAAAAGTTTGACGCCTCACAAACTTCATATTGAAATCCAACGGGATAAAATAGTGGAATTGTACTACGCATGTAAAGGAGGGTGAGTACTTTTTACTTGGAAAAATCACGAGTAACATCGTCTTTTAAGTGAGTGGGTGTATTCATTTGACTTGGCTCGTAATGGAACCCAGTGCTCGGTCTTAAAAGTCCGATGTGATTACAAATAGGTAAATAGACATTCCTCTTGCATGAAATCGCGCATTTGCATATCACTAACCCGACTGTTCGGCATAAAATATGACACTTCATTCAGCAGGTCAGTGATAAACTACAAAAGTGAAAGTTCTTCTCCTGCAATGTATAAAGCATTAATAATAATGCAATCAAACTCAGATCTCTCGTACAGCTTTGTTTGTTGATATTGTCCACATTTAGTTGTACGTGCGCTCTTTTGCAAACCTTAATCCATCGTAGACGCTTCGTCAACTGTGGTTTTAGGCTTTGGAAAGTGAATCAACCAAGCAGGATAGCTTTCATCAGAATTTCACGCTCCCCAAGTACATCTGAGGACCATTTTCTTCGTAACATTAACTTTTCCAAGCGCACGCTACTGACTACCAGCATTGCTTGTGGGACAATATGGCGAGATGGGCGTGTTAAGGCAATGCTGATTGGCTATTATTGTATGAGTGATTGACAGGTTGGAAAGGTCAATTCGCTGCCCCTGTAGTTTATTGGGGGGGGGGGGCGGAGTAGAGACACACCCTCAGCATCGGAGCCATCATATTTTCAAGGACCCACAACAGGAAGTCGTCCATTTTGATTTTAAGCACCTACAACAGCACAGGTGTCAAACTCAAAGCCCGGGGGCCAGATCCAGCCCGCTGCACGATATTATGTGGCCTGCCGAGGCAAATCATGTGGATCAACTTCCATGATTTTTGTTCAAATCTGTACCAAAATCTCCAATTGTCATATCATAAATGACGACGAGAGATTGCAAGCATTTTTTTGTTACCAAACGTGAACAATAGTTGAAAAACCCATTACCCCTCATTTCTGATTCCTAAATTTCATGTGTAAATTGAATGATGGGTCATAATGGCCCTCTGACAGAAACCGGAACTACAATGCGGCCTGCGCTAAAAATGAGTTTGTCACCCCTGCACTACAGCGCGAGTTACAAGGCTGTGACGAAGCAAACGTAGTGATTCGGAAACGTGTATTACAAAGCTGGACCACGCTCGATTTGCGATTTTTAAGGAATAATTTTTAAAGTCCTTTCACGCTCTTGTTTCTGACAACCGGCAATGGTTGCACCCGCCGCACGCACGCTCGCACGCTTGGCCGTTGCTCTTTGCAGCAGGAGGAGGAAAAAAAAAAACATTGTGCCAGGAGAATCGAGCCGCACTAATAAGTTCACATCTCTGTAGTGGTCGCGATGCCGTACGACAGGGGCGACTCCAGCGCGTGCCCCGACGTCACTCCGCTTCCCTAATAACCACCGCGCATGCTCCCCCTCCCCACTCCACGTTTACATCCAGGGGAGCTTTTAAATACTCTCCATTAAATTCCTAAAAGCTCCCTTTTCTCCTCGCGTATTCTGTACTTTCTAACTTGCTGCAGATTATAGACGCTGGGCCGCAAATGAGGCGGCTCGCTGTGCAAAGTGTCAACTCGAAGCAAGGAGAAGGGGGGGGGGGGGGGGGGAGAAAAAAATTGGCAAAACAACCCAAGAAAGTGAGTCAAAGTGTGCGGGGCTCGAGTGCTAATGATTCACTGCACAAGAGGAGAGCCCGCCTGGATTTGCTAATTATGCATAATTAAAAAAGTGTGAATATATTCCCAGGGTGTTGTGTTTAACATCCTTCTGTAGTGGGGGTGGGGGGGTTCTTCTCGAGCACTCATTTTAATTGTATACATTGCTTCCGAATGCAGCATATTAACACATCATTTCTTCTCTTCTCATATGGGTAATGAATTTAGGGAGTCTTTAGGCCAATTTTTTTTTTTTTTTTTCCCCCAGAAGTTTTTTTTTTAATGTAAAAAAAAAAAATTAGATTTTTGGTTACATTTATCTTTTTTTTTTTTTTTTTTTACATTTTTGAGTTTTTATATTGACAAGAAAAAGTATATTAATTAAAAATTTCTAAGAAAATCAATGGCATATTCTCAGGCTCAAATATTATATTTTTGAGAATCTTTATTTTTTTTGACTTTTTATTTAAAAAATATATTTGAGGAAAAATGCAAGCAAACAGGCATTTTTAGCGTAAAGCTGTATCTCATTGCACTAATTAGTTGTATATTTTATGGAAATATAGTCATATATTCAGGAAAATAAGTTTCATATTGTAGAAAAAAAGATTGTTATTTTTATATATATCTTCATTGTCAGAGCCACTTATCCTCACGAGGGTTGCTGGAGATATACTGTAGCCATCTTATTTGCAGCTTATCCTCACGAGTGTCATGGGGAGTGCTGGAGCTCATCTCAGCTGTCAACGGGCAAGAGGCGGTGCACACCCTTGAACTGGTTGCCAGCCAATTGCAGGGCATTATATATATATATATATATATATATATATAATATATATATATAATATATATATATATATATATATATATATATATATATATAATTTCGTCAAAAAAAAAAATAAACTTTAATAGAAAAAAGAAATGCATTGAAAACAAGTTTAACTTCTTAAATAGTAAGTAAGTTTCTTTCGGCTTGTCCCTTTCGGGGTCGCCACAGCGTGTCATCTCAGATGAACGCACATATGTTTGGCACAATTTTTACACCGGATGCCCTTCCTGACGCAACCCTTCTCAGGGAGTGGAGGCCCCAGTGGGATATGAACCCACAACCCCTGGTTTATCAAACAGTGCTCTAACCACTGAGCTACAGGGCCTCTTTTAACTTCTTAAATATTTATCATAATTACATTTATAGTTCTATTTTCAATACAAAAAAGTTCTTTTTAAAAACTTTTTTTTTTTGAGGATTTTGAAAAAAAATTGTTTCAAGGAAAGTGTAAAATAGCCACCCCTCGCCATGAAAAAAGCTTTACATTCTCAGAGGGGGAAAAAAAAAGTGAGACTTTTTTTTTTTTTTGTATCTGAAAGGGACATTAAAAATATTAAATATCCTAAGGTGTAAAAAAAAAAAACCCATCTGCGTGTTATCCTACATCACTTTCTACTTCCTGTTAAGGTCATCAGATGGCTTCTTCTTCTTCTTCTGATTCCGTCTGAGCAGAAAATGCCAGGCTGCGAAAGCCGCACTATAAACCCACACGCACACGCGCAGTCACAGGCGGCGGCGCTGACATTAAGCGTCGCCGCAGTGAATCTGGGAGCATCGGAAGCTCGAGTGACCCCCGACACGCCTCCCTCCTATAACTCATCCGCTCGTCTTCCTCGCCGGTGGCATTATCAAACCCGAGGCGACTCGCCGGCGCTTCTTCTGCCATTTCCAAGCCGCTCGCCTTGGCGCGTGCCCGCCTTTTGTCTAATTGGCCGTGGTAATCACTCCTTAACCCTTGAAAGGGCACGCAGCGTGAAGCACTTCATCATTTACTTGTAACATTTACCACGACTTTTGGGGTCTCAATATGAACTCTCCAATTCTGATCAAAACTCGCATGTTTGAGGCAGTCCTTAAAATGCGTTCGGGTGCAATGTTAGGGGAAAAAGAAATTGTCGATTGATTTGTGTTGAACGAAATAGGACACATGCCTGAAACTGAACAGGAAGACAACCATTTTGGTTCAAAGTGGCCATTTTGGGCAAATGATCTCAACCACTAGCATTGCAGAGACGTCATCACAGGACAGACAAAAAAAATCTCAAGGACCCATGAGACATGGAGTTAGCCATTTTGATTTGCAGCAGCTATTTTGGGTCAATCCCCTAAATTGTGTCCCCCATCTGCCCTAAAATTTTGAACAGGAAGTCACCCATTTTGGGTTCATGCGTCCCACGGGCGTCTGCCGATTTGAATTTATACGTTGACCGGGCAAAACCCGTGACAGTAAACGCTCGCAATGTAACTCTTCGACGTCGTCGCCGGGAGACTCGTAACGGCGAGCGACTTCCGAGGGCGCGTGCGCTGAAAAGAGCCCAAATGTCAATATCGCGCCCACGGGAGAGCATAATTACGGCGTAAGGATCGGAAAGAGCGGTCGCATATGGTCCGGCAGCTGTCGCATCTGTCTGCCGCTGCAGCGGAAGGCTAACGGCCCGACGTTAAAACGCCAGCTGACGCGCGAAAATGATGAGGCTTTTTAACGTTTAAGGAGACGCTTAAGACAGACTTCGCGCCCAACCTCAGGAACTGGTTTTGCTTTGGCTGTTCGTTTACAACGTAGATTTACATGAACGGGGATCCCATTCGCTAACATCCACACATGAATCTTTAATAACGAGTCAGCATCAGCAAGGCAAGTTAGCAGTATTAATTGTATGTGGCAGCTGTACACGAGTAATAAATGCCACACATGCAAGTGTAAATAGCAAATATACACAAAGTATAATACAGTACCGCCAGTTACCTATGTTGTGTGCAGCATTTGTACCGTAATTTCCTGCCTACAAGCCGTGACTTTTTTTCAGACTCTACAGTTTATGCGGTGATGCGGCTAATTTCTGTATTTTTTTTGTAACGGCCACAAGGGGGTACTTGAGCGGAAAAGGTAAAAATGAGACCGGTGGACTATATCTCCAAAGAAGTGACTGGCCCTGTTTGCACTGCGCTAGCGTTAGCGCTGTGCTAGCGTGTTGCTGCTGTGTTACTCCGCGTCTCTCAGTGATATGGAACATTGTGTTTGGAGTGGAATGGTTAAGACATTAATAACATGTACAGTTATTAACATTATTATTTTGGCCCACTCAATACACAACAATTTTTAAAAATACTTTACCCCTCAATTTCAACTCTTGTGTGACTGGACATGTGTAAAATTTGCTTCGTTTTAAGTGTTCGTTCTGATAGTAACAGCAATTTGTCAACGGAGGGCGCTGTGTTGTCGCTGCTGCCCAGCTCATTCGCAGAAGAAGCTGCAGTACAGGGAAACCTGTCGCGTGTGCGAATTGTTTGCGGATGCTATTTATGTGCTGTGAGCTAAACGTGTATTCTGTGTTGTTTACAGGTAAGATACATGGGAGTAGGGGAGGTCTTTGCTGTGTTTGAGATGCATTGCTGTCAAATTTGTATAACATTTCCAAGTTTTGACACGTTAATTGAATATGATAAAGCCCGCGGTAAAAAGAACTAATGAACAGAAAAATGTATGCAACTTCCCGTTGCTTCACAATAAGAGCGACTGATCTGCAGGTGTGTTTGACTGATTTTTATGTCTAATGCGGCTGTTATTTCCAATGTTTAACTTGTCATATTTGATTTCTGTATGTTTTTGAACACTGGAGTTAGGATACAATGCGCTTATTTAAAATATTGCTTTGAAGAGTTTTGTTCAATACATTTGTTAGCTGCCATGCTGTGTGATTTAGATTCGCAGAGGAAGCTGCAGTTCATTGAAACTTATCGCGTGTGAGAACTGTTAGTGGATGCTATTTCTGTGCTGTTTACAGAAATAAAATAAACAACTTTACCATGCTGCACAAAGAATTGGGTGACTCCATTCTTTTTAAAGTGAAGCGTGAGCGTAACGTTAAGGCTCCGTCACACCATGACGTTCTGGTCAACGTTCTCTGAACATTTCAATCGTTCTATTTTTCAGCGTTCTCAAATGAGCATGACACTTCTGGCGTGTGATTAACGTGTGTCTAACGCACGAGAAGCGTGTAACAGCGACCAAATAAGATAACCCTAAAAACCATTAGAGTGTGTTAATGTGTCACTGGCGCGCGACGAGCGATTTGTCAACGTTAGATGAGCGTGTGACTAAACGGGTGAATAACGACAGAATAGCGTTTTGCTGGTGTGTAATGTTTACAGTGGAACGGGAACGAAAACGTTGGAAATTTCCTTCACTTCAGTTGTTCTCGTGAGTTTGAACATGCCGCATCATGACGAAAAAAAGGTGGGGTGTGGACTTCGGCAACTAGCGTTGTAAGTAAGAATGCAAAGCATCGGTTTATATAGCCATATGCACGGACGTTCGGGAAACGCTCAATGGATGCCAAAGGACGTTCGTTTGACTTTAGTTACACGCTGTGTGCGCTACGGGATTGTTCAGTGGTCGTTGACAGGTCGCCAGTGAGTCGTTCACTGCAAAGCAAACGATTAAGTAACAACCAAATAAAGCTCGAGTTACGACTGACTAATGATAGCCAAACGCTTGCAATGCTCGGCAAACCTTAGTAAAACGTTCCACGAACGTTCTTGAATGTTCTGCAGCGTTTAAAATTAAACGTTGATGAACGCTGGTGTCTGTGAGAAATTTTGTGCATGTTCAAAACTTTTTTTTCCGGACCAGCGTTCTTCCCAGCGATCATTGACGCTCACTAGCGTTCAAACAACGCTCTTCTGGCGCTATCCCGGCGACCGTGGGCGACGTGCAACGTTTCCTCAAACGCTTTAGAACGCTGACCAGAACGTCACGGTGTGACGGGGCCGTTAGCACTAGCGTTAGCGCTCGCGTTAAACTCTTTGTGTACCGTCTTTGTAAATATCTCGTGTTTCAAATTGGTTTCAATGTGGGCACTTGCGGCTTTTACACAGCTGCGGCGTACGTATGTACCAAATGGTATTTCCTTTACAAATGTACTCAGTGAGGCTTGCAACCCGGTGCGCTCTGTAGGCCGGGAATTACGGTACATTAACACATTAACAGTGCAATCCCAAAACAGCTACTATATTTCAGGAGTAGTGGAATAGTAGTATTTATGAATTTTTTTTTTTCTTCTTTTTTTGTAGGATTCCCCGCTAAGTTCTCATGCGAATGGGATCAGAAAGCCGCGGGCGCTTTCGCTTTGTGCTGGTGAACATCAAAGGGTCTTCGGCAGAATGGAAAGCGACTGCGGCGGACGACATCATCCACTTGGGGGGGTCGATTCCTGGAAGGCGAGCGTGGCCGTAATCAACCCGAGGTAATTCCCCGAGCGTTCCGCTCTTTCTCCTCGCGTCCGTCCCGACTGATGTGAAGTGGCATCAATTAAATGGATCAGCCAGGTGTGAGGGGGGGGGGGGGGAATTCCTGACATTATTTATTTGGAGTTTTCTTTTAATGTGTGTGGCGAGTCGAGTCACGCCGGCGTCGACGTCGCAGAGCTAATGACGAGGCGCTCGTCAGCCGCCGTCGCGGCAAATTGGCTGCAACCGGCGGGTCAGGAAAGAGCGAATATGAACATCATTGGCCCATTAAATGAGGCTTATGAGCTGTAAAGGTGCCTGGTGTGTGGGAACGTGTTGTCGGCGCAGTGTTTTGCAGACTGATTGAGGCCGAGCACGTTTGGGGGGGGAAAAAAAAAAATCACAAGGGGCGCCGACAAAAAAAAAAAAATGGGAGCGCTACAAAAAGTATATTGGGCAACCTCACAAGGTAACAACAAAGCGGTCGTAAACAAAAATGTCTCACCCGATGCTGTTTTATTTTAATAAAAGTGTGTTCCCCGGATGGCAAAAAGTATTTTCCAAAGCGAGTTTTTTTTTTTTTTTTTTTGACGATATTTCACTCGGCTCTGGCAAGCTGAAAAATTGGCGATGATCTCAAAGTGTTTTTGTTTTGTGAGATTACGTGTGATCACATGAGATTTTGGGATTTCTTGATAAAGAGAATCTTTATGCGTGTAGTGTTATGTGTTAAGATTGTAGGAGGATACAACACGCAAACCGACCAAAATTGCTAAATTAATAAATTTTTTTTTCTTTTTAAATCTTTGTGTGCCATCTCCCACTGTAGCTGTTTACTATTCTTTGTGTCATCCGGCCTTGCAACACATCCATGGCAGCTTTTTTTTTTTTTTTTTTTTTTTTTTTTTTTTCCAAAATGGGGGTCAGTCTCGCTCACGCAGCCCTCTTGTCCGCTTTTAATAGAACCTTCACAAACCCGCCACGTTGAACGTTGTCCCGTTGTTTACGAAAGATGCGCAACTCTCGCTGACGTCGTCTCGGCGTGTCGCCGCTGTGGTGCGGTTGAAGGTGACCCTGAAGGCCGGCGAGATTGTTGCCGGTTTCTGCCTGCGGTTATGCAATAGTGGACCAACAATGCTTTTATTATTTTGGTCCGAACTCCAACTCACACGCTACAAAAATCACTGTCGAGCACTCTCAAAAAGTAGAAGGAAAAAAAAAAAATCTGCAACTTTGGGCAAAGTGCCCCAGTTGTGTTTCTGAAGTTTTTTTTTTTTTTTTTTTTGCTGTTTTTATTTAAAGTTTCACTAAATTCACTTTCACAAGCATTTTTATTTCTTTCTTTTTTTTTTTTTTTTTTTTACATCAATTCACGTGGTTGTTCTTGTCTAATTTGCGCTCACCTATACGTTTTCCAAGTTTACGTCTTTGCGGCCATGGTAGAGGACTGGTTAGCGTCTTTGCCTCACAGTTCTGAGGACTGTGGTTTGAATCCTGGCCCCACTTGTGTGGAGTTTGCATGTTCTCCCCGTGCCTGCGTGGGTTTTCTCCGGGCACTTCGGTTTCCTCCCACATTCCAAAAACATGCCTTAGGTGTATCCTCACAAGGGTCGCCGGAGTGCTGAAGCCTATCCCAACTATCTACGGGCAGGAGGCAGGGTACGCCTGGAACTGGTTGCCAGCCAATCGCAGAACAAATCACCAATTAAACATTAGCAGTACTCTTAAATACATTAAAATAATTGTTCAATTAAAATGTATTGCCCCAAAAGTGAAATAAATGTTACTTCAACAAGTGTTTGAAAAGTATTCTAAAAGATGAAATTAATTGCTGCTAATGTTTAAATTGTGGCGTGAATGTGAATATTTTTTTCTTTCTATTTGTTCTCTGATTGGCTGGCAACCAGTTCAGGGTGTACCCCGCCTCCTCCTCATAGATAGCTGGGATAGGCTCCAGCACTCCGGCGACCCTTGTGAGGATAAGTGGTTCGGAAAATGGACGCGTGGAAGTCTTTGGGATTGCAAGTGAAATTATTGTAGTCATTTCTGGAAATTAAGCAAAATTTTCCAGCATTCCCGCAACTTTTGTCAGGGTAAACTGATTGGAAGATGGATGGACGGATGGATGCAGGCTGTCGATTTACTTTTGACTTTTCCTCTGATTAGCTCCTCCTCCTAGCGTGGCCTTCATCCAATCACCTTCCAGGAGAGGTTAGAAAGTGCCCGCCCTTTTGTGAACGCTCTCTTTCTGCAAACCGATGATGCGTTATTGCCGCAGGCCCTAATTAATAACCAGGTAGGCTCACATGGTTTTAATTGCAAATCAGCGCGGCCGCTCAGATTCGGGTTTGATTGTCAGACTCGGCCCGGATGCCACCAGTGAAGCGTCTCGGCTTGCGCTCCGTTCCCGAGATTTTCTAATAAAGACCGAGGTCTCACTCGCTCTTTGGCCGCGGAACGTATTCTTCCCCCTTTTTTTTTTTCCCCTCCAGTTCGAGAACTTTTCTCTCTCGCGCTCTCTTTCGGGCCACTAATTAGGCATCCGCGAGGAAGTGCGGAATGTGCAGTTTGAAGGAAGTCTCAACCTGAGACCTTGTGATGACTGAAAGTCTGTGGAACATGAGAGATTTCGGCATCTTTTGAAACTCGTGTGTGTGTGTGTGTGTGTGTTTTTTGACCAGGTTTTTGCTTCCAGGAAGCCGCCGGTGTCGTCAAGGATACCAAATGAGGCAAAAAAATAATGAGGGAGTTTGCAATTGTCGCTGTGAAAGTATCTCAAGGATGTAGGATCATAGAAATATCTCTGATTGTTGCACGTACTTGTATGCGTGTGTGTGTGTATCGACAGGCGCGTGACGTGAGGAATGGTAATCATTCGCAAAATAAGTTTGCTCAACAACATGGAAATGGTGGCCTTAAAAGCTCAAATTTATGCAACGCTTGGAATTTCCCGGTGTGTCCTATTTTTTTTGTTGTCTTCTTAGTTATATTTGTATAGATTACCTACTCTAAGTATTTAAAAATAATTTTCTGGTCCTATTAAATCTTATATATTTGTCAATTTTTATCACGTTTGTCTTGATCAGACAAGAGCTCGCTTTGCCCGAGACACTGAGTTGTTATAGTTTGGCCCCCCCTCCAAAAAAAAAAAAGTCCAGTGGTGTCTGTCTGCATCACTTATAATTTTTTAATCTCATTTAAGAACTGTCAATTTTGATTGATAGCACAAGCGTTTTGCATGCCCAGGACTCTGCGGATTTATTCTACAAATAAAAACTACGAATACTTAAAAGATAAAAATGACTTCCCCCTTATGTATGTATTATTTTTTTTTGTTCCCTCTCTCATCTCATTTATTATACATCTGTTTTTAGCATTTTACTGCTCAGGGCATAAGAGCACTGTTTACAAAAGTAAAGGATCGCTATTTCGTCGTCTTCGCTGCTAAATTTCTTTAAACTCGTTAACCCGCCGGGAAGTCACTTGGGGATTGGACGCCACCTTCGGTTGGGTACGCTAGATTTACGTACGTTTACAGTATTACGGTGTTGGTAGAGGTAAACAGTTTTGTTTTGATTTACTGCCGCAGTCTTGTCGGCGTCCAAGGTCGTTCTTAGCCGTCACGTCGAGGCTGTAAAGAGTGACGGCGTGTAAACAGCTGCTGTCGTGTTTTTCATCTCGCGCTCGGCCCCGCGAAATTGTTCCCTCTGTTCTTGTTGTTGAGGGTGTCTCCCCCCCCCCCCTTTGAGCTTTTGTTGTGGGCCTTTATTAAGATTAAAGGCCGACTTGAGGCAAACAGCACTTAGGTATATATATATATATAATAATAATAATATAGAAATATAGGAGGAGAGGTCTCTTGCTTCTCACAGGTGCCTGTGAAGTCCTTCATCACAGGATAGATGCTTGTTTAGCAAAACAATCCCATCTCGTCTCTCGCCGGTCACCTATTGATTCTGACGCTTGATCATTGTGCCAGGGACCCTCTCGATTTTTGACCGACCCGTTCCACGAAGGTGAGCCGGCACCAGTGACTGTCATCTGTAGAATTTCCTGAGAGGCGTTGTGCGCATCTATTTTCGTAACTCATCGTGAAGAATTCCAAAGATTATTATTATTATTATTATTTTTCTTTTAATCTGACCCCATGCTCGGGTTATGTTGATGAACTCTGATAAACGACTCAAAATGTCAAAAACGGAAATGGTGGTTGATTTATGACTCTGGCTGTCACCAGCAAATATTTTTAGAATCAATTATTCTATTGATTTTTGACATTGATTAATGCAATACAGTATCATTTGGTTTATCCATGCCACTAAAATTTATTGCACAACTTTTTTTCTTTATTTGGTATTGTTTGATTTAACAAAACCAAATAAACAACAATTAAGCAATACCACATTAGAGGAAGTTATGATTTAGTTATTTTCTTTCTAATCTGATTATTGCCAAGGGCTACTAGTTTTATCTACAGTTCTCTTCTTTGGGTGCTTCAGGTACGGTAATATTTAGTGTTGTTGCTGAAACCATCCAGCCATCCATTTTCTTAGCCGCTTATCCTCACGAGGGTTGCGGGAGTGCTGGAGTCTGTCCCAGCTGTGAACGGGCAGGAGGCAGGGTTCACCCTGAACTAGTTGCCAGTCAATCATAGGGGACATCGAGGCAAACAGCCGCACTCACAATCACACCTCGGGGCAATTTAAAGTGTCCAATTAATGTTGCATGTTTTTGGGATGTGGGAGAAAACCCACGCAAGGCACGGGGAGATCACGCGAACTCCACACAGGCGGGTCCGGGATTGAACCTGGGATCTCAGAACTGTGAGGTCAACGCTTTACTAGCTGATCCACCGGGCCGCTAGTCCGAAACCAGAGGACTTGAAAAATTTCAAATGAAACAATGACCGTTAAATGGATTACCAACATCTTAGGTGAATTTGATGATGGATTTATTTGTTGATGAAGTGTGGCACCTCGTTTAGTGAGCTGCGGTCGGTTTATTAATCACGGCTATCATTTCATTTCCTCCCTGTCTCATATGATACACAAGTGGGCCACGGCGACGTCAGACAAGGTGAGCGCGTTGATCACCCGCCGCACAACTCGAGTTTTGTCAGTGAACTTTCTGTGTTTGCGCGCGTGTGTGTGTCACGTCTACGCCTCACAGGCCTCGTCGTGGTAACATCTCGGCGGAGATGCTTCATTTCGACACAATGCTAACGGCTAGCAGCGCGAGTAGATGCGTGGCAGCTGCAAAAAACGACTGCAGCCTCGGGTGGAACGCTCCACACGTTTGCTGCTGCAATTAGACGCAAGGCTTTGTACTTTGTACTACTATACGCAGTTCTTTGTTCCGAACTTTTATGTAAACTGTGTTAGAAACTATCTATACCTGTGATTGATGGAAGTGTGGAAAGCAGGCTCCCTCTAGTGGTAGACAAAACAATCACCCAAATGTTCAAATTGTGCAAGATTGAATTCCTTAAACTTGGTTAAGTGCACTTGAGTCTATTCATCTTTATAAGTCCATACAATGCATTTAATCATTTAGAATTGTTTTTCAAACACTTATTGAAGTAACATGTTCATTTCACTTTTGGTGCAATACATTTTAATTGAACAATTATTTTAATATATTTAAGAGTACTGCTAATATTTAAATTGTGCATAACGTTACAAAGACTTACAATTTTATTTAATATAAATTTTAGGAATGAAATGTCTTTTTGACAAACAGTTGGTTCTAACTACTGTAATTAATCTAAATGTTGGTCATTATGATTGACAGAGCGTCATCGAAAATTGCACTACAGTACTACCCTGCACACATTATAAACGACATTACTTCATAACACAATAATTAGCACATACTCTGCGACACAGAACACTCCGGTATTAAACTGCAGTGTTGTACCTACAATAGACTAACTTAGTATTGCACTGTGGAATAGTACACTGCACAGCTACACACACAACTACACTAGTATTTATCTGCGCACATTCTCATTATTTTATTTTAATAATTTTCTCTAGCGCTTGATACTAGCGCAAACACCGAGTTGCGGAGTATTTGTCAGTTTCCAATTGGAAAAAGTCCCGTCACACCTGAGTCCTGAACTTTATAAATATTGGAGGCGAGGCGCGTGTCTAATACCCCTGTGAGTGTGTTTAATAATGTGAGCTGTTGATTGCCATATGGGCTCACTGGCTGTAAATGTATCATTCTGTGTAGTTCGGGCGGGAGGGGGCACGTTTCATTTTAATTAAAGAAAAAAAAAAAAAATTTTTTTTTTTTTTTTTTTTCCAGGCCTCTCGGTCCGCTCGATGAATGTAAAATGAGCGCGCTTCTCCCAAATTCTTGCGTTTTGCTTTTAATTAGGTTATGTAGCGAGTGGGGGAGAAGGCAAACTTGCGCGGGATTGAATTAGCAAGGAGCAGATGTGACTTCTCGTCGGCTAGCAGGCTTTTCTGGAGAGGAGGCGGGAGGTGGTGTTTAATAAATGTATTTAAATGGAAAGGAGGTGCGCGCTTTGGAAAGGAAGAAATAATTTCCTCTTGCTAACAAAGTCGATGCCGACGCTCGAGGAGAAAATTTTGTCAACATCAAAGGCAATTTACGACCGTTGAGCACGCCTAACAGAAGCAACAAAGAAAAGTTTGGAGTCCTTAATGAAATGAGGGATTTAAACATGAAGGAAACGTAATCTTCATTGGAGTGTTCGTGTTTCCGTAAATGTCAAGGACAATTTAGTCTTTGACAAACCTTACGCTCGTGTCTTCGAAAACAGTTTTGAGTATGTTGTGTGAATATCCATTACAATTATGGCTAACATTTGAGATTCTTATCAATCAATGTAGTGTCTTTGATAACCGATGCCATTGTTAATAAACTAACCTTGCATGTTACATCAAAGACAATTTAGTGTCATTGTTGACCTGAACAATGGGATTGTAAACATCAAGATAATTTTTGTCTGACTACTAGCCTAGCCTATTTGCTAACATCAATGACAATTTTGTCTTTGAAGACCCTGACTTATGCAATTACAAATATGACAATTTGAGCCTGACAACCCAAATAGGCGATTTCAGAGACTTCAATGACAATGCAATTGTAAAATATCAAGACCATTTTAGACTCCGACAAACCAAGCCCATGTGATTTGTTAGCATCGACAATTTAGTGTCTTTGATGTCCTAACATCCATCCATCCATCCATCCATTATCTCCCGCTTTTCTGGGTCGGGTCGCGGGGGAAGTAGCTTCAGCAGGGATACCCAGACTTCCCTTTCCCCAGCCACTTCTTCCAGCTCTTCTGGAGGGATCCCGAGGCCTTCCCAAGCCAGCCCAGAGACTTGGTCTCTCCAGCGTGTTGTGGGTCGTCCTCGGGGTCTAAACATCAGTACAATTTTACAGATTAACAACCTAACATTATGCCATTTGTTAGCATCTAAGACAATTTAATTTGATAAGAGTGAACCTACATGTATGTTTTTTGTAATTAAATTAAAGACTCGTTGAGCTTTTCTCCAAGAGAAGAAGGGGGAAGAGGTGTTTAAGAAATGTTTTTAAATGGAGGGAGGTGTGAGCGGGGAAAAAAATAATAAATTGGCGCACGCTAACAAACTTGACACCTCGCCGGTGCGCTTCATCCCACCGACTCCGGTGATGAACTACGCCGATTGCGTTGGGGGTGTAATGCGGAGGAGGGGGCGTGCAATAAACGGACATCGGCGGTGTTTGACTTCCCCGCTCGGCCATTTGCGAGCGCCTCGCCTCCGCTAAACGAGCGATGGAGAGCCTCGGCTCTCGGAGTGAAATGAAGAGGATCTCATTTCCTTCATCTTCTCGCCGCTCGTGTCTCGAGGGGCTCTCGGCCATAAACGTCGCGCGCCGTGTCGCTCCAATCTTCCCACAATCCCCTTGGGGTGGGCGGCGGGGGAGCGCCGGGGCCCGGACTCGACTGGCGACGCGTCGGAGGTGCTTTTGGTAAAGATTGCTCTATTGGTTATGGATCATTTAGAATCCAATTTTATTCAGGACTGTGGGAAAGGAAAGAGGAGGACAAATAAAAACAAAGTGTCTTAATTAAGATGCGGTGTAATGTATGTGCCGGCGGCTCATGACGTGTCCCGACAGCACACTGCGGCCTGCTGTCGGACATTTTGCTTCACGCTGCAGGTGGGTTAAGTACCAAGAGGTTATGTGAAAAGGTGATTCAGGAGAACGACACAGAAAGGTAACATGAAAGTCTGAACTTACACTTAATCACTTACTGCTAAACGATAGTAAATAGCTAGGCAGTAGGGATGTGATGGTACTCTATAGAATATAAAATCATGCACCATCATTTTTGGAATTCACTTGCGTCAATGGTGTGCATGTTCGTCATTTGCACCAGTCACAGTCATAACTACGTCTGGCTACAAAGTACAGCTCATGGATGCGGTAAAACGTAAACCCACCGTCACAAGCGGAGGATTCCAGAGACCAGCTTCACATCTGCGGTGTGAATTAAATTCATTTTCACTGTCAAATACGACGACAAGCGAGTGAATACTGTTGAGACGTTCCGCAAGCGTTACGAAAAGCACAGTTCAGGACGGGACTAAGATGAGCGAATATTTTGATGCCCTCCATTATTCCGATGCTGGCACTACGCTTGTCTTTTGGGACTAAAACCATGACAGATTGCCATAACTCCACAAGTTGACACAGTGAGTGCCCTCAGTTCCTGCCTCCTCTGTATCAGTTGACAGGATTTTTGTAGCGGGGGGGATTCTGATGGAATTCCACCTCGTACGTTTCTTAAGTGTAATCTCCATCTCCATTTTTAAATGCATGCGAGGATTTATTATTTGAAAACAATGACTCAAAATTGAGATTTTTTTCATAGTGTGCTTCCAAAGAGTTGGAGACCATGTTTTTACCGGTCAAATGTATTTAAGAAAAAATGCTCTAACTGTTCAGCCTGATCCATTTTAATAGTTTTGGTGTTGTCTTGGTCTTGAGTCCGTCTCGACTCCCAAATATCTTGTTGTGGTCTTCGGCAAGTCTCGGTCTCGTATAGTGTGGTCTTGAGCACAGCATGACTACATTGCACTATATTGGACTGTTATACTGTATATAAAAGTATTTCAGAAACCATCCAGCACTACACTACACAACACTGCAAACTAAATGCAGTAAAGCCTCGGTTCTTGAACGTCCCCATTTTCGAACAAAGCAGTTTTCAAACGAAAATTTCAAGATTTTTTTTGCTCCTGTTTTCGTACGAAAATCGGCGCTCGAACACCCCCGACAAAACCCAGAAATAACATATTGCGCGCAGCCAGACCAGCTGACCTACGACGCGCTTTGTTGTGAATTCCCGTGCCGTCGTAAAAATCTGGAAATAACATAATGCACGTGTTGCAAGCAGCTGACCCACCCACGACGCATTTTGTTATCTATTCGAACGCCCCCTGAAAAAGCCCATAACATCTCGCACGGCGCAAGCAGTTGACCCACCCACGACACTTTATTGTCACTACGAAGGCTCCCCGAAAAAACCCCAAAATGATAAAACGTGCGTGGCGCAACCAGCCCGCTTTTGTTATTCTGTATAACGCAGCCTCTGTACACAGACGTGTCCCGGTAGTGACTGTTGTTTTTCTTCTTATCGATGACTACTGTATTAAACCCCAATCATGCCTCCATCGAATGCAATTTGCTTTTTTTAAAAGTTATTCTGCACTTTTGTTAATAAAAAAAGTTTACAAGGCTGGGGGCCGAGTTGCTACAGATACAGCAATGCACTTCCAGCCTAGCGTACTCTAGCATACATTTTAAGCAAAACTTAAATGTATTTCTTAAATTATTTTACGATATAAAGTATTTAAACTATACATGCATTTCTACTATGCGGTTATTATCAGGAAAAGCTGCAAAAAATGCTTTAAAAAGGCTAATTTTGTAGGCCTGGAACGCATTATTTCTTTTTCCATTCATTGTAATGGGAAACATCGATTTTCGAACAAATCACTTCTTGAACCGTTTTCTGAAACGGATTGTGGTCAAGAACCGAGGTATCACTGTACTAGACATGACTACACCGCACTACATTCCAGTGCACCGCCCACTCGATCACACTGCATACACACTGTACTATGCTGCACCGTATTTCAGTGGAGATAAAGACTTCGGACATTGTTGATGGAGCGAAGTAATGCAGTAATGGTTGTACAACAATGGAACCCTTGTAGGAGGAAGCTAATGAACCCGTGTGTGTTTGCGTGTTTGTGAATCGTGTGACGCTCGCTCCTCGCTAATGGAGACAGATTCCAGCAGAAGCCCAACGGAACCCGATACCCCACACCCATCCAATTACACAGCGCAATGTCCTTGCGTACTCTCAGCAGGGCCACATCATTTCTTTCCCCGGCTTAATGTGCCGCAACGCCGCCGCTGCCAGGTATGAAGAGTGGCGCGCAAGTGATGGAGTCGTCGTCATCATCCGTCGCGAGGTTGTTTGTAACGCACAACTTCCTTGTTAAGAGCCCCTGCGCTCCACGCATTGGGTCTATATTTTTATCACTAATGATTGTCTTTTTTTCGTCCACGTTGCCCCTGCAGTAGCACGTAGAAGAAGAAGCGATTAGGCTAATAGACACGGGTTGTGGTCCGATCTTGACATGATCAGATGCTATTGACGCTAGTAGAAAGCTTGTCAATAGCCATGTTTGTGCTGACAAAAGCTTGTAGAGTTTGGGCTTCAATACCCATTAGGTCCGAGAGAGAGAGATGCCAAGCTAGCGCGCGTTGCTAATTGGACTGCCGCATCAATCGTTTTTTTTTTTTTGAGGGGGAAGGAGGCGATGGTGGTGGAAGAGGGTGAAGTGGATCCAAGTGCGGTGAGTTTGCTTCAAAGTAAGAGAGGAATGACAGCCAGATGTGTGACAGGAAGCCAGAAAGCCCGTCTTGTGACGACCTTCTGGCAACCGGGCGCCTCTGACTGGAATATGGATGCTCTGCTGGCTCTCGACGCGCTGGCGGCGCCGCCGTCGTCTGCGAAAAGCATCCCCCAAGCTCGCAACCGAGCAGCCCCCAAACCCCCCCACACACAAAATTGGCGGCTCGGGCCTCGTTTTTCTCACTTTTGCTCGTCACCTTCACTCCGTCTTTGGAAGGGTGAGAAATCTCGTTCCTCTGACTAGGAAGCATCAAAGTGTAACTTATAGACCTGCAAATCTCCCCTCTTGATTGATTCTGTACATGCATCAATGCTACGGGGCTACAAAGTAGTACGCGTGAATAGTGGAGGCATCCATTTTCTGCCGCTGCTTGTCCTCATTAGGGTGGTGGGTGAGCTGGAGCTTATCGCCGCTGACTTTGAGTGAGAGGTGTGGCTAATTGCGGCGCGCATATTTACTGCACTCACATTCACACCTAGGGACAATTTAGTGCAGCGGTGTCCAACTCATTTTTGTCCTGGGCCACATTGGCGATCTAGTTTCCCTCAGATGGTCTTTACAGTGCAGTTGTGGAGCCACATAAATTCATAATCGCCTCATTATATCATTACCTATAGAGTAGTGCCTCAGTTTTTAAATATTTTCCTGTAACTTTTATCTTCCACTTGATTTTTCGTACATTTGAAAATGTTCCAAATGCAACCAGCTGCCACATAGAGACAAACAGTCACAATCACACCGAAGGGCAATTTAGAGGATCCAATTAATGTTGCATTTTTTGGGACGTGGGAGGTAACCGGAGTACCCGGAGAAAACCCACGTAGCCACGGGGAGAGCCTGCAAACTCCACACAAGCAGGTCCGGGATTGAACCCGGGACCTCTGAACTGCGTGGCCAAATCCACTGTGCCGCCTGCCATTTAATTTATCATTCTTATTTAAAATGTAGATAATTTGAGATTTTGCTCCAGAAGAACATGAAGTACATGCACATGATTTGTTTACACGGGGCACGTGTAATGATATAGAAGGGCAGATAGGACCCCCGAGCCTTGAGTTTGACACCTGTGGTGTAAATGAAGCACCTCAACTAACCGCACCATAGTTCCTTAGCCCAAATTTGGTTCTGTGAATACATGTACATTGTAACCAAATGCAGAGGCAATTATGTAATTTGATTTTTAGGGTTCCCGAAACATTCAAGGAAAGGTACAAGAAATTTTTCTCATTGTGGGAGGCATAGGGTAAAAAGTGGGGGTGGGGCACACATCCTCCGTGCCCCACCCCGGTTCTGTGGCCTATGGCATCATGCCGCATCATCAAACCTCTGCGAGAAACTGCGAAAGACAACAACACTGTGAACACATCAGTCGCAGTAGAACAAACTACAGTAATAGGAAAACACACAATCTCCTGTATTTGTTTCTAAAGAGATTGTTTTCTTTTCTGCAACATAATGTCTCCCCCCCCCCCCCCCCAACCCGCACGCCACCGCACATCCCACACTTCCCTCAGAACAAGCTCTTGTTGGTATTCTGACGGCGTGCTTGCACTCCTGCCATCTTGGCCCGACTCGCTGGCAGAGTGAGCGCCGGCGCTTCCCATCCTGAGCTTGATTCTCTGCCCGCAGCGTCGCATCGCGGTGGCGCGCTGGAGATGACACACAAATGCATGCGTCAAATTTGCACTCACACACACACACACACACACGCTGTACACATATGCACACATACAGTTGATATGCATCCACGCGTATGCTCGCATGAAACACATGCGCTCATACGTGTGCTGTGCACATACAAACGTATTTAAACACCCACTTATACACACATGCACATGAACACATTCGCACAACTGTACGCTATACATGCACCCACATACACTTATACTGCACATGCACATATTTGATTGCATTGATTTTAAATTGTAATACATTTGTAGTTTTGAATATTATGAGAATAAAGTGTTTAAATATTTACAATTATTTCCACAACAGCGAAGTGATTTTTTTTTTTTTTTTTCCCAATGACGATAAAGATTTTAATACCAAGACTCCGTTCCCACTGCAGGATCTTTTTGTTATATATGATCTTTTTAAGTTTAACTTCAATTGGAATGTCTCTGTTTACACAATGCCAAAGTAAATATGACCCCCATGCGCGTAGGTCTCGGTCGTGATGCTTTTGTAGCAATTTCAAGGATTCAGCATTTTATATTTATCAGTTGTAAAGAGTTTTATTTTCACCCCTGGCTGTTTTTCTGTCCTTTGTCTGCTATTGCTTTTGTCGTGCGTCGTGTTCGGCAAACAGTTGTGACATTTGTCACCTTTTTGTTGTTGTTTTTTGCTTGTCGGATGAGCATGTCCATGCTCCGCTCGTATCTGATAAATATATTTATATCCGCATACGAATGAGGCCTGGCGCAGTGATGAAAAAAATGGAAATGTACTGTTCAAATTGATATGGATTAAAAAAAAAAAATCAAATCTGCCATGTGGTTGCCCGAGATACATGTGAATGTCTTTTAGTTTGACAGTAAATGGGAGTGGGATTGATATCTTTTAAAAAGCATGAATAAGTAGATATTTTGTTTAAGACGGTAACAGCGTTTTATCAACGAGGCCACTGGGGGCAGCGGTGGGTTTTGACTTTTAAAACCTGCTTGGCTTTTATTGGGAAATGTTTTCGTTTTTGTTCCTCCCCTCAGTGTTGGTGAATGAACCAATAACAATGAACAAAGCGGGTGTGTGTGAGGGATGGGGGGGGGGGGTGCGCACCGTTCGCTTGTCAGCCTGACAGCGAGGGAATTACGCCCAGGACCTCCCGGAATAAGAAGGACATTTCGGCTTCGTCAATCCTCCACTTCGGCCGCCCGTGCGCTCGCAGCCGCGCGGGAGATTTTGATGCAGAGATTTCACACTGAGACGCCCCCGCAGATTTGCGCGAGTGCGTAGGAAAAGCACTGTGCGGTGAAGTAGGGGCTGAAGCGACGAGTCAATAGTTCAAAGTCAATTGCGCGTTT
Source organism: Syngnathoides biaculeatus (assembly GCF_019802595.1). NCBI lineage: Eukaryota > Metazoa > Chordata > Actinopteri > Syngnathiformes > Syngnathidae > Syngnathoides > Syngnathoides biaculeatus. Next base: position 17,208,166 of record NC_084655.1, on the reverse strand, counting down.
TGGCATTGAAAGGGACGTGCAATCAATTGTCCGTCCCTCCTCCTCCTCCTCCATAATCATTGATGATTATTCAATTTGGCTTGGAAATGCCCTGCATACCCATTTTCAAGCTATTCTACCTGACTTTTTGTGCGTGACAATTGACACGGCTGGACTTCTCGTTAACATTCAAAGCGTAAACAGGCCTTGCGCTGATTGCATCGCAGTTATTCTCGATCTAAATCTGGAAAAAAAGGCTGCCGTCTGATTGGTCCTTGGCAATTTCACGACGTCCTGTGGCTGCCACGCGGGTCGTCGAGGCTCGCCGACGGACAACCTCAAGTCCTCACGTCGGCCGTCGGCAAATTGGGTCTTGTAACGGTGTCTTGTAACGATGTTGACAAACTTTTGTGCAATCGGAATTCATTTTTCATGGGGGGGGGGGGATCGATTGTTCACAGAAGTATTTTTTTTCTGATTGAAGTACTATTCAGCAGTAGGGCGGGTGACGACATTTTTCCTAATCAAAACGTGTCGTCAACAGTTCCAAACGGAACTTTCTTGTCCTGGCTGCAAAGACAACTTTCATCAAAATCCGTTTTGTTTTCCTTCCTTTGATTTCCTTCTGCGACGGCAAAAAGCTTCGTGAACGGACCGAACAGCAAACTCTCGGGAGGTGTCGTGTCGTAGACTCACATTGAAAGTGATTTGTGATACAGATGCCTTTTGAGACATCTGCAATGAAATATATATCCATAAAATGTGTTTGTGGGGGTGTCACTGCTGAAATTCACGCACATTTGGCGCATTGCTTCATGTTAATGTCAAGCCCTTAAGTGGAATCCAGTCTTGCACTGGGTATTTGGTCATGTTGGTTCTGTCCCGTATCAAAAACTGTGATGTAGCACATAGAAAACTAGTGTCAAACTCCTGGCCCGGGGGCCAGATCCGGTCCGCCGCATAATTTTATGTGGCCCACGGAGGCAAATCATGTGTATCAACTTCCATGATTGTTTTTGTTCAAAAACTGTTCAAAATTTCAAATTGTCCCATTATAAACGATAAGCATTTTTGTGTTACCAAACAAGAATAGTTGGGGGAAAACCCATTACCCTTGATTTCTGATTCCAAAACTGGTACATAAATTTCATGTGTAAATATGATGAGGCGGTTAAAGACTTTTTTTTTTTTTTTTTTTTTTTTTTTTTTATGGTGTCACAGCCTCAGTGGCCCTCTGAGGGGAAACCGCAAGTACAATGTGGCCCGTGACAAAAATGAGACACTCCTGACATAGAACACTGTGTGTATGCCGTAGAATCCAGTATTGAATAGCAGTATGCAGTGCAAAGCAATACAAATTAATGCAGTATTCCACAATTATGCAGGGATTTACTTGCAAGGATTGTCTTGTGCTCCTTCTGTCGTCAATGAGCCATATGAAGTTTTGAAGTATTGCTGTCCGATAGTAGCAGTGGACAATGAAGTGCGCGTATTCAGAGCGGCTCTGTCACTTCAAGTTGACGGAGCAGATCCAGAAAGCTCAGTGCTCTGCCCACCCGAGGAGGGCTTTCTTTTCCCTGCTCGCCCTGCGCACAAAATGACGGGAAGCGCAGAATTCCCGCAAAGACGAACACTCCTCAGGATTTTGTCCAGTTGTGAATAAATTTGGGTCACGTACACTTGACAGGTGGACAATGCAGTACATTATCGGCTCGAAGCAGATAATTGTTAGGTCATTGCCGCCGTTCTCATGTCATGTCATTATCCAAGCCGTTTACCCTCACAAGGGTTGCGGGAAAGCTGGAGCCTATCCCAGCTACCTTCGGGCGAAAGGCGGACTGCACCCTGAACTGGTCGCCATTTGGGCGCAGGGTAGATATCGACGCCATCACTGAGCGGGAATCGATCCCACGCTGCCTGCACTAAAAGCAGGCACGTGCACCACTACACCGTCGGTGACTCCCGTTCCCATGTTTACTGGACAAATGGACAAGGCTCAATTGCAATTCACTTCAATTTGTGCTATGGAGGGCACAACATGGCGCCAAAGTTCGACGACACACCCGAAAACATGAAATTCTAATAAACTCTGATAGTAAGCCAACGTCAGCGTCAAATCCATGTAGACACTAACGACTACATCATAATAAATTACAATTTTGAGACTTGCACCTTGTTTAGTGCCGCTACGCTCCACGAAGGCCTGATAATTGGGCCTGCTTTTATCCCGCCAATTCCTCACTTCTTCCTCGCGGTGAGAGAAAACAGAGCGGGGGAAGTGAGAGAGAGCGCGCGAGGGATTGTTTTGTTCCTTCCTGTGAAGTGTTAAAAGCTCCCCGCGGGCCGCCCTTCCTCTTTCCACAGCCGTGACTCGCAACAAAGTTTTCGGCGAAAGGCTTCCTGCGAGTCACGTGCTGGCAATTAGCGTTGTCGTCAAAACTGATTGATATCAACGCGCTGGCACGGTGGAGGAGCGGTTGGAATAGTTGCCCCTCAGTGCTGAGATTCGGGGGCGTGACTCTCTGCTCCGGACTTCCTGAGGCGTTTCCTCCCCGTGATTGTATACGCATGTTTGTATGTGCGTGACGTGTGTAAATGTGCGGGGTTATTAAGGTACATTTTTTTCACAAACTACTTCAAATTGAAGTTCACTGTCTCAAAAATCGACTAGCTCAATTCATAATCCAAAATTTCAGAAAGTTATTTCCCCAAAAACAGGGGGGGGGGGGCGCTAAAAAAAGTTTGCAAACCACTGGCGTAGACTATGTGCATCCGTGCGTGTATGTGTACCACTGGATCGCGAAGGTGTATCTAACTCCGTGTCCTACGAGTTCCCGTCTGCTGTGAGCACGTCAAGACATCATCATCATCTTCGTGAGGCCTCGCCGAGCTCCTGATTGCTATTCCGCTCGCGCCCGCTCTCTTTCTAACCCTCCTCGTTGGACATTCTCCTGCTGTTTGTCGACGGTAACACAGGGGGCGGCAGAGGTCAAGCGGCCGGCGGCCATGTTAATTCCTGGTTCACCACGCGGGCGGCCATTAATGTTTGAAAAGCTGTATAAAACAATCCTAATGAAGCCGGTGGGAGGAACGTGACTTGAAGTTCTCCCGTTTTCTCTTTGAATTGCTTCCAACCTTTGTACGTGTGTGTGTGTGTGTGTACGCGTTGCGGAGGTGTGTCTCGCCGGGACATGGATTTGAGGATGGGCTGGCGGGAATGGGCGGTGGGAGACGGCGGCTGCGAGTCCTCGGGGTCCGCCCCCTCGCCTGTAAATGTCTGTTGTGTTGATGAGAACGGATAATTCAAAAATAGACGTCGATAGGTAGAGCCGCGTGGCACTGGTGTAGATTTGACTGGCTTTGCAGCCGCGTGGCACTCGTGTGAATTTTGGGAAAACTTGGGTTTTGGATCAATCTGACATGCTGGACTTTTCAGTCACACGGCACTAGTTTGAATCCAACAGTTCCGGCTTTGCAGGCACGAGCGCGCATCTGATAAGTTTCATGCAGACTTGCTAAAGCTACGCGGTCATCCGCCTACTTTGTCGAATCCCCGGAAAATTACGTCGGCGAAGGGAAATGTGGGTTCAGTTTTCATGGTTATTAATCCATCAGCCGTCTCTTTCGTTCACCGAGGATGACTCTAATGGAGCCCACGGGGCACCTAAGGTGCAGTGGTGACCCGCAGAAGTGAATCGCGCGTCCAGTTTGCTGACGCGCCGCTCCGAAAAGTCTGTTCGGAGTCTGTTGGAGGCCGAGTGTTTACTGTGGGAGACCTGGCGTCGCTTTCGTCCAGATGGTCCCGTCCTGCATCTGAGAGCCCCCCCACCCACCTCCCTCCCCCGTCCTCCTCCATCCTCTGTCATCTCCTCCACTTCCTCTCTTCTGCCTCCCTTCATCTCCCATTCAAACCCAAATCTCTTTCATCTCCCGCTGCCGCCCACTTCTGACTTCAACTGGCTGCTCGCTCAGCTGTCTGCTTGCCGAGGTGCCCCCCCCCCCCAAGACCCTCCCCCTTCTGTTCCTGCCTCCTCTTCACTCGCACACATAGGACTACATAATAACGCCATTTATGTCCCTGGATGCATCCTACTATCGTGCCATGCATCTGCAAAGTCCAGCGTGTCCCGTTCACATCGGTGCCATGTGGGTCCAAAGAAAAAACTTTCGAGATTCAAACTCGTGCCATGTCACTGAAAAATTCAATTCATACGAGTTTTACGCGGGCGGCACAGTGGGTCAGCTGGAAAGCGTTGGCCTCACAGTTCTGACGTCCCCGGGTTCGATCCCTGACCCGCCTGTGTGAAGTTTGCATGTTCTCCCCGTGCCTGCGTGGGTTTTCTCCAGGCACTTCGGTTTCCTCTCACATCCCAAAAACATGCAACATTAAAAAATTCCCCTGGGTGTGATTGTGGGTGTTGCTGTTTGTCTTTACGTTGCCCTACAATTGGCTGGCGACCATTTCAGGGTGTACCCTGCCTCCTGCCCGTTGACGGCTGGGATAGGCTCCAGCACTACCCGCGACCCTCGGCTAAGAAAATGGATGGATGGTGTTATATGGCTGAAAAGTACACACTTTAAGATTAACACTAGTCTCACGTGACTCAGAGGTCCAAATGCCACATTCATACGAGATCCAATTGACTCTTAAATCCCATTTGCCAGATTAATACCGGTGCCATGCGGCAGTCAAATCCAATTCGTCAGATAGCATCATACTAGTGTCACGCAGTTTGCGTGTGCAAATGATCGAATGATCATCGGTCCCACCTTCTCTCTCTACCGTCTCTGGTCGACTGTTTCTGTCATGCATTCCCAAGTTTTAAATTAACAAAATTAAATAAGAGGCATTAATTAGTGTCGGAGAGGGATGCTTTTTAAAAAGATCATATGTATAATATTTTACTGTCAGGTCATATCGACAGTTTCAACATATCCATGAGCCATCCATTTTCTTTGCCGCTTATCCTCACGGAGGTTGCGAGGAGTACTGGAGCCTATCCCAGCTGTCGACATTCATGAGGCGGGGTACACCCTGAACTGGTTGCCAGCCAGTCGCAAGGCACATGGTGACGAACAGTCGCACTCACAATCACACCTGGGGGCAATTTCGAGTGTCCAATTAATGCTGCAGGTTTTTGGGATGTGGGAGGAAATTGGAGTGCCCGGAGAAAACCAACACAGGCACGGGGAGAACATGCAAACTCCACACAGGCGGATCCGGGATTAAACCCAGGACCTCAGAACTGTGTGGCCAACACTTTCCAGCTGAACCACCGTGCCGCCCGACTTCATCTATTTGAATTATTATTATTTTTTTTAACCTATCCTGTTTTTGGCTGAAAATCTCATTTTTACTGATTCTATCATCCATTCATCCATTTTCTTCGCCGCTTATCCTCGCAAGGGTCACGGGGAGTCCTGGAGCCTATCCCAGCTGTCAACGAGCAGGAAGCCGGGTACACCCTGAACTGGTTGCCAGCCAGTCGCAAGGCACATGGAGACGAACAGCCACACAATCACACATATGGGCAAAATTTAGAGTGTCCAATTAATGTTGGATGTTTTTGGGATGTTGGAAGAAACCGGAGTGCCCGGGGAGAACATGCAAACTCCACACAGGCGGGTCCGGGATTGAACCCAGGACCTCAGAACTGTGAGCCCAACACTTCACTAGCTGCTCTACCATGCTGCCAAGTTTCAACATTTGACAAAATGTTCATTTTTTTTTTAGTTATTTTTTATTTTTACTCCATACTAACTTGATTAAAATGTTGTTGTTGGATTACTTTTTAATGCTTTTGACTTGAATATTTTTTTGTTAAGAAGGACTTCTTTCTCTCCATTAAATTGATTTACATTCGGTTCATTAGTTCCCATCTACCTATATTCATTATTACTTGCACGATTAGTTTTATATTAGTCATATTATTGTAAAGGAACAGTACTCGTACTTGAGTACAACTTTTGGCTACTCTAAACTGCTGTGGTGCCATGCAGCTAACTCTGGGAGTAGCTGCACTAGTGTGTTTTTGTGCTGGTGCATGTAGCGTGCATGGGGAGCATCTGGAGCATGCATGTTGCTCTCCTGGGTGACAGCCATGCGGCATATGGTGATGCCCGGTGAAGGATGGCCGTTGTCAGCCTCCAAAATGCTTACCAGCGAGCGAAACAGATGAGCGGTGGCGTCTCCCTGGAAAGTGGAGGGAGTGTGAGCGTGTGTGGAGGGTGCGTATTTGAGGGGGGGTAGAGATAAAGCGTCGGCGATGCATTACGGCAGTGCTTCTCAATATAAATCAAAGAAAGCTATACATCAACTGACAATAAAGAATAAATGTATTAATGTTGTTTATCATGTTCTTCAGGGTCTCACATGCCCCCCCCCCCCCCCCCCGGCATCACAGCGGGGTCGCGCCCCACTATTCGAGCGGCATTGCATGACGGTAAACGACATTCATGATGGGGAGAGCAACAAATAAAAAAGACGGTGCTGGTCTTCAGCGTGAGACTCACTGCAGAGTGACTCGTTCTTTTAGGATATTTGCAAGGGAGAGTGCGGGATAATCAAATCAATGGCAATCTGCTTATTCCTGCTGTCCTTTTTACTTGTACGCCAGACCTTGGAGAAAAATCAGCTCCACTAGGAAGCGTCTCTAAACACAAGCAAGTGACTTCATATATGCATTTCGAATAAGTACAGCATGCGTCCCTGGGAGGAAAGTTCATAGAACGAGCTATTTATTATCATAGTGCCATGTGACTGCAAAGTCCAGTTTCTTGGTTTTATACTTTTGCAATGTGGCTGAAATGTCCAACTTTTTGGAGGATACTAGTGCCATGTGGGTGTGGAGACAAATCAGTGGGATGTCTGCAAAGTCCATTTGAGATCCATCCATCCATTTTCTTTGCGGCTTATCCTCACAAGGATCGCGGGGAGTGCTGGAGCCTATCTCAGCTGTCATTGGGCAGGAGGCAGGGTTCAACCTGGACTGGTTGCCAGCCAATCGCAGGGCTCCGTTTGAGTTAAAAGTCCAATTTATTGGGTGATACTAGTGGCTGCGGATTCAGACTGCTAGTGCCATGTGTCTGCAAAATCCATCTTCTTGCGTTGCTCTTAGTGCCATCAGATTCCTACTACTTGCATGTAGCCACATTGTAAACTTTCCAGATACTAATTAGTGCCATGCAGCTGCAAAGTCTAACTTGTCACATTATGAAAGTGCCACGTTGAGGCAAAATACCACATTACTTATACTAGTGCCATGTGGTTGTCATGGCCAACAGATTGGATCCTACTGGATACCAATGCCATGCGGTTGAAAAATTGAACGTGTGAGAGCCATACTAGTGCGATGTGCCTCCCCAGTCCAGTTAATACTAGTATCATGCAGCTGTAAAGCCATGTTGTTGAAATCCTACTAGCGTGATGCCCAACATTGCAGATTCCTAGTAGTGCCACGCTTCTACAAAGTCCAATTTGTCCCATTTTGTGTGCGTGTCATGCACCTTTCAAACCCAGTTTGTCCGATGCGACTGAAAAGTCCGACTCGTCAACATCCTACTCGTGGCATTTGGCTTCAAAATCCTCGCGCCATGCAGTTATAAAGCCCCGGGTGTCAAATTCATACTCAGCCCATGCAGTAGTGCAGTCCAACAATCAGCTTCATCCTAGTGCCAGGCGACTGACAAGCACAACCCGTCAAATTAATACTGGTGCCATATGACTACTAAGTCCAATTTGTCAGCTGCAATAGTCTTATTTTTTTCTACCGCTCATCTACTTTTAATCAGTCATTTCCAATGACAACTGATAGTTGAGCTTCTGTCTTCTTCTGTTCCCCGGAGTCTAACGCAACTTCCCGACTTGTTCCTCGGCTCTCTGCCCGGGTGGCAAAGTGCGGGAACGCAAACTGGCTGAGATTTCCCAAGATGCAACTGGATCCCTTCGGGTGCTCCTGCAGAGATAGCGACGCCGTCACCTCGCAGCAGAGGTTAGCCGCGGGCTGGGAGGCAAACAAGGAAAAGATAATTCCACTGACACTTAACTACATTTACCAAATCTTACAGAAAATACTTCACGCAAGAAAGTCCAAAGCTGAAGTGGAGCCTCAGTTTTCAGAATTAAATCTTGCCAGAAAGTCCGACCAAAACTGAGTCGTACGAAAACCAAAGAAATATTTCCCATATGAAACACTATAATGTGTATCCATGGACTTCTACACAGTCAAAAGTTTGATTAAAAAAAAAAACAACAACATTTTATTGCAAAGAGCTGGTTTTATGTACAGAATGTACATAAATGTAAATGACTATCGAAGTGTGTGAATGAACATGTACAGTAGCTACTTTTTTGGAGCCATTATTGTACTTTGCTACTAGTTCTTGAATTTTATGATGTTTCTTGTCATCTTGATCAAATGGCTGGCAGTTGTAACGTTCTGTCATATTGTGTAAAAAGTGTTCAACAGACGGCAAAATGTATTCCACAATGGAAACTTTTATTGACAACTTGGGGCAATAACAAGCCTCTTGGTCTGCTCGTCAAAGCCTAAATTGGGGCAACATTGGAAATATCACATCCTGTCAAAAGTCAGTTGTTCAACATAAAAACACGGCAGTGTAATAGTTTTACCACAATTTCTTTAGCTCGATGTTGGCTTACATAGCTCTAAATGTATCAGTCCCAATCAATATGGTTTTTGCATGTTTATTGAGTGTAACTGATAAATAAGTCACAATTTAGCCCACCAAAATGGTTTAAAATGTGTTATTTTACTGCATGCTTTTATTTTGAAGGTCTTACGCTGATGTTGCCCTAACAGGTCAATACACCTTGGCGTCTGTTGAATCCTTTTTTACATAACTTACAGAATATTTCAAATAAAGGAGCATCCATTCTGAGAAATGAATGGCGGAGATACTTTTTAATTTTTTTTTCCCCAAAAGAAAACCAGACCAAAGAATTTTGAATGGTACTCAAACTAGGGTCAGTCGGACGGCATTAGTATGAACAAAATGGACTTTGTAAGTCATGGATGATGATAAGAAAAAAAGATTGTCAGTTAGGTAAATAAAGGTTGTGTTTGCGCATAAATGTGCAAAAGAAAACTTTTACAAACAAAAGATGGTTAGCTTCAAAGATGCTAACTATAGCTAATGTTTAACAGTCTAATCAAACTTAGTGGATACCACCAAAAGAGGCAGTCAGTACTGAATCCATGCCACTATTACAACTAGTAGTAATAATAATGAAAATCATAAAATTGGCCTGTATTTAACTCTTTACATGGCACAGCACAAAGGGGAGCGCAGCATGTTGGTAATGAATGAATCTTTTCTTAATTATTATTTATTGTCCTCCAAGGAGCTTGTGTGCGCTGTGACTATTTTAATATTCATATCTTTTCTCAGCCTTTGGGACTCTGAGTTTGTTTATCTGTGAGGGGAAGAAATGAGATTTGACTTTAATTACTCTCAGCTTTTAATCTGTCATCATTAAATAGAACATGGCAGGTTCGTATTAGTGTGGCGTGGCTGCAAAGTCCAGGTTGTCCGCTTCCCACGAGCGTCCTGCGGCCGCAAAGTCCGACTTCTCAGATTCAGAGCCGTGCCGTGAAACTGCCACAGCCAACTGTTTTGGATGCCAACAGGTGGCATGCAACCCCAGTGTCCAAATTGCGGATTGGTACTCGTGCCATGTACCTGTAAAGTCTCGTTTGCCAGCTTCATACTAGTGCGGTGCAGCCGCAAAATCTCCAACTTGTCAGGTGTATACTAGTAAAATGCAATTTCCTTGCCTGACATTTTTAGATCCTTACTGATGCTATGACAGAAAAGTCCAACCTGGTAGATGGTTACTAGTGCCACGTGGCTGCAAATTCCAAGGTTGCTCGGTTCATACTCGGGCCGTGCGACTTCAGAGATGATTCATACCGGTGCCATTTGATTGGAAAGTCCAACTTTTCAAATCCGTACTAGTACCACACAGCTACAAAGTCGAACTCAATTCCTACTAGTGCCACGTGGCTGCAAAATCCAACTTGTCGGAATAATCCGAGTGCCATTCCGTTCCTTCAACCGAGCAGCGTCTCAAAGCTTCACCATGGCAAGCAAGAGGAAATCTCGGGACCTGGGCCATCTGCCCCGAGCCAAGTGTACTTGATGATAAGCGAACGTAACCAAATGCGAAATCGTCGTTACAAAAGCAAGTGAATAATAGAAGTGCGTCTAGCAGGAGCACCTGCTCCGAGCACAGAAGATGCGGAGTAAGTAACTGAGATGGATGGAGGATGAATGTGAGCAGATGGCGAGGGGGCGAGGGGGGCTGGATGGTCAGGTGCATTGTGGGAATTCCCCACAGGAGCTTCCCCGAGAAGTCAAAACTCAAGTATTGGCTGACACCGGTGAACGGAATTCGCGATGAATTGCGAGCCTGCGATGATGAATATCTTTCAACACCGTCGAAAATCAGTGTTTGCTAGCATCTGTTAGTCATTTACAGTCCGCTGTTAGCAATTAGCAAGTGCCGTAAAATCAAATGCTTTGGATTACTACGAGTGCCACGCAGCTGGCAAAGTCCTACTTGTCATTCATACTAGTACCATATGGATGTAATTACCGAATGCTAATCTGGCTACAGAAAATCTTCAAAATTTCACAAGATGGATTTTTTTTTAGTTGCATGCATGGCACTAGTATGACTGTGGCAAGTTTGACTTTGTAGCCACATGCCACTAGTAGAAATCCGACAAGCTGTACTTGTAAACATATGGCGTTAATATGACTTTGAAGCTGCGTGGCACTAGTATCAACGTGGCAAGCTTGTCTTTCCAGCCACATGGCGCAAGTGTGGATTTGCCAAGCCGAACCTAGTAGTCGCATGGCACTAGTATTAGCGCTGAGCACTTCCTAATGCGGCAGTGGGGATTCCTCCAAGTCCAAGCGCGTGTTTATTAGTGTTCGAGTGTATTTTGCGAGGACGGGTTTTTCCGTAATTAATTTACTCCGACTTGTTTTTCTTTTCCGCTTCCGCAAGTAAACACACGCGTGGCTAAACATTACGCCATCCATAAACAAATGCACAAACAGATGGAAAAAAAGATTGATGCAACACAATAAATCATGCACACACAAAAAAAAGCCAATCTGCGTTCGCCTGGAGGGACGCGCGGGAGAGCTTTAGCGCCGATCCATCTTTCTCCTACCCGTTAACCGGCAGGCTCCGGTCCGCGCTCATCCTGCGGAATTTAATTAGCTCAACAAAAGCTTGATTGCGGCGATAGCAAAACCATAATTCTTCATTATGATTGTGATTTACCTCAGGTTGGATGTGCTCGTCATCGCTCGCATCATCGTTATCGTTAAACTTCAGCTAATTTGCGTTTGTTGAAGGGGAAAAAAAACGTGTATCATTAGCATTTTTCCTTCATATTCAGCAACACGAGTCCAGGAGGATGCGCGAGTCAAATGAGACGAGGATGGCGCGGTGACAGCGAGCAAGACTGTGGAGGTGCGACGATGTCAGGGAAGAGAAAATGAGGATTTGCGGACGGGATCATACGTGTATGGGACAACCCAATAATATTAATACACGATGCGATGAAGCGGGCCTGTGAGAATAGGCGGATGACGGGTCGGGGACCCTTTGGATTCAAGGACGGGAAAATGAGGGGATGTCAGTTAGCGAATGAGATGAGGATCGAGGAGATCTAAAGAAGTGAGGATGGAGTGATATGATAATAGGAGGTTACACGAATATGAGGCTGAAAATATGGGCATTTAAGGGAGGGGGGGGGCAGTATGTTGAGGTTTAAGGATAGGAGAATGTGGGGATGGAATGAGAAGAGAATGTCACGAGGATGTGATGATATGCTAATGTACTTAACTCCTGCCTATGTGAGGAGATAGATGAATGTCCATCCGTCAAGTGTGCATCCTCCTGGAGCGTGACTAATAGAGCCAGACGGACACAGACACCAGACGCGCTCGCACGCACACACAACTTGAAATGCTGCTGGCTTGACAAAAGTCAAATGTGACATGTGAGTATGTGTCTGGTATTCTTCTCTGTCTCTTCACCTCTATTTATTATCCATTCATCTTCCCCCTTTCCCAGTTTTTATCATCCTCTCTTTTGTCTGTGCGTCGCCTTCAGGCGAGCACTCCCAGCTCCTCTGTCAGGAGCAAACAAGAGTCCTTGACATTCAATTTCCTGCTTGCCTCGCATTTCTCCATTGTGCTTCTCTTCACTGCTTTTGTGTGCCAGATGGATGGATGAACTGTTGAGAGCGCTCTTTCTTTTTGTCTTTTTGTGTCTTTTTTTTCCCCCCGTCATTTTAGTCGTGTCAAAGTCGAAGCCCAGAAGCACTTCAAGTGTGTAGTGGTTGTGCCACAAGTCGATATCTAACACTACTCTGAACTCTTTATTTTTGTGAACGGCGTAAATCCTGTACATTGGGTGTCACAGCTGTGCACCAGAGGCAAGTTAGACTAGTGTTGGTAATTTCGTAGACAAGCTCAGCTCGGTAGATCCCAGACTGGGCGGGCTGAGCCGCTTTGGGAGGGTTTACAACTGACTTCAGTCACCCTCATTCAACGTGGCTAGAAACTTCCACGACCTCGTCCGTAAGCAGAGACCTGGCAGTGTAGCGCGGACGTATCTGATGCCGTGGATCTAATTCACCAAAATCGCGTAAGACTGGCGGTCTACTGTGGGTCAGAACTGAGTCATGGTCTCAGCAAGTGTAACTTTAGACCAACTTTCTGCCACTAAGTGTGTGTGAGGAAGTGTGTAGTGGCTGTGCCTTAAGTTAAGGTTACACAGTAGTCTAACCTTTCGAGTTAGCGCCTCATACTGGACGCGCAACCTGATCGTGTTGCAAAATCATCTCATTCTGTTCGAGGCAACCCAACGGGTGACGTCACGTGATAACGACCCATTCTCATATTCACGCATCCTCATACGCCTACCTCCAAGTGCAAATCCCTTGACTGTCATCTCATTCCACCATTTCTTCATATCCTTGTAACCACATATACTTCTTACCCAGACAAATCTGTATCCTCATATCATTCTATCCTCATATTTTCATCTCCTTGCATTCAAAGACCATCCTCTTATTGCACTGTGTGTGTGTGTGTGTGCATGTGTGTCCTGTGGTGAGATAAATGAATCTAGTTGATATAGTCTGGAGCAGGTGGTGAAGACAGTGGGGAAGATCTCTCCCTCTCTCACACAAACACACACACACGCACACACACACACAGACTTTAGCTTTATTTAGTGTCTATTGTCATGGTGTGTTGGTGTACGCACCATCACAAGACATAATACATGTCATGCAGGGAATGATAAGTGACAAAAGGGACGGAGAGTCTCGAAAGTCACAGAGGCTCCCCGCTGCTGTCCTGTTCCCACGCACCAGGTGACACATTGCTAACTTGCTAACACGCTAACGGGAATGACGCACGCGGGCAGCAACAAACCAGCAAGATTTTGACCCGGTGAAAGATTCGCGGATGACTGGCTTCCCACTCTCGTTTTCTTGTTTGTGTCGCTATGCACCAAGATGAAAGCAAATCTTACGCAACCTAAATAAATAGATAAACAAAATAAACTTCCTTGCCATGTTTTTTAACGTATACTTTTATTGTTGCGTCGTCACATTTATAACTTTCGGGGATTGTTTCATTTTGGAAGTCATCTATCACAAGATAAAATATAAGTCCTCACAGTTCTGAGGACGGGGTTCAAACTTGGCCCCGCCTATGTGGAATTTGCATGGTCTCCTTGTGCCTGTGTGGGTTTTCGGCGGGTACTCTGGTTTCCTCCCACATCCCCAAAAAACATGCAACCTTATTTGGACACGCTAAATAGCCCATAGGTGTGATTGTGAGTGTGACTGTTGTCTGCCTCTGTTGCCCTGCAATTGGCCGGAAACCAGTTTAGGGTGTACCCTGCCTCCAGCATTGTGAAGATAAGCGGCTCAGAAAATGGATGAATGGATCTCACAACCATCAAAACAATCATCACTTTCCTCGGTTGTATTTTTGTCAACATTTTACCATGTTTCAGAGCATGAAGCTTATTCATTTTTGAGGGGCAGCCAACACGAAACCAGCCAAAGTACACCTTAAAGTCTTTTAAAACAGAAGTTAACCTTTTAACATTCTCCAATCTACTGTACTGCTGCATGTTTATGCGAGAATACTATTGATTTTGACTGGCATCCCACACTCCAGCAATTCTCGCTCTTCTTAATAAGAACACGATCGATTTGGCGTGTCAACATGTCCTCCAAAAGATGTCAGGGATGTTCCCCCATTGTGTGACATATTATTACCTCCACCAAGGCTTTTTTGTGTTGCTATTCGTTCTGATGCTCCATCTTTTTGAGACCCCCCCCCCTCCCCTCCCCTCCTCAGGCCCCCACTCGCCCCTCCTCTAAGTTGGTGCAGTATGAGCTCACCAGGAATGAGCTGCATCACATAGATCTGCCGAACAGAACGCAACACTTTAGCTTGAGGCTAAGTAGGTGTTTATATTAAATTAGCGATCAATTAGCTGTTCCTTTGCGCTAAATGATGAGCACTGAGTCATTGGTGACCTTGGGACAAGCAGTTGGGGAAGAGGCAATCATAATATTATATTAAAAATGGAGCCGGACACAATCACAACAATCTTAATGATATTAGGAAAGAATTTTAATTAAAGACAATAAAATTATTTTTTATACATAATTGTATTGACAAAAAATAAAGATGAACAATGATCATAATAAATGAAATTAAAGTTAAATACGATAATATAGTTAAGAAGAATTTAAAGCTACACATAATACTAATGATAAGATGGATATATTCATTAAAAATGACAAAGCTAGACATTCAAATACTATTAATGGTAAAAAAAAATAAAGATAGAATTAATAATGCTTATAATAACTAAAATGAGCATAATGCTAGATGGATGTAGTAATAATGTTACAAACAGCAGTACATGACAAGGAACACGCAGATGAACGCACAAAGAATAGTGATTTGAGCATGAATGTCTTTTTCAATGTGCGCGTGCGTGCGCACTCGCGCTATAAATATGCGTGTTCAATAAAGTGGTTTTATTCTTATTAGTGGGTGAAATAACATGCCTCAAATACTCTCATCATCCCCCCCGCACCCTTTTCCTCTTTTACGCAGAACTTTCCCCACGGCCAGATAAACAATTCCGAGAAACAACAGCTAAAGAACAAAAATAGAGTAAATAGAAAGTTCACACATCTTTGACCAGGGTAGATAATCCCCATGTTGATCACTGTCTTTTTGGTTCTTTTCTTTTCCATTTTTTTTTTTTAATACGCCGGAACAATATTACATGATCTCTCCCAAGTCAGGTGTTCCAGGGATGGTCAAAACTCAACTCAGGGCAAATCCACTTTATTTATGATGCACTTTCAATCACATCTGAAAACAAAGTGCTGTGCAAAGATAAGAATCAAAATTAAGACAAAAAAAAAAATTCCTCATACAAGCGATCCATTCATCTCTCCAAGACAGGTGTTGCTTTCAAAGACAGTAGGAAATTCAAATACCCAGCCATCCAATAGTCAGCTGTTGCCTTCAGGGGCAGTATGAAATTCCTCAACTTATACATGTGTGGGTGCGTGATGCTGACGGCCTCTTTTCGCTCATGCACGCACGCGCAACACACACACACACACACACACACACCTTAATGGGAGATTTAGGCGTCCCGTCAGCGGAATATTGATGCCCGCGCGGCTCAAACGGGGAAATTATCGCGCGGCGAGCCGGGGAAATGCATCTTAATTGCTGTTTAAGTGGGCGTCTTCATCAGAAAGACAGACAGCGAGCCCGTCCAGCCGTGTCCCGCCGTGACGCGGCGAGACGGCTGATGGGTCGTCAGCAGCAATCTGTATAAATAATAAGCTCATAAAGCTGCTGTCTAACTGAGGCCTGCTCTAAAGCTACAACACTCTTGATTGTTGCCTTTTATGAGAAACTCTTGCGATGCCATTTTGTAGTCGTGTGGCGCCGCCGCCTTTATTAATATAATTTTAGAAGGCAACAACCAATGTCAAATGTAAGGCTTGGAGTTTGTTTAACGCGTCTACACAAAAGTAGCCGTAGCTCGTTCTAGTGGCCTAAAATATGCCCTAGTCGCATAAAAAGTAGGTCCGTCCTACTTTATATATGTAACCGAAGGCATTTGAGAAGTGCCTGTATATGAAGCGAAATGTGCAGTTTTGCAAACAAAAACTATTTTGAGTCCTCCATGAATGTATTACACTACGTTTTTGTGAGCAGTGAAGAAAAATTTAGTCACCAACAGACCTAAAGTAGTCTGTCTTGATACAAACAGACAATTAAGTCTTCAGTCATCTTAAAAAAGTGGGTATTTTTGTCAAAACCCAAGACCATTTTTTTGTAGTCTTTAATGAGACTAATGTATTTCGATTACACGACATTTTAGTCTCCAGCAAACCTAGCTTACATTTCTCTCAACATCAAAGAAAATTTAGAGCCTTTGAAGAATCCAATGTGGGTTTTTTTTTTGTCATCAAAGACAGTTTAGGCTTCAGGTATTTCTGTGAATATCAGGGACAATTTGAGTCTGCAACAAATCTAGTTAACATTTTTTTTCATACGTGAAAGAAAATGTATAGACTCCAACGAACCTATTGTGAAAGTATTTAGAAGCTACAAGGAACAATAAGAAAGATGGAGGCATGCACTGGAGAGGACAGGAATGAAGATTAGCGGAAGTAAAACTGAATATTATGTGTGTGAATGAGAGGGGTGGAGGGGGAAGAGTGAGGCGGACAGAAGGGTGGACGACTTAAAGTAATGCAATGGTGATTGTTGTAAGGAAGTGAAGAAATGGGTCCAAGCGGGGTGGAACAGTTGATGGAAGGTGTCTGGTGTTCTATGTGACAGAAGAGTCTACGCTAGGACGATAAGCAAAGTTTATGAAAAAGCGGTGAGGCCGGCCATGATGTACGGATGAGAGACGGTGACACTGAAGAGACGACAGGAAGCAGAACTTGAGGTAGCAGAAATGAAGATGTTGAGGTTCTCGCTCGGTGTGAACAGGTTGGATAGGATTAGAAATGAGCTCATCAGAGGGACAGCCAAAGTTGGAAGTTTTGGAGACAAGGTTCGAGAGAGCAGACTTCGATGGTTTGGACATGTCCAGAGGCGAGAGAGTGAGGAAATTGGTAGGAGAATGGTAAGGATGGAGCTACCAGGGAAGAGAGCGAGAGGAAGACCAAAGAAAAGGTTGGATGTTATGAAGGAGGACATGAAGACAGTGGGTGTTAGAGAGGAGGATGCACGAGATAGACTTAGATGGAAAAAGATGACGCACTGTGGTGACCCCTCACGGGACAAGCCGAAAGGAAAAGATGTTTTTTTTTTTTTTTTTAGAAGGAAAGCGCTCAACCAACGTAACTTCATTTTTGCACATTCTGTGTACATCAAAGACAAATCAGTCTTACAGATTTTGTAAACATCCAAAACAATTTACAGGCTTGCGTAAATGTTTCTCTTTGTAGTCGTCAGGTTTGCACTACTCAGCGAGGCTATTAAGCCTCGGTGGTCCGAGTTTTTATCGTCTGTCATCTTCCATCTGCTGGAAAGGGGGAAAAAAAGAAAAAGTTTGGCTGCTGGCAGACTTCACAACCTCATAGTTGATACAAGAAAATTGAACTAAACTCCCAGTTATCTGACCAAATAATCTCTCTATTTGTTTTGCATTGTTTGGCGGCCGGAGTGACAAACCCAAAGCCGCTGCGTTATCTGCAAAAAAGGCGCGACAACTCCTCAGACTGGGCCGCCATTATGTCGCCGTGTTTACGGCCGCTAAGCCGCGCGTGCACGGGGCCCGACCCGCCGCCGGTCACCGTGGAGACGATAAAGCGCCGTCATAATTGCTTTAGCGCTTTTGTTGTGCCCGCCAGGCGCTCGCCAGGGAGGGTTGCAGGTTAGCCCAGATAAAGCCGACTCGGCGGGATTCGCTCTCGCGCCACTCATCTGGAAAGATTCAAATAAATGTAATAGAATGTCATTCTGGCAAGGCGACGTGTTCTGACTGTTTTCCGGTCGTCTACCTGAACGAGGTGACGACTGTGCATAAATATCGAGTTATACTATTAATAGCACGAAATACTTTGAGCAGGTTTAGTCTAAAAGGGATTTAGGGATTAGTCTGAAGTCTTAGCTTTCGTCACACAACAGATCCATCCAGTCGTCCAGCCAATTGAATCAGTTGTTGCCTGCGGGGACCGGTGTGGAATCGCGGCTTTCCACTTGCCGGACAGAAGGACGGACGGACGTGAATTTGTCAGCGTCGACGTGCAAGGTGCGTGCGTGTCGTGCGGACAAACGACGGCGAGCCAGCTGTCCGCGACGCCCCCCAAGCTGGACAAGATGGCGGACAACTCACTGGCGGGAAGCTAATGACCTCTCAGGTGTGCCATCTGATGAGATCTCGTCCAAAGTGTCTACTTTTTTTTTTTTTAAGTCCTAATTATGCTCAGGCATAAATATAAAAAGATAACTCATTAATTTTGGTTTCCCTCTTTAGCTACTCGACAGCATCAAAATAATACAAACAGTATTATTGATGTGAATAAATGTAATGGAAAAAGCAATCCAGATTCATGCAAGCAACCATCCACTTAATTGTCGGAGTTCCTGAATGATCAAATCAACCCAGTAAATTCCGTCTCGGATTTGCGGACGTTTGCAGAGTCATTTGGGTTTCGCAAGCATCCAGACTTAACCAGATAGATGCCGGGCCCTGCGTGAATTTGTGCAGAATTCGGCGGCTGGAGTCACGTGACTCGAGTCAGACTTGAGTGACCAATTTTAGGACTTGAGCCTTGGTCGGCTACAGCCCTGTTAAAGACTCGCCTTGACTTTGGCTCGGCCCTCACGAGGCTCAAGTTGACTCCGACTTCAACTGCATGGCTTGACAAGTCATCCTTTAATATTTGAAAGGCTGACTTTTCACTTTGATGTGCCTTTTGTTTTGGAAAGAAAAGTGATTGTGTGACTACGACGAGGGAATTACTGAGGCAACTTCATTAAGCGACTATCACGGAAGCGGCTCCAAAGATGACATTTGGATTCAAGGATTCTGTTCTTGATCAAATCACGACATGACTCTCTTGATTTGTTCTGCGCGGTAACTTGGGACTCGCTCGCGTCGCTCTCACAATGCGGACTTCATCCGGTGGTGAGTTATGACATGCGCTGACATCATCTGTCTTCACAAGGACTCACTTGGGCAAACTTCTTCCCCACACACGCGCACGTCGTGCCATAAAAGGAAGTCATTAATTTTCAGTGGGAGCCATTTTTGTCTCCTGGGGAAATTTAATTAAATCCCCAGATCAGAGCGTTTCACCGCCGTGTTCTATTGGGCCATTTAGCAGTACAGTACAACCTCACGTTAATCACCACTCCGACTAACGGCCGACTTATTACTGCCGGCGATGGTGTCGTATGGCCGCGCGTTTCGCTGCTTAACTGGAAGGAGAAAGGCAAGTCTAAATGTTACAGACAAGCGACCGTCTATGCTCAAAGACAATGTTACGTTTTCAAAAACTCCAACTATGATTTTGGAGGATCAAATATACTCTCCAACAAATCTAACGCTTATGTTTTGTAGACATCACAGACAACGTTGTTTTGGGTAAACCAATGAAATATCTGAGACAACTTGGGAGTGTAATGAATTTAGTATCCATTTAGATTTCAATTTGGAGTGTTCAACACAACTAGCGTGTTTTGTGAACAACAGAAACAATGTGAAGTTCAACAAACCAAAGTGTAAGCGTCAACCACAGTTTAATGTCTTTAACCAAATGAAACATCAAAGATAATTTTGTTCAAGTAAACACGCAAATTGAATCCAATCTAATCTCTTGAATAACTTCAATGGACACCATCCATCCATCCATCCATCCATTATCGACAGCTTTTCCAGGTCGGGTCACTGGGGAAGTAGTTTCAGCATGGATACCCAGACTTCCCTTTCCCCAGGCCACTTCTTCCGGCTCTTCCGGAGGGATCCCGAGGCGTTCCCAAGCCAGCCGAGAGACATAGTCTCTCCAGCGTGTCCTGGGTCGTCTTTGGGGTCGCTTTCCGGTGGGACGTGCCTAGAACACCTTAGCAGGAGCCGTCCGGGAGGCATCCGAATCAGATGCCCCAGCCACCTCATCTGGCTCCTGTCAATGCGAAGGAGCAGCGGCTCGACACTGAGCCCCTCCCGGATGACAGAGTTTCTCACCCTATCTCTAAGGCAGAGCCCGGACACCCTGCGGAGGAAACTCATTTTGGCCGCTTGTATCTGGGATCTTGTTCTCTCGGTCACGACCCACAGCTCATGCCCATAGGTGAGGGTAGGAACGTAGATCGACTGATAACTTGACAGCTTTGCCTTTCGAACAAGCTCCCTCTTTAGCACAACGGACCGATACAAAGCCTGAATCCCTGCAGACGCTGCACCGATCAGTCTGTCGATCTCCCGCTCCATTCTTCCCTGACTCGTGAACAAGACCCCAAGATACTTGAACTCCTCCACTTGGGGCAGGATCTCATCCACGACCTGGAGAGGGCACGCCGCCCTTTTCCGACTGAGGACCACAGTCTCGGATCTGGAGGTGCTGATTCTCATCCGAGCCGCTTCACAGTTGGCTGCGAATCGCTCCAGTGAGAGCAGGACAGATTGTATGTTTTTGTAAAAATTAAAGACAATGATTGATAAGTCAATTACCCCAAACGCACCCGACTCATTTTTGTAAGTGATCTGATTAACTGAGCACTCCCCCCACCCAATCCAATTTGACTATTCAGTAGGCCTCATATCCATTTTTATAAACAACAAGGACAGTTTTTGACAAAGCCAATAACAGTTTTTATGAACACAGAATACAATTTTCGTCCCTCTCAACGGCGCTATCGCTTGGTAAACATCAAAGGAACCCAACGTATCTGTCCTTGTCGCTGTAAGACAGCCGCGCTCACCACTGTCACTACAAAAAGGCGAAATTGATCACCCAGATCACACCCTCCTGCTCTCTGCTCCCGAGCCCCAAGGTGCTCGCCCATGCAGATTCCAGCGCCTGATCCCGCTCATTAATTGTCATTATGGCCGTTATGACAGTTTAATTTGCGGCGGCAAAATTGGCCACGGGGGGATTGGCGGCCCCGTTGAAAGCGTCTCGAGACGATCAACGGCGACGAGATCAACAAAGACAAAACTGTTGGAGGACGAATACAGTAAATAGAGAACAGAGACTCAGCCCTGTTGCAAATAGTGTGGAATTAACGCGCCTCACTAACGTAAATGCTTATAATTGCGTCCATAATACAACCGTGAAATACAATCCCAAAAAATGTTACTATATATATTTTTTTTCATTTATCTGACTTCACCCTTAAAATTGGGAAATTTGTTTTACATGCACACGTGACAAAGCCTTGCTGTAACTTTCAGTAACAACCCAAGCTAAACATCGCCCCTCCCTGACATAATAGTACGAACGAACTTTCTTTCGGCTTGTCCCGTTATGGGTCGCCGCAGCGTGTCATCTCACATGAACGTTCATATTTATTTGGCACAGTTTTTACGCCGGATGCCCATCCTGACGCGACCCCTCTTGGGGAGTGGAAGCCCCAGTGAGAAATGAACTCTGGTTTATCAAAACCAATGCTCTAACCACTGAGCTGTGGGGGCCACCCTTGCCCCCCTCCCTGACACATGAATCTTCAGTTGAAATCAATCACTTCAATGTACATCCTTAACACCAATTACAAAAGTGATTCTTTGAGAATGGATTAGATCAGTTCAGTGACACTCGTAACTAAAAATATCCATATCTCAAACCATCTTTGCCCATTGAAATGAATGGAAATTCCACTAATCTGTAACAGCCACCCCTAAATAAAAATATTTTTTTTTGTCAGGAAAATAGCACACTCAAAAGTTTTACTTCATTAAAAAAAAATGAATAGAAATAAAGTAGAAGGACATACAGGTTTGTGCATCTTGCGTTCTGCAGAATTCCCTTCAAAATAAAAGTCGCTATTTTAGGGGCCCTGTTCGGCACCTGTATGGTCATTGAAGGTGGGGGGAACGGTGTTGAACATTTGTTGCTGGCTTTAAATTTATTAAGAGCATGTGCCGCATGTACCGAGTCTCAATAGCATACCATATTCGAAACGACCACTGGAACTGAGAAATTGATCCAACTAAACAATGCAAGGCAATTATTGATATAAATTCTACGTTTGGCCTTGGAAGAGGTTGCTTTTCCTCATGATTCCCGCTGACAAGAGGTCAAAAGACGCATCCACGCACACATACACGAGCACCCTTGTTTGCTTACAGCGGATAAACACGACAAATGTCACTAAAGGCCAGCCCGGCGGTGCACGGCCCAGCACCCCGAGGGCGTCGTGGAGAGTGACCAGCGCGGCGGATGCCCGAAAGGCTAGCGCCCCAAGTGTGATGCATCAGCACTCGCTACAATAACGCAGAATCCAATTGCTTCAAAGTCGTCACGGGAGGATGGATCCAAATATTGATTTGATATTGGTATTGATACGCAGCGTCATCAAATAATGTAATAAGCAAATATTTCTGTGGACTCAGTTATTTGTGTTTTTTGTTTTGTGTGTTTCTAATTATTTTTTCATCAACCGAAACTCAGTGTACTGAAGTGGAGACATTGTGTTTTCCATCCATCTATTTTCCGTACAGATTTTTTTTATTTTTTTTTTTTATCAGGGTCAGGGATGATTTGTAACTAGCTGGCTGCGGCAAAGTACATTCTTGAAGATAAACGCACAACAGTCATTCATAATAAACCGAATTCTATTTAAAATCCGAGGAAGATCAACAGATGTCTTCATTCGCCACAGTGAACATGTTCAAAGGGAGTAGGAAGAGTTTAAAAAAAAAAAAGTGTTCATTCCGACCCCACATCTATAAATCTTGACTCATATCATGTTAATACTCAATAGCTTATTCACTGTGATACTGTGATGTGTCCCAAAAGATGTATCATTAATGTCTACATACACATTTCTGCAGTTGGTCATGATTAGATCTGAGATTTATATATATATAAAATATACAAACAGTATACGTTGTGCTCTATTTTTAAACGCAATGAACTTAACATGCGTGTGTTGGGGGGGAAATAGAAGCAACCAGAAAGCCAAAGGAGGCACGGAAAACATTTAATCTCCACAGGAAAACCAGAGAATGGATTCGAACCCCCGACCTCAGAGCTGCGAGGCTCATGTGATAACCACTGTCGTCATTGTGCGGTATTATTCTATATTGTATGATTTTGTGTATTTCCTGAAAACAGATATAATTCAATGCTTTGTTGCATTTCATCACATTATACCGTATAACAATGTGATTCAAATATGTATCACTTTTAGTTTTACAGTATATTTATTAATTTTGACTAACAATTGGATGTATATTAATTTTATCTTGATAGAAAGTTTTTTTTAAATATTTATATATTTTTGATGTGGTGTCAAGAAAGTGTAACAAAGGGAGAGATTTCAGACAATATTTAAATTACTGCAGTCAAGCCTCGGTTCCCAAACGTCCCCGTTTTCGAACGGAAAATTTTGACATTTTTTTGCTTGTGTTTACAAACGAAAATCGGTACTCGAACGATCCTGTATTGCGCGTGACCAGACCAGCTGACCCAGACGCGCTTTGTTGTGCATTCCCACGCCACCGGAAAAACCAGGAAAGAACATAATGCGCGCGGCGCAACCATTTGAACCACGCACGAGGCGTTTTGTTATTGTCTATTCGAACGATCCCCGAAAAAACCCGGAATTAACATCGCGCGCGGCGCAAGCAACTGACCCGCCTACAACACATTTTGTCATTGTCAATTCGATTTAAACTATACACGTATTTCTTCTATGCAGTTTATTATCAGGAAAAGCAAAAAAAAAAATGCTTTAAAAAGCCCAATTTCTTTAGACTTGGAACGCATTATTTCTTTTTCCATTCATTGTAATGGGAAACATCGATTCGGTTTTCGAACAAATCACTTCTCGAACCATTTTCTGGAACGGATTGTGGTCGAGAACTGAGGCATCGCTGCACAGACAATTCAGTAATGCGTATTGGCGATACTGGCACTTATGTATGTGTACTTGGTATGACCTCTGGAGCAAATATTGCTGTGCAGTATCACTGTTATGACACGTCTCACTTATAAGAAACAATTCAAATAGAAATACAGTAGTTTTTCATCTGATGTGTTTAAAACGTCCATCATCAAAATATAAAATAAACTTTTTTTTTTTTTTTTTTTTGGTCCTATACTGTAGAATGCACGATACTTGCCGATGATGTCACGCGACATGAGGCCGTGTGATAAAGTGATGAATCGCACACTGCCCGACTTGTTGCTGCGTTTTTGTTTAGTGTTATCGTACAAGTCAGTAGCGGCTCGGCCAGCTGGTACCCATGAGCAAGCTTTGTATAACGCGCAGATGGACCGGACTTTGCGTTTTGTCTCCTTATGTGTTAAATAAAAAATATATGTTGTATGCATCGCTATATCAGGATACAGCACTATTAATATTGTCATGTTAATATCGTGTCCAGCCTTTCCAAATGGATATCACGGGGATTACAGTTTTTGTAAAATAAGTTTGTAATGATACAGTAAATTTCCCAGTAAACTGTAAATCGCAGTACACTTCAAGATGTAAACTTGAAGACCCTCCAAACTGTTTTAGGTCCTCGCCGGTCCCCATTTTGTTTTTGCACTCCAGACTAGTTTCACATAAAGTCGTCGTCGTAGCCCCTCCTACGCGGGTGCCGCCATTTTAGGCTAAGTTTCTGGCGCGGCCATGCACGTGGATGAGCTAAGAATCACTTCATAAAGTGATTCCATTCAGTATTTTTTAACTTGAATGTGTATTCAAATTATGCCCGAGGTCACCAGCCATAAAGAAAGCAAAATTTTAGCAAATTTGAATTAAAACTATCATGTCATCAACATTTAGCCGCGCTAATTAGCGCAGCATATGCAGGTAGTCCGCTAACTTCTTTTTACAGGTTTGGTAATGTGATGTTCCGCATATTTTGGGTTGTTGTATCGTTATCGTTGGAAAAATATTGTCTTGTTCTTGTATCATAAATTCCTCTGATTGGCAATATGACGTAATATTGTGATGTTTAGTAGCTTATATCGAGCTTGTGCATCTGACGCCACGTGCTCTTTTTTTTTTTTTTTCAACCATAGTTAATGAAAGAGAGTTTGTGTAAAACCAGGGGTCACTTATTGAAATATTGGTATTTGTATAGAATACGAGCTGAAAAGATCGATGAATTCCGGCAAAGGTTAACATGTGGCCGAACGCACTTCTGTGTTCACAAGCCGTCAAAACCTTCACTGTGGGGGATTTATTCCTGATTCAGAAAAGATCCAGAAATTATGTATTTGTATGGGTCCAGATTTTTATACGCTTTCAAACTTTTCCGCGTAAATCTCGACTACTTACTCAGCAGATCCACGTGTATATCCAATTGTCCAAGACAAGCGGAAGTGAATTAACAGTCCAATTTCTTATCGCCGAAAACATTGATTTCGGCAATAAATATGGGTCCTACATGCGTAGTTTATCTAATTTTTCCACGTACTGTCGTTTATTTCCACCTTCTAAATGTCCGACGGTATCGGACAAGACTCTGGGCGTCGTGCTACCGGACATATTTCCGTGTCGTCTCCATCCGACTCAGCATTGAGCAATGCTTAGTTTGACCGGCAATATGGGGAGGTAAACAAAAGTCACATGGTTTTATGACGTAGGTGCACAAGCTCTGTCAGTATCATCATATCATTGTTTTACGATATTTTACAGCCAAAACTGTCATGAATATTAATATATTGTCCCTCTTCGCAACAGTTTTTACTTTTGTACAGTACATTTTGTTAATCTGTCTACTGGGGAATCTGGATATGGTACTATTGGCAAAAAAAAAAAAAAAAATCTGAATTATGATGGTATTCCCACCACTAATTTCCATTTTGTGATATTATGGGATATCGGTGGAAAAAAAAAATACTGTACAGTCTGCCACTCTTCCTTCCCCGAATGTTGGAGAGTTTTTTCAATTCTAATGATTATCACTCCATTGGTGTATTGCGATACTATCTGCATCATTGAAAAAAAAAAAAATGCTTCATCTCGGTTACTGTGTGCCTCTTATCTGTATTGTACATGCTCACATTATATAATCTGGATTATGTCGCGTTGTCAGCATATCACGGTACTGTACTTCATTTTAGACCGACACTTTAACTTGAGTCAGAGTGTCCGCCTAACCTTCCTCACATATTATACGAATGTGGATTTGATAGTTGACGCGTGTCTTTGTGTAGACATATTGATATATATATGTGTGTGTGCGCACGTGCATCGGCCTTGTTTTGCACCCCATACAAGCCTGTCGCCGCCTCCCTCCTCCTCGCCTCACCTCCCCATCATTCGCTTGAGGCGGCGGGCTGGCGGCGTGACGAGCCCCCTGTCTCATTGTGGAGGAGGGGGAACAGCTGCGGGGCGCGGGGGTCAAGATCTCCGAGATTTGACAGGGTTTTTCTGGGCCGGCGTGATATTATAGTCTTTATTTATGCAGTTATTTTTAGACTTCTACGTGTTTTGCAGCCCCAAGCAGATGGAGCAATTTTCATTGAAATGTGTTAAATATGTAAAATAGTTTTGATATATCAAATGAATAAATTATTTCAATATTTGTTTATTTTTCTAACTTGAATTTTTATTTACTTTACATACAAATGTTATTTTAATGTTCAATAAAAAAAAATCCCATTTTAATTAAATTGTAATTATTCCAACAAATAAGATTTTAACTATCCAAGTTCATCTCAATCAATTAGAATATGAGTAAAAGTCCAATTTTTTTCTGTACCCATTCATTACCAGGAATCACTGAAGTCTAATACTTGAAATTTTACTTTTCAGAGGGCAAATTACTACCTAATTCCAACAATTAAAAATCTTTTTCATTGTTTTTTGATTTTAAGGTTATATTATACTTGGGGGTTTCATTTGGTGTCAGCTAAAAATGATCAAGATGATACATATATATTTAAATAGAAGCATGAAATATTCATTTCTTGGTGGAACGGTGGGGCAGCTGTAGAGGACTGGCCTCACACTTCTGATGACCGAGGTTCAAATCCCGGCCACACCGGTGTGGAGATTACATGTTCTCCCCGTGCCCGAGGGGTTTCCTCCCACATCCCAAAAACATGCAACGTTAATTGGACACACTAAATTGCCCCTAGGTGTGATTGTGACTGTTGCTGTTTGTCTCTATGTGCCCTGCGATTGGCTGGCAACCAGTTCAGGGTGTACCCCGCCTCCTAGACTCCGGAGCTCCCTGCGACCCTTGTGAGGATAAGCGGCGAAGAAAATGGATAGAAGCATGAAATATTCATTTCCTGGTGGCACGGTGGGGCAGCTGTAGAGGACTGGCCTCACTGTTCTGATGACCGGGGTTCAAATCCCGGCCACACCTGTGTGGAGATTGCATGTTCTTCCTGTGCCTACTTGAGTTTTCTCCGGGCACTCCAGTGCATCGAGTCGAGAATTTGGGAACCCCGTTGCATTGTGGGATGTGCAGGATATTTCGGTCGGGCGGCATCCGACATGAACGTGAATAAGGTTGTGTTGACAGAGAGCGTCTCGAACTATCGCCAGCGAGCTCGTGTGCCGCGTGGCTGTTTTCAGCTGGAACCCCGGCAGCCTTTCACCTCTTTCGGTGTGGTTCACACCTGCAGGATGAAATCGGTCCGGAGTTCTTCCTGCTTGGAGTGTAAGTTTAAAAAAAAAAAAAAAAAAAAAAAAATATATATATATATATATATATATATATATTATATATTTTCATCCCTTATACTTTTCTTCGCCTTCATTTTCTCCGTGGCGTTGGAAGGAACATACCTGAGAATGAGGCGTTTGAAAGTGTCAGACTTTAGTATAAACTATTGCTAGCTAGCGGTTTTTACTTGTCTATGGCGCCATACTGAGGGCTAATTTACAGCAAAAAAAAAAAAAAGCCCTCAGAAATAACCGAAAATGGGTCACAAATCGTGAATCAGATTTACTTGAAAATGTATTATAAACCGTATTGTTCCTCAACTGGGTGTTTTGCAAACTGAGGTGCCACTGTATAATTAATGGCTATCTCTCGAGACATACTGTGAGAATAACACTTTTGAAATATTATGTCTAAATATGAGAAAATTCACATTTTTAAAACTAAATTCAAAAGGATGACCTGATGAGATTTTCAAAAGGTCAATGCCTCCATCGCAGAATTTATATATCCTCTGAATTATTTGCTTGTCTTTTTTTTTTCTTTTTTTTTTTTTGCCAAAGAAGATGAAGCATTGACATTTCTCTTTTGATAAAGGTCAAAGCCTCCAGCTTGGCCGCTAATAGAATGTTTATTTCTGCGGCAAGTAAATTGCTTTGAATCTAGTGTGTGCAAAATGTATACAGTACTGCATTGAGTTGTTGCCTTCCTTTATTGGTGTGCCTATAAATAGGTGAGTTTATAGAGCCTTATTGGTAGTAGTGGAAGAAAAAAAATTGCAACCTTGAATTGAAAATTTTATTTTACAGTACTATACTCAAATCTGCCATAGTCTGTGTGGAGTTGGAATCCTCTCCCCATGCAATTTTTTTTTTGTTTTTTAATCCTGGGTACTCCGGTTTTCTCCCACATCCCAAAAATCACGTGTGGGAGGTTGACTGAAGACTAAATTGTATCTGAGTGCGAAAGGTTGTTTATATAGCAATAAAATGCAATTTTAAGATTTTTTTCCCCCCGCAATTTTAATAATGGAAAGCAAACCTCAATATTATGAGAAACTTTATGCTGCAGGAATATATTTTTACTTTTATAATGGAAATATCTTTAAATAAATTGAGAATTAAAGTCCCGATAGTCTGATAAGTTATGAGCTACACACATTTGAACGCCAACGGTCCGGCAACACATACACCAACAGTGCAGCAACACATGTAGACAGACAATATTACAATACTATCTCAGATATGGGTTTGATTGGTGGAGATGGTGTTAAAAGTGGGGGATGTAACCACAGGGAAGAAATAGTTTATCTAAAAACAAGGCACACCAAAGAATCCTGCCCCACCACCCAAAAAGTCAACATTCAAAGTAGCAAAGAATCTCAAGTAAACAAAACATTACAGACACCAGGGAAACATGATGAGACGTAAAACACGGAAGCGACAGACTCAAGGAAAGCAATAAACAAAATCCAGACCAATTAACAAGACAACGATCCACACCTCGACAAGAGGAGCATAGCGTGAGGGAGGTTTTTGGTAGACGTAAGGACTGAGACAAGAATGAGCGAACAAGACATGAACAAGGGACAAAATTAAAGTCTATTCAAAACAATGAAAAAGTCCACAAAAAACATATCATGGCAAAGACTCACCAGCAGACTGTGTATTCTTTATTATTATTATGTCACTGTGAAAAACAGCCACTCACATTTGGAAACATGTACGGGTATGGTCAGTCATGCCTGCAGATAAAAAGGTCTGGTCCACCAGTCATGCACGCAAATATGAACTTGCGGCTGTGTTTTCTGTTTGTAATTATGAGTGTACTCCTTTAAGACCGGAGGGGGGCGGTGTCAGGTAAACTAGCAAGTAGAAGTTGGCTGAGCAGCAGCTTGCCATTGTGATCTTCTGTGTTTAAAAAAAAAAAAAAAAAAGACATTAGGCTGTGGTTCACTGCGCTGGATCAGTGGCACAGTTTAGAGGGAACATTGGTCACGACTACACAAAATAAATGAGATTTTTCAACATCTTTGTATTTCTACTCATAACAAATTTTACACGCGTGATTTTTCGTCCTTAAGTGTGCAGATTTACGAGTGCGATGGCGCGCGGGCGCTTATGCCCCCGTCAAATCACAGTGACTGGAAAAATGACCAAGATTATCCCCGCTTATTGATTCACTTACAGTGAAGAAAATAAGTATTTGAACACCCTGCCATATTGCAATTTCTCCCACTTAGAAATCATGGAGGGGTCTGAAATTTTTATCATAGGTGCATATCCACCATGAGAGAAAAAAAAATCCTAAATCAGCATGTATGATTTTTTTTTAAACGATTTATCTGTGTGATACAGCAACAAGTATTTGAACAACTGAGAAAACCAATGTTACCATTTGGTACAGTAGTACAATACATTTGGTCTTGGCCATGTTACAAGTTTGAGTCTTACTAATTGTAAAAATCATACATTGTGATTTCTGGATTTTTCTTTTTAGATGATCTCTCTCACAGTGGACATGCACCAATGATGAAAATTTCAGACCCCCTCAATGATTTCTAAATTGGAGAACCTGCAATATAGCAGGGTGTTCAAATACTTATTTTCTTCACTGTAGGTGTGAAAGTCTTCTTTGTGTGTTATGCACGCGCGTAGTATGCTGCCCCTTGGTGGCCAAGACGCGCACACCCGAAAACATCACAATGTCAGTAGAATGGATTAATTTCCATTTATTTAAAAAGGGAAAGATGACAAGTATTTTTAGGTCACAGAACAATGGCAACTTGTAAGTGAATTGACCCCTGTACTAATATTTCAAGATATAAAAGATGTAAAGTATTGCATGAAATAGTAGCTGCGTCGCATTAATCACACACACATAGCGACCATCCCTGCTATAAAGACTTTTTTACAAATTCAAGTCTATTTGTCACGCCGAAGAGTAAGAGACTATTACAGATACGTGGCCCGCACATCCGTCACGCTAACCCCAGTCGTCATCTTGTATTTGACAGGTGAAGGGTCCTCGGGCCTCGGGGGGCGGATGGATGGCGGCGTGAAGAAGGATCGGGCGTCGCCCGGGCGACGACAGATAGCGAGCCGAGGCACGCCGACGCGAAGAGATCGGTCTGGATCTGGCGCTATTCGTCACGACCGAGTGAGTAATATATTTGCTAAAAAAGCCCGACCGATTCGGAGGCGATACTGTACCTGCTCGTCGACGCCTTTTTGCGGCGTTTCATCCCTTTGCTCGAGGATCGTCGTAGCGATTAGTGGAGCGAGGCAAACAAACAAACAGTAATCCGCGGCAAACAGCGTTCTAATAACATCGGATGCTGATATTAGTCGAGGAAAACACACACAGTCAGTGCGCTAATTGCTTTGTGTGCTGAAAAGGCGCCCGGACGATATTGCCACGCTGCGGGTATTTGGGCCGCCTCGTAACTGCCGTGCAGCGTGGCGGAGACGAGCTCGTATA
Organism: Syngnathoides biaculeatus; assembly: GCF_019802595.1. Lineage (NCBI taxonomy): Eukaryota > Metazoa > Chordata > Actinopteri > Syngnathiformes > Syngnathidae > Syngnathoides > Syngnathoides biaculeatus. Next base: position 17,176,788 of record NC_084655.1, on the reverse strand, counting down.
TTAAGATAACCTCCGAACGGAATGGAATTGTATTTCCCTGGCGGTTCAAACGGCGTCCGCGCTTGTAAATGCGTTGCAGATGAAATTTGGCTTTAATGAAGCGCGACTTATTGCGCCGAGTGCGGCCACAGGACCGCGCGCGCGTCTGCCGGATGCCTGCGACGTTATCTAATTTGTAATCGCGCTACAATAAAAATCATAATCTTTGGCGATAATATATTACAAGAAAAAAAAGTTGTACTACTAGAAAGATCTTTTTTTTTTAACAGAAATTTAATTGCAATGTGATAAATTATGAATTTATCTTCAGATCTAGGTTATGGGTGTATGCAGTATATAAGCAACAATGAGTGAACCCCCTGGTGAAACATAATTTATGCATGATGCCCTTTAACCTTAATTCATTGAAATTACATTTCTTTTACCCCATCACTTTCTTCACCTTGAAATGATGACGCCTGTGAACCAAAATAAAAGCCAGAGGTGCCGTTCTCAGAAGTCAAAACACGTCATCTTTGAAAGAGTTTTTAAATATAGGCTGTACAGCGAGAGTTCAACTGCAACGGGAGTCGATGAATTTTTAAATGAATTTCCCATAAGTCACACTTTTACCACTCTGTCTGACATGAAGATTAATACGTATTTCCATCATTATTTCTATTTGCAAAAATATAAATGTATTTTTAATATATTTTTTTTCAACAAAACATATAGATAGGAAGCCTGGAGGGACTGTACTCAGGTTTTTTATTTAGGGCTTTATTCGTTATTTTTTTAAATTGTATTATTTTGCCTGTTATGTGTTTATTTTCTGGTTGTTTTCTTATTTAAAGTTGTTTTGGTAGTTAAATACTTTGTTTGGTAATCAATGAGTAATCGTGTTCATGAATTGTGCTTTCAATGTCAATCAAAATAATAATGCTTACTACTTTTTCCAAAATTGCCCAGCCCGACTATATTGGCATTTAATCAGCAAAACTCCAGCAGGTTATGATTATTTTGAAAAGCGCTACAATCTTTGTCTAAGAAAAATCATAATCTTTGGCGATAATATATTACAAGAAAAAAAAGTTGTACTACTAGAAAGATCTTTTTTTTTTAACAGAAATTTAATTGCAATGTGATAAATTATGAATTTATCTTCAGATCTAGGTTATGGGTGTATGCAGTATATAAGCAACAATGAGTGAACCCCCTGGTGAAACATAATTTATGCATGATGCCCTTTAACCTTAATTCATTGAAATTACATTTCTTTTACCCCATCACTTTCTTCACCTTGAAATGATGACGCCTGTGAACCAAAATAAAAGCCAGAGGTGCCGTTCTCAGAAGTCAAAACACGTCATCTTTGAAAGAGTTTTTAAATATAGGCTGTACAGCGAGAGTTCAACTGCAACGGGAGTCGATGAATTTTTAAATGAATTTCCCATAAGTCACACTTTTACCACTCTGTCTGACATGAAGATTAATACGTATTTCCATCATTATTTCTATTTGCAAAAATATAAATGTATTTTTAATATATTTTTTTTCAACAAAACATATAGATAGGAAGCCTGGAGGGACTGTACTCAGGTTTTTTATTTAGGGCTTTATTCGTTATTTTTTTAAATTGTATTATTTTGCCTGTTATGTGTTTATTTTCTGGTTGTTTTCTTATTTAAAGTTGTTTTGGTAGTTAAATACTTTGTTTGGTAATCAATGAGTAATCGTGTTCATGAATTGTGCTTTCAATGTCAATCAAAATAATAATGCTTACTACTTTTTCCAAAATTGCCCAGCCCGACTATATTGGCATTTAATCAGCAAAACTCCAGCAGGTTATGATTATTTTGAAAAGCGCTACAATCTTTGTCTAAGAAAAATCATAATCTTACAAAAAAATTGTAACAAATATTGTCGCATTTTACAGGAAATGTAGTTGAAATTTTACAAAAGAAGATATAAATTACACAAAAATATGCCAACTTTTACAGAAATAGTCATTATCTTACAAGCAAAATGTTTTACAAATTATTTATAAAATATAATAATTTATAAAAGCATGGTAAATTTTTAAATTGCATTAAAAATGCTCATTTTATAGGTAAAATGTCAACACACTGCATTCTTCCAGAAAAGGTCATTACAAATTTGTTTATAATTTTAACAAAATAAAGTAATCATGAGGGGGGGGGGGAAATCACAATATTACAAAAAAAAATAGAATTTCCAAGAAAAATCTTTCTTGAAATTATCCCATAATTTTACAAATTGTAATCTCATCAAATACCGTTATGTACATTTTTTAAAAATATATTGTAATTTTAGAATATGTTGTACCACTTAAAAATGTTTATTTGAATAATGTTTTTACAAGAAGGAAATCATAATATTTCAAGAAAGGAAGTGAGTACTTTTGCAGGAAATATGTTCATTATTCAAGAAAAAGTACAAATTACAGTGAAATATATAATAATGAAGTCAAGGGGGGAAAAAAAGTGGTCATATTACCAGAAGAAAATTATGTCCTGCTGGTTTATTAATCAGTAGTTATTTTCCCAGTTTGGAGGTTACGGTCTGTGAACTCGTGATTTATTTGGGCCAAAATAATTTGGCCTCGCCAAGGTTGAGCGTGTTTACGCGTGAGCTCTGCCGCTTGGTCCGTTTATTAAAACGCGGCTCGGCCGGCCTGACTGTAATGAGACTTGGTGATGTACTCGCAATGGGACTTTGCTCATTAACAGATGCGAATAGATGATGGGGGGGGGTGGGGGGGGGGGGGGGGGGGGGGAATGGCAGATGCCAGGTGATATGAGGAGGTCACTTCTTTAAAATAAACACTACCTGCTGCGAGTCCAAAGATCATGCCAATCCTTTCATTCTAAATGCCACCGCTGGACACTCGGAAATACAATTTGCTGCCATTATTGCCTATACTGTTCAAATATAGAATAAATGTCACGTGTGTCTCCAAAAAGCACTTGTTCTGCTGTTTTTTTTTTGCCACAAGAGATGACATGGCATCTGTAAAGCAGATTTTCATGGTGTTGCTGCTCAAGCAAAGTAGTATACATATCTTAATATCTAAAAATGATTTGTTAAATATTTGAAATATTTATTTGACTTAAAATATTAAATTCCAAATTCCAAATTCCAATTCCATTCCTTGAGATACCAGTTTTTCGAGAGACGAGTCGTCGAGATAGATGCAATCTCTGAGCAGTAAACTCAACTCACTAATTTTCACATCAGGCAAGACGCAGTTTGGAAAGACAATGAAGCTGCTAATTGCCACTTCTATTTGCAGTTTATAGTCTGCTTAAACAAAGACAATTGCAAATTGCGTATTTAAAACAGCCTCACAACTTTGCATTCCGTGAGCTAAATGCTAACACACAATACAAAACGTCATTGACAAACTCTCCTCTGCAAAAGTGAGTGGTATTGGCTAGAGTTTGCTGAGGAACTTACTTGATCTTTGAAAGTCTTCATTTGTGTTTTGGCATGACTATGATAGTGCCCCCAGTGGCCAAGTGTTGCATATCAGACGTCTTGATAAGTTAGTCTTGATGCAAGTGATTCTTTACATTCTCTTTAATGTTATGATGTGTTTTATGGGGTAAATATCACACCTTTTTCTTTTTACAAAGCACATTTGAAAAATATTCCGTTTTTTTTGGAGGGGGGGGGGGGGGGCAGAATCGGATTACTGTAATTTCCGGCCTACAGAGCGTACCGGATTATAAAACTCACCCACTACATTTGTAAAGAAAATACCATTTGGTACGTACATAAGCTGCACCTGTGTAAAAGCCGCAAGTCCCCACGTTGAAACCCACATTGAAACACGAGATATTTACAAAGAAAGACGGTACACTGAGTTTTCATACCTTAACTTATTTTAAGATAGCAACAACACGGTAGCATGAACAGGGCTGGTTAAAACAAAACAAAAAAAAACGTACAGTTAAAAAAAAAGAAAACAGCCGCGGTGGCTAGTAACAACACAGTAGCACAGCACTAACAGATTTAGCCGGTTTAAAAAAAAAAAAACATCCCTAAATCACTAAGACGCGGCTATGACACAGCAGAAACATGGTAGTGCGGCGCTAACAGGGGCAGTTAAAAAAAAAAAAAATCAAACATACCAGTAAAAATCACTGAGACGCGGCAGTAACAAAGCAGCAACATGCTAGCACAGCGCTAACAGGGCCAGTTAAAAAAAAATAAACAAAACATACCGGTGAAAATCACTGAGCCATGGCAGTAACACAGCAGCAACACACTAGCACAGCGGTAACGCTAGCACAGCGCTAACAGGGCTGGTTAAAAAAAAAAAAAAAAAAAAAAAAACATACCGGTAAACGTCACTTCCTCGGCACATATATGCCACTGGTCTCACTCTTACCTTTTCCGCTCGAGTGCCCCTTGCGACCGTTAGAAAAAAATGGACAAATTAGCCGCATCACCGCATAAACCGCAGGTTTGAAAGCGTGTGGAAAACAGTCACGGCTGATAGGCCGAAAACTACGGTACTGGTGTTCTCATGCATCTCAATGGGGGAAGATGATCTGATATACGAATGGCCTGGTACACTCGCAGTTGAGTAAATAGAGCACTTGATTTACACCTTAACGCTCTATTACGTATTAAACGGTGCAAGTCCACCTACACTGTATTGTAAGAGGCAGCCATGACATCGTGAATTTAGACAATTATACAAATACTAACTTTCTGTCTCTCTCTCTCTATATAAATGTTGTACCACTATTAGAAAGGTCTGCTACTCACGGACCAAAGTTTCATGTATCCGCATTGCTAAAACCTCGAGCTGCTCTAAACGTTGCGGTAAACGAAAGCCTCGTTAAGCACCGTGCCCACCGTCGCCCGATTAAAATTCACCCTCTGGACTTCGGAGTAGCTGCTAGCTCTCCAAGCAAAAGGGAACGGCCATGCTTTATTTATTTAGTCTTTGACCTTTTTGGCCTCATACAATATTTACTTCATTTTAAGATGGGCCATCGAAAGTCTCTTACTTTCATTCATGTGCCCATTTAGAATATTTGTGGATGATTTGGGTTAACATCCATAACTTTGCACAACTGTTGTTTCGATGTTAGCTTTGTTATTGTACGCAAGTCCACAGACTTCATGGAGTCATATCGAGAAGTTGGGTGTGTTTTTTGAATATTTATCTCCCAAAGAGAGATAAGCCTATCATGAGTAGACAGAGAGAAAAGTCAGCCATGCTCTAAAACGTATCGGAAGTCTGTCATTTGGTGGCCCTTTTACAGTAAATCAAAAGTGAACACACCCTCAAGATGTGGTCCGTTAGCTACCAGATTTGAACCGTGTACTGTATCCCTGTCTGGCAGTAACTCAGCTCCTGATTTTATTTGATTGTTCCTCTGAAGCAGGAGGTCCTTCAAAAGTGAACTTGGCCTCCAGGTTTTGTTCAAAGTTGAAGTTAATAAACCAGATGGGGGGGCTGGGACACTAAATTGAGAAAGAATTTAGTTTTCGTCAGAGACGAGTAGAGCATGGCGGCCAAGTTTGATTAAACATGAAGTCTGGTAATGACTCGAGCTTGCGATTTATTTATTTTCAATTCTGTCCTTAAAGCCAGTTTCCCGTAGCAACAAGACCTTTGGTAGGCATTTCACTCAGGAGTAGACAGACCCATCAAAAATTCTCAAGAAGCCGTGTGGAAAACCCACAGAAAGTCTGGAATTTTGGTGCGAAGCGGGCATTTTAAGTTGGTTTTGATCATTTCTAGAAATCAATCAAAACCAAAATTGTCCTACAGATTTTGTCCAATGACTACCAGATGTGATCTATGCATACTAACTAGATGGATGCCAAGGAAATGCATTTTCATCAGTGGATGGGTGGAGCATGGTTGCCAAATTCAGAATCCTCCACACAAAGAATTTGTCTCCGATAATTGGAGCTGCCCGAGTGTGACAATAGTCATTTTGACAAACAATACTTTTCAGATGTAAAAACATAAAAACACACCTTGGAGAGTTTACCAGTGATGTGGTAATGCTGATTCAATTACAGTTGTGCAATTTATTGGCAAGAGGTAAGAAGCTGGTGGAACGTCTGCTTCTTTTAGTTTGTGTTAATCAGTCGCGGCTACCTGAGTGTTATGTATATTAGAGGCACCAAATATGACACCCGGCAAAACACGTTGTCTTTCATGACTACGTGGAAACAAAAATCAGGAACAATTACTGAAATTGACGTGGAAGGAAGCCATATTTGTACGTGTGGTCCACTTTTGGCAATTTCCCTCAATTACGCCCAATGTTACCTCAAATTTTTCATGTCAGAGCAAACACGCTAACCCCAATGAGCGCTCCCTTGAAGTTACATGGCTCATTAAAAGATTCAGATTACAGCATTTACATTCGCATATAAACAAACTTACGTTCTTTTAACTGCGTAAAAAAAATACATGCCTCAACAAACCAAGTCAACTATGAACTATAAATTTCAAAGGCCAGTTCCAACCATATTTCTTTTTTTTTTTTTTTTTTTTTTAATTTCACAATGATATCTGTGTCTGTTTTTCTTGGTGTAAAACGGAATTATTGCTTGCACCATATCTTTTGCAATGCATGCTGACAGCTGAATGATGCTCCCAAACAGTTTTAAGGTCAATGTTATTTTGCTCCCTATATTTGAAATACAGACTTAACTTTTGCTGCCCTGTGATTTCATTCTTGTGGAGGTTGTGCCAAGGTGGAATTTTAACATTACATTACTCATCCTACACTTTCTACTTTCGCTTTCCAACGCATTTTTTTAGACCAGATGTTTCTTGCTCGAAAAAGAGTCTCGTCCAGTTCCACCTCTTTTTCTTCCATTATTCACATACTCCGACAATCATTGCGTCTTAAAATAACAGCGTTTCTTTTTTTTGCTTTCGCCATTATTATCAAGAGTAAACATAAGCGGCGTGTCTCGCTCGTCTTTACTCTACATTGCCCAGACCGCGTTGCTAACCAAAGCACCGGTGGTGGGCGGCGCATAAAGACGCTGTTATTGTAAACCACATTGGTGGGCTGCTTAAGTACGGTAACAGCTTTAATTAAGAGTGTACCCCTTGAAGAGCAGAGGGGGCCGGCGTAAGGTAAACTAGGCCGGAGAGTACATGGCCGAGCAGCAGCTCGTTGTTAGAGAGAGTTCAGTGCGATGCCAAAGTGTTCGATAAAAAGTTACGGACCCAGTGGGGACTCCTTTTCATTTTTTACAGTACATATATGAATTGTACCATTAGAAGTAGCAACCGGTCATCTTTCCCTCGTTGAATCACATTGCAGAATCCCACAAACTGAATAATTTTATGTTGTACTTTCCATTCGGGTTGTATTTTTTTTTTCTGTGGACAGCGCAGAATGTCTGTGGGCAGAGACCACATCAACGCACAGCTTAGAGGGAACATTGGTTACGCCCCCCCCCCCCCCCCCCCTCGATATTTGGAAAAAAATCCTGTCCAGACAACAGTTTCACAGATCAAAAATGCTCCAAGCACCGTTGCCAGAAATTGAATGGGAAGTCCACCATTTTGATTGGAAGCAGTCAATTTGGGCTGAACTTCAAGTGTCATATTTTAATGTGCTCCTACTTTGAAATGCGCCTAAATACGAAGATGAGAAGCAGTTATCCTCGACAGATGTGCAATACTTAGCTGTGAAGCATTGATAAAAATCTCCAGTAATTGATGATTTTGTTTTTGAGGACTTGCCATGAAAATCTGATTAAATCTGTTCCTCTTCACAAGAGTGTGTCAACGTTGTGTAACCCGCGGAGAAAACAACTCGCCCGAGTTATTGTGGCATTTGTCGTGTTTACAACGGAACAATTAAGTTCAAATTCCACGTATTGTAGGTTGACCTCTATTAGTAAACTGGAGTGTTTTGTTGACTCGTCGGCCTCGACCTTGGTGTGTTTTCTCTCTCCTGCGCCAAGGTTTCCGCTCAGTTGCGCTGCTCGGAGTCGTCGCACGTCGTCACCGAAGCGTCTCAGCTTTTCCCCCTGGGGAGGTGTCTGACATTGCATTCCTCTCGCCTCTGATAAATCCAATTTCCCCCCGCTCTCTTTCTGTTCTTAACACCTTCGTTTGCGTCGCACCCATCCGTACAACCCCCCCCCCCACTCCCCCACCCATCCCGGCGCACGCCACGCCTCCGAGACAATCCCTCCTTGGCCGTCCTTTCGCCGTCTGTCGTCGCCGGCCTTTTTCTCTACGGCTGAGCTCCCTCAAGCCTCCTTCATCTTCATTCTGCCGTCTTCTTTCTTGCTCTTTCGGTGGCGGCGTGGGTCCGGCAAAGTGTAATTGGGTTGGACCGCAGCTTTAATCTGAAGTCTGCTCGTAAATGTAAAGCGAAGCCCGGAGGCTCTTCCTTCTCCCCACTTACACACACATTTGAATATGAACCTTCCTTATAGTCGGGCGATCACGTCTGAATGTGCAAATAGCACAAAATTGTGTGTGTGGCACCTCACAATTCTTTCCACACTGAGCGACTGGTTTCAGTGCTCTCTAGGTGGCGTGTCGACTAGATAATGAGCCTTGAGCTAATTGATTGGGGCTTGAATTAGGCTTTAGCTGTCCCTGATTAATCACACACCGCTACTTGAGCGCTACGTCATGCTATTTGGATCCCATGCGCCGCTTTGGTTCAAAGTATTATTATTATTTTTTTGTACCACAAACAAAATGCCGCCATTGTCAAGGAGAAACTGGATTACGTTGCCCGCTAGATGTAAGAAAGATAGGAAGACTCCGTGGAATAGTCGGGCTTGATACAACTAGCGATTGTTGCGATTACCATTAAGAGTCTGTCCTTTCTTCTCGTCCTTTAATCTCTTTTGATTGTCCACCAACAGAGAATTAGAGTTCGAACCCGAAACATTGTTTGATGCTCTTCATTTGTGCCACAACAACTGGACTAGCAGCAGGGTTCGTACGGGTCAGGGAATTTCTGGAATATCATGGAAAGAAACGTTGCCTTTTCAAGGTCTTGGAAAGTCCGGTAAATAAAAACTATTTGGCTTGGGTCAGGGAATGTCATGGAATTTTCAGTCACTGTGACTTGACTGGCGCCATCGCACTCACAAATCTGCACAATCGAGCACGAAAAATCACGCGCGTAAAATTTGTTATGAGTAGAAATACATAGACATTCTCGGCGCACATGAAAACCTATCCAGCAGTGAACCGCAGCCTGACTTTTTTTTTTTTATGCACACAGTCTCCTGATAGTTTACCTGACTCCACCCACCTTCGGCTCTTAAAGGGGTACACTCGTAATTACAAACACCGTCCACCCACACAGTCTGGGCAGCGTATAGCAAAGAGTTCGACATGCTGCTTGCGTTTTCGCACGATAATAATGGTAAAAGTAAAAAAAAAAAAAAGTGCTGTTGCTTTAATGAATGTCAAGTTGTGTGAAAAATATAATAAAAAGTGGTGCAACTGGACGAGATGTTCTCTTTTTAAGTAAAAGAGGTCTGGTCTGAAGCCAAAGTAGAAAGTACAGGATGAGATGGCGTATAATGTTAAAATTCCACCTTGCCACAGCCTGATCGAGGATGAAAGCACAGACAATAGTGCGTAACAGTGCATAAATAGCTAATTCTGGATTTTAAATATAGGCAACATAACATTAACTTTAGGTGAAAATATACGTTCAACATGTAATGATAGTTTCTATTTCTAATTACCATAAATGTCACGGTCATTATGATGCGCCTACTACAATGATAAGCTTTGGCACTTATTATTTAAGTGAAAACACACAATCATTTAGCTGAAATATTGCTATCTACCACAATCAGTCAATCCAATATAAATCACAGAATTTTGTATTTAATACTTGGAAAGTCATGGAAAATTCATGGAATTTTGATTCTCTGGAAGTGTATGAGCCGTGTTGCAGCCAAACTAGCTCAACACAGTTGGCAATTCATGAAAACTAGTTGCTGAACATCAAATATGTCTGGAGAGCTGCTTTGAAAAAGACGAACAGACCAACTAAAAAGAGAATGTCAGCAGTCTTTGAGTGTTTTTGACAGAGAAAGAGATTACCCCGAGATGTGACCTTCTGTTTGAAGAGAGAGGAGCGTGGGGGGTGGGGGCACCCATTGATAATAACAAATACAGAACATTATCATAAGGATTTGTTTCCATGCCGGTCCGTCACGATATGTTTGATTGGTGGTACAAAAAAAGGATGGGGACCGATGTCATTTAAGGTCTCTTGACCATCCCCTCGGCGGTCAAACTGGCGGTCAAACACGCCAGCGGGTTTTGAAGAGCGCCAGTGTGTGTGATGCCGGGTCACATTTGAGGCAAGGTTGGGAGTAGGCCACCAAATCCCTCATTTCGCCGCCGTGCGCAGGATCGTGAGTGTGATGCACGAGGTGGCTCGCCCTTCTCCAAGCTTTTCCTGACCTGCTCTCATCAATGGAAGCTCACACACATGCACGCACACGCGCACACGGGCACAGTGATACACACGCATTATCACGAACACACTGAAAGGCCACAGTGAGAACAGTCTGTCCCCTCGCTTAAGCCAGCGACTCCATGAAATCGCCGTTAGCCGCCAGACGCATCCTTCTTTTCTTGACGGCTTCCTCAAAAGTCATCCAGAATTCTCATCACACCTGAGCCTAGCCAGATTGCACATCTTCTTCATTGAGCGTCACACACACACACACACACATACACGTGCGCACAAAAATCTATCAAAAGCCCAAAGCCGACAATGTGCTGTTCTTCCACATCCCTGCCGTCCCCCACGCGTTTGTTTATTCTCCAATTTCGCACCTCGTGAGATTTGTCCTGAACTTTTTTTTTTTCAACCAGTCCCTCTGTTACTAAAATCCCTCCTTCCCCCCACAACTCGCAGACTGTGGAAGTTGGGGCCAGTGAGGTCCAGTTACTACATGTCTCCACTGGGGGTAAATAAAGAATTTCTCTGCAGCACTAATTAGTCAACCATTTCTGTGAACTTTTATAGCTCCTGTTCACCTTTCACCAGATAAAAACGAAACCTTAGAGATTCATCTGTGGAGTAGTAATGCACCAATAATTTGTCCAATTAGCCATAGCTATCTTGTATGAAATGTGACTGATTTGGAAATAAATATAGCCATTGTTGTGGCTTTTAAAATATCACGACAATATCTAGACTATGGAAATAAATATGTGCCACCAGGATTTGAATTTGAAATGTAAAGTGGTCACATTTTCAATAGTTGAATTTCAGCGTAACTTTTCAATGTTAACAATTCAACAGGCTACAATTTGCTGTCTGAAATTCACCGTCTGTCCCACCAGGCAGGGTTACTTCAGTTCAGAACCTACTACCCAACCAATCGCAGTTAGCCTTTCTTAGTCACGTGATATCACATACTAATAAAGCGTAACTGGATTGGCTGGCTGTTTGGTTCGGATCTGAAGAAACCCTGCCTGGTGGCACTGACGGTGAATTTTAGACTGCGAATTGTAGCCGGTTCAATTGTTAACATTGAAAAGTTACACTGAAATACAACTATTGAAAATGTGATCACTTTACATCCATCTATCCATCCATTATCTACCGCTTTTCCGTGTCGGGTCGCGGGGGAAGTATCTTAAGCAGGGATACCCAGACTTCCCTTTCCCCAGCCACTTCTTCCAGCTCTTCCGGAAGGATCCCGACGCGTTCTTAAGCCAGCCGAGAGACATAGTCTCTCTAGTGTGTCCTGGGTCGTCGTCGGGGTCTCTTTCCGGTGGGACATGCCCGGAACACCTCACCAGGGAGGCGTCCAGGAGGCATCAGAATCAGATGCCCCAGCCACCTCATCTGGCTCCTCTCAATGCGGATGAGTAGCGGCTCGACACGGAGCCCCTCCCGGATGACCGAGCTTCTCACCCTTTCTCTAAGGGAGAGCCCGGACACCCTCCGGAGGAAACTTATTTATGCCGCTTGTACCCGGGATCTTGTTCTTTCAGTCACGACCCACAGGTCATACCCATAGGTGAGGGTAGGAACGTAGATTGACTGGTAAATTGAGAGCTTTGCCTTTCGACTTAGCTCGTTCTTTACCACAACGGACCGATACAAAGTCCGCGTCACTGTGGATGCTGGATAGTCTCGGATTTGGAGGTGCTGATTCTCATCCCAGCCGCTTCACAATCGGCTGTGAATCGCTCCAGTGAGAGCTGGAGATCACGGCTCGATGAAGCCAACAGAACCACATCATCTGCAAAGAGCACAGATGCGATGCTGAAGCCACCAAACCGGACACCTTCTACACCTCAGCTTGCGCCTAGAAATTCTGTCCATTGAAAACTATGAACAAAATCGGTGACAAATGGCAGCCTTGGTGGAGTCCAACTCTCACCGGAAACAAGTCTGACTTATTGCCGGCAATGCTGACCAAACTCTGACAGCGGTCGTACGGGGACCGAACAGCTTGTATCAGGGGATTCGGTACCCCATACTCCCGAAGAACCCCCACAGGACTCCCCGAGGGACACGGTCGAATGCCTGAACTCCCCCCATTGACAATCGGCGTTGAAGGCACTAAATGTTTGATTTGTTGCCAGCCAATTTCAGGGCACAGAAATCAAACAAGGAGAAGATGACATGCAGATTGCTATATTCATGCCAGTTTGGATCATGTTGGAAGTTTATGACCAGACAACAAGTTGGTGTTCAAATTTATGATAATTTTACTGTATCTGCCCTTTTTAAAAGATTTTTTTTTTTTTAAATTTATAAACACTGTTCCGCCACGCACAATCCACAAAATGTTGTAAAGCGAGAAAGTAGGTTGAACGCTGGCGGTCGTCATAGAGTTGTGCCTCACTGCACCAGTGGGAATCCATTACGGGCTGACGACGTGAGACGCATGATAAAAATGCAGCGCTGGAAGTGGCAGCGGTGGCGGGAGTCTGCGGTTGATTATAACGAAGGACTTGGGAGAACAACACTTGTGAAACACTTGTGGTGATGGCGTGTGTCCAAAAGATGAATTCACACTGTGATTTGGACCACTGGTTACCATCCGACAATTTTTTTTTTCTGTCCATCTGCTTTGGCCGTATGAGCTAAACGCGACAAAAATAACCAAATGGGCTCACAATTTATGAGCAAGGGCACATCCTTAGAGCAAAGATTAAAAAAAAAAACTGTATAATATAGACATTTACGTGACTATCGAGACCCAAGTCTGCCTTTTTTTTTTTTTTTTTTTTAAAGGTAGGGTTAGTTTCGGTTTCATTGTTGTAATTTGTTAAAAAATATCATAGCAAATTCCATGAGGATGAAACTTACCACCGTGAAGGTTTTTAATAGTGTTCATATAATGTTTTAAAGGAGGCTTGGAAAAATATACTTTTTAATTACTTGTATTCAAATACAGTAATTGAGTCTCCGGAGGGCATGACACTCCAAGTTCTAAATTAATCAACCAATAAACATCCATATTAGGGAAATGACTCTTTGAGTCAGGTGTTGTATAATTTTGGCTCGCTTTTTTTGTAATGGTGGGACTGAATTAGTTTCTTCTCCAATGACGTTAGCAAGGCCGGTGGTTGAAGAGCCACCAAACACTTGTGGCGGCCTGAGTCTGGCCCTTGGATCATACTGTAGAATGTTAAAGCCAAAAGGTAAACAGAGCGGTATTGATTTTTGTTAGATGAACAGTTTAGCGTTCTTCTGATAACCCACAGATATATCTGATTTCTTAGCGCTGTAGCTTTTCCCCACCCTCCACAAACATGTTAGGCTAAATTGAAGAATCTTAGAATGTCCATCGGTATGAAAGTGCTAGTTTTTTTTTGTCTATATGTGCTTTGTTAGCTTTGTGCTTTCGATATGTTAGAATAGAACAGAACATGTATGAGGGCAGCAGAACAGCGGTGAGGTGTGCCCTTGGTGTGTCAGAAGAATTTAAGGTGGACGTGGGACTGCATCAGGGATCCGCGCAAAGCCCCTTCCTGTTTGCGGTAGTAATGGATAGGCTGACAGATGAGGTTAGACTGGAATCCCCTTGGACTATGATGTTCGCAGATGATATTGTGATCTGCAGTGAAAGTAGGGAGCAGGCGGAGGAACAATTAGAAAGATGGAGCCACGCACTGGAAAGGAGAGGACTGAAGATTAGCTGAAGTAAAACAGAATGAAAGGGGAGGAGGAGGAAGAGTGAAGCTCCAGGGAGAAGAGATAGCGAGGGTGGACGACTTCAAATACTTGGGGTCGACAATTCAGAGCAATGGAGTGTGTGGTAAAGAAGTGAAGAAACGGGTCCAAGCGGGGTGGAACAGTTGGCGGATGTGTGTCTGGTCTTCTATGCGACAGAAGAGGCTCCGCTAGGATGAAGGGCAAAGTTTAGAAAACAGTGGTGAGGGGTGGCCACGATGTCCGGATTAGAGACGGTGGCTCTGAAGAAACGACAGGAAGCAGAACTGGAGGTAGCAGAAATGAAGACGTTGAGGTTCTCGCTCAGAGTGACCAGGTTGGATAGGATTAGAAACGAGCTCATTAGAGGGACAGCCAAAGTTGGAAGTTTTGGAGACAAGGTTAGAGAGAGCAGACTTCGATGGTTTGGACATGTCCAGAGGCGAGAGAGTGAATATATTGGTAGAAGGGTGCCGAGGATGGAGCTACCAGGCAAAAGAGCGAGAGGAAGACGAAAGAGAAGGTTGATGGGTGTGGTGAGGGAAGACATGAGGAGAGTGGGCGTTAGAGAAGAAGATGGACGAGATGGGCTTAGATGGAAAAAAATGACGCGCTGTGGCGACCCCTAACTGGACAAGGCGACATGCTTTGAGATTGGCTGGTGACCAGTGCAGGGTCCATCCCACCTCTCGCCTAAAGTCATTTGGGATAGGGTCCAGCTCACACGCGACGCAAGTAGAAACTGGAGGGCTGGATGGTTCCTTTAAATTGATAGGTACAGTGTATAAATGGGAAAGTGGTAAAAAGTCATTGTCATTGCCCAAGTACTTGTGCAGATATCTTGGGAAATAATGTTTTCCTGCGGCGGTGTGATGGAGTCCCCCGTGTGGTCCATGCGCTATTTTGTGGATAGAAAGCTTAGGCTGGCCTTCAAGCTCAAACAATATTGGTCCACACTGTGTGGGTCTTAGGGGTTTATAATAAATTAAAGATGAGACTGGGCCCGTGCTATTTACACGTGGAGCGGGCGATTAAGTGCTGAATGCCGGTACGCGGCTGGAAAGAGGAGGATATTAAACTCTGAGCGTTTTGTAAAAAGCTGGCCTTTTCTGGCCTCTCCCGCTCTCCCTTGCTGTAAATAGGAAAGCGGGACGACGGGCAAGCTAAGGAAGGTGAGGCCGAAGCACGTCGGTAAAATATATACTGTGAGTGAATGGAAGGCTGTGAGAAAAGAAGGATGAGGAGCGGCATATTGAGAGAGGACCCGCTGCTCGATATTCGCAACGCACGTCGAGCCGGTCAAGTGACGCTCAGCTGCCTCGCGTGCGCACGCAACAAATTAATTCCATTTCCCTTTAATGCCAGAGCCTCTCAAAATGAAAAAAAAAAAAAAAATCATCACGATTGCGATCGCGTCGGGCCAGTTCTTTCATATGTCAGATGTATTATCCGTTAAGGGTTTATGCTCTGAAAGCTGGACGACTTTTAATCATCAGCCAAGTCCAAATGGAAGCTGAAGATAATAAAACAACAATATAAAAGCCAGAATGGTTGCTGTAATATGTTCACCTACGCTTTCCCTCTTGATGCTAAATGGGTGAGGAAGCCATGTGCCTCCATCTCAAGAACCCTCATACGAAAATTAAAAATCTGCCCGTATGCCACTGTGCAGGGGCATGACATCTCTGAAAGTGCATTTTCCGGAGCCTGAGATTCGAACTCAAAACCTCAGAGCGTTGGGGCTCTTGCGCTAAGCACCAGTTGACTGTACGAACTGGAAGTAGCACATTATGAACAATGCTGTATTCCAGTTATGGCCGTTCATCCCGCTGTAATGTTTCTCCCTCTGCTATTGATGCCAAAAAGACCAAGAAAGCCTTGTTGTTAAGATCCCTCATATGAAAATTAAGCCCGAGAGCGATGTACAAGGACTTTAAAAAAACATAAATCAGATTTTTTTTTTTTTTTTAACTCTAGAGTTTTCATGTTGTGACAATGTTTCCTATTTAGTGAACACCAGGTCTAGTAGCAGTTCATTCATCCTTTCATTTTTCTGAGCCGCTTATACTTACAAGGGTTGCGGGCAATGTTCCCTCGAATTTTTAACGTTTCCTGAGCAAACACACTAAGCCCGTGAGCGCCCCCTTTGGCCACTATGGGCAACATCAGATGTATGCACTGTGGGAAGATCAGTGTCATCCGTTGAAGTTACATCGCTCATTAAAAGGTTCAGATTACTTTCCCATCAGAATATTTTGAAGAACAATTTCGTGTTTTTGCAAACTTACACTGAAAATGGCAACAAATGAAAAAAAAAAAACGTTACAATACAAATACATACCAAGCCGACTTTTAACTATAAATTTGAAATGTCGCTTCTAACTTTCTGTTTTTTTTTTTTTAGACCCACAATTTTATCCCCATCTGTTTTTCTTGGTGTAATACTGAATTATTGCTTGCAGAATATGTTGAAAGCTGAATGATGACCCCAAACAGCTTTAAGGTTAAATGTTATGTTGCCTCCTAAATTTCAAATCCAGAATTATCTTTTTGGGCAATGTATCGTCTGTGGTTTCATCCTCAATCAGGCTGTGCCAAGGTGGAATTTCAACATTATACACCATCTCATCCAGCACTTTCTACTCTGGCTTAGGACCATACTTTTTTCACTCAAAAAAGAGAAAATCTCATCCAGTTTCACCACTTTTTCTTCTATTATTCATATACCCCAGTGTTTGTAATTATGAGTGTACCCCTTTAAAATAGAGGCGGGCGGTGTCAGGTAAAGTAGGAAGGAGATTGTGTGGCCGAGCTCTATGTGAGAGGCAGTGTGCTGCCGTGTTTAAAAAAAACTGTGCTGGATCTGTTTTACTCTGCGCCGAGACTGTGCAACAAGTGCGCAAATGCGCAGTTGCGCAGCTTAGAGGGAAGATTGGTTGTGGGAGTACTCCCTGCTCCTTCTAAGGTGTGCCATGTTAGCAGAGGGGTGGGAAGTGTTGGTCAGCACCTGATAGCCAGTTGGCTTGGCGGCAAACATCAGCATTAATGGGAGATTCCAATCCAAGTCTAACAGGCAGGCGAGGCTCCTTGTGGGGATGACACTGGGAAAAAGGATTTGAAGAGAGGTCGAATCGGCAGTGGTGGGGGTTAATAGCTGATCAGCTGCTAATGGCTAGCTCCTGTACGTAAGGTAACGTAAGTGCCTGATTTAAGATAATTATTTCCGATCTATTGAGTTTATCTACGAATCACTGCTGCTTTGTCCTGTGTGAAAGGCCAAATGGTTGCCAGCCAATCCCATTGTACCTCTACCCATTCAGACTCACACCTACGGACAATTTAGAGTCTCCGATTAACCTAACATGCATGTTTTTGGAATATGGAAGTAAATGGGAGTACTAAAGAAAGCCCATGTTGGTACACGGAGAAATAAACAGCTGTACACACTCGCGTTGATACCTATGGACAGTTGAGAACAGGAGTACTCAAAAAGGGACTCCCTGATCACATCATGCTCAATGTGTTTTGGGTGGGTCAGCATGTGTAGAATGAGACTTGTCGCCATGCCAACAATACACAGAAATCCTGTAGATAAGACCTCAACGTTTAAGACCTCAATTTTGGTGTCTAAAGTATTTAATACCTCTCAGTTCATTTCTTCTGTATATTTGTTATTTGAGTGGTCCAGCTCATGTCACTCTTGCTTTGGGAGCGACATGTTGGCGGCTGGAAGCACATGTAGCCTGACGGGCCTCAAAAAATACACCGATGACACATTAATAAAGAATTGTGACCCTTGAAGATTTTTATCCGAGTACCACTGATTTAGAGTTTAACGTTCTTGTTTATTGAAGTGAGAGAATGCCAAAGTACTACTACAAAGTAAAACACCGTGCAGCTGAGGTGTCAAACTCATTTATATCGCCAGCCACATTGTAGTTACTACTTCTGTCAGAGGGCCATTATGACCGAAACCATTAAAATCTTTAATTGACCCATCATATTTACACATTAAATTTACTAACTAGTTTTGGAATCACAAATCAAGGGTAATGGGTTTTTGTTGTTTGTTGATGTTTGGTTACACAAAACTACTTTGCGATATCTCAATGTCATCATTTACATGACAATTGGAAGTTTTGGTTTAGATTTTAGCAAATATCATGCAAGTTGATACACGATTTGCCTTCGCGGGCCACATAAAATCATGTGGCGGGCCGCATCTGGCCCCCGGGCCTCGAGTTTGACACCGGTGCCGTACAGGAAGGCTGGAACTGAAGTTTGAATGCAGAGAACTGTGAGCCAGATGCGCCGACCAACAATGCATCGTGCTGCCCGAAAAACGTAAATTGTAAACCATCTTCGTTGAATTGCGGAGGGAGCTGGGTGGGATTATTCACAAGTCGCTCACTTTCCCTTACGTGTGAAGGCACTTCGTGGCAAGCGCCGCCATCATAGTTAGTGACACAGCCGAGCGACAAACACTTCCAAACACACACGACGCGCACACTTGCACAGCATCTCCATTCTCTTAGCTTCGGCGCGTCCTTCCTCCCTCCATCTGTCCGTCACTGCAGACTCATGCGCCATTCCAAGCAGCGGTCGCCTGGCAACATGGCGCAGCCTCCCAAGCATATTTCCCAGTTCGCCGGAGATATACGCTTCCAGCCCGCTGTTATTTCATTACAGTGGAAGGCGGGCATGTGTGTGGGTTTTGAAGTTTGGGTTGCTGTGTGATCAGTCTCCAGCCACCTGCTTTTATTGGAGGCCCACCCCCTCCGCCCAAATAGTGTTTGCCGGGAGAATATTAAAGAGATCACTGCCACTGAATGGGACATTATAACATAATTAGCAGGGGTTCAGGGCTGGCACGTTTCACCTAAAAACAGATGGCCTCGCTGATTCTATTAGCTGTCCAGAGATGACCGATGATGATTTTAGTGCCCATCGAATTCCGCGAGGGCAAAGGTCTCACCTCGAATCCTTGAATTGGAAGCCTGCAATAATGGCTTCAATCACATTGTGCTGACAGTCTATAAATACAACTGAGATAGCCCTAAATGCTACTCTCTGTGCTTATAAATTCTGACTCCTACCTAAAAATGGGACATTCCAATCAAGCATGTGATTATAAAATGTACATCTTGTGACTTTGTTTCCAGTTAACAAACTTCTATCCAATCACAAAATATTAATTTAACCAAACATAGTTTTATGTACCGTGGAACCTCTTTGGCAGCAATTTCCAACTACTGTGTGAGAGATTATCAGGCGTGCTATGGGAAGTTATCCAATTTCACATAATTGGTCTGAAAGTTGACATTTATTTACGACAAATAACGTACTGCATCTTTGTGGGATCATTCATCTATCTATGCCAGTACGAATAGGGACTGGCAGAACAGTCAAATGCTCTTCCACTAGATGGCAGAAGTTTGTATCCACCGGTTTCTATTCATATGACATAAGAGTCTCTCGATTTTACACTGATTCCTTAGGGTTAACCCTAACCCTAACCCTAACCCTATGGTTCACGGCAATGCGACCCAGAGAACGTCCGATCTCGTCAGATCTCGGAAGCTGAGCGGGTTTGGCCCTGGTTAGTACTTGGATGGGAGACCGCCTGGGAATACCAGGTGCTGTAAGCTTCTCTCCCCGGCTAAATGCAGAGGGGTTGCGTCAGGAAGGGCGTCCGGCGTAAAACTGTGCCAAACTTGGGAAATACTGCTCTCAGATCCAAAACAAACAAAACAAAAAAATCCCACAGGAAAGAGTTTGAGGATCAAACTTTCAACCTTTTTACATAAATGTCAACTTTTTTTTCCAAATGAAATTTTTAATGTTATCACCATACATGTAAAAAAAAAAATATATATTCCAGCACTGTTCATGGTAAAGAATAAACAAAAAAAACAATACTCAGTCTTTGATCTTAGCAACTTCTTCTCTTGGGTCTTTTCCTTCTTTTGGAAGAAGTGGCGCATTGTTCATCCTTTGATGTGTACACTGAGGCCTTGTTATACTAGGGCATCATTAAGAAATAGTCCAACTCCAAAATGTGTTTTTTTTTTTAATTTTTTTTTTTTTATTTTTGGGCGGTATTTTTCTCCGGAAATATTGGCCAAAATCCAAATTGGCTAGCTACGATTTTTTAAAAATCATGCAGGAGGAAAAAGGAGAGCTTCTAGTCGTCAAACATGCCGATCTGTGATTTTCTTAGTCATTTGCAGTTCATACGGGTAAGGGGCAGTTAATGAAACTGCCTTTTGCTGAACTAACGGTGTTGCGTCGCCTCTGGCTAGTGGAGGTCATGGCTCGCCATATGCCTTTGGTGCCATGCCAAACCTTTTTGAAATCCAAATGAGTACGCATCAGTTCCAATAGTTTTTATCTCAGAGTAACAGACGGGATTTTTTTCCATTTAGAGGCGGAATTCTGTCTTTTTAAATTGCACAGATAAAAAACAAAACAAAACAGTTTTTCTGCAATCTTCCGACCATGACCCGTGCCAGAATCCACACGCGTTCATTTTCCGATCTGACTTTTGCAAGCGAGGTAGAAGCGAGGTGGAGAATGTGATACGCGTCTGTTGATTGGTCGAATGTGGAACAGGCAGGTAAAGCGGCCATTTACAAGTGAAGACAATGGCGGTGCTCGAGAGGAAAGACCCTTCGCGTGAAAGATATTGATTAAAAATGTCAAAAATAAGTTTCGATGGGATTGGATGGAACGAGAAATCCTCGATACCGTTGAAAAGAAGGAAGTTATCGTTTTGTTAAGCGACTTCATTCGCAAAATCGATCGACCTGGTAAAGCGTTGTGCACGTGGTGTCAGGATACTATTGACTATGGATCAAGAAGTTTCAAGGCATTGGAAGTTCACGCGAAACGACAAAAACACGTCGAAAACGAACTTTTCCATAGCTGCTACATTCGGATGTCAACCCAAAGCCAACAAACCTTCCACTACTCCCGTATTGAGAGGCAAGATCCACCGAAACAACCAATCCGCAGTTGCAGACGGTGTCGTCAATAACGAGGTGATAGTTCAGAAGCAATTATTTACTGATAATGAAACATGACATTAATAATTGTGCGTTTCAATCATTTACAAAAAAAGAAATTGAAACGTTTTTGAATGGATACGATAAACACGTTATGAAAGCACCCTTGCATGCTATGATGCAAATCTGAAATCAATTTAATTTCAGTTCTAGTAGTTAGTGGAATTTGTATTTGAATTTGTAATTTTTTTGGGGGTGTTGGTAGGCACCTAAATGATGAACGCTCATATCGTGTACGTTTTGAAAATAGAATAGAATTTATTCATAGATGTACTAGATAAATTTCTTATGTATAAAACTTGCTCGTTAAAATTGATCATGCTTTGATCATGCTAGCAGCCCCCAGGCCCCCTGGGTATTTTTCAGTCTTTTTTTCATTCCGTCAAATCAAATGCTTGTAGTAATTACAACTTATCAAAATTTGCCTACCCTTGTTTCATAAAAAGAAGACATTGATGAAACGATTGTGCTTTTTCAAAGAAAAACCGAAATTGTACTGAATGCTTGTAGTAATTTAAAATGTTATGCAAACAGCTTTAACCATTTTTAATCCCCCATCGATTGGTCTCCAGGTTGGTTGGCACCACAATGCAATTAGCTCTTGAAGTCATTAGCAGAGGGGTTCAAATACCTTTCACTTTTACTTTTCTGCAGAAATCCAGGTGATTTCTAATGGTTCAAATTGTCTTGCAACCCTTAAGTGGAAACTCTGCGTGATGAACGGCTATAAGTTCCTCTTCAGTTTTCCACCCTTCCTCATTAGCTGTACATTTTTTGAAGAAAGGTCAGAGAAAATGGCACTTTTTTCCCCCCCTTCTTCTAACATCTCCCTGATTAAAAGTGAACAAATTGTGCACCGATTAACACGTCAAGAAACCATGGCTATGCTTTCAACTCTGTGGGATCTTAGTGACAGCCAGAGAAAAAGGTGAAAATTAGTATTTCTTTTAAAGTGAAAGTGTGGAAAATGTCACTTTTACATGCCGTTTGGACACTTTCTCCTGCTTAAGGAGAGAGACCGTCTTGAGGGGGGATTCAAGGCTTTCGTTTTCCATCTGACGCCTCTCAGTATCGACGGGAGTGTTGGAATTAATTTGGTGTGGCTTAATTTGCTTGATTAATTCCTCACATTTGCATATTAATGAGAGAATGTTTGTGGCAGGTAGGAAATGAAAGCAGCATCGGAAAAGTTGCGTTTTGGGGTATTTATCACTGTGTGTGTGCGTGTGTGGAGAGAGTGGAGGTCAATGTCTGCATTCGCATGCATTTGCATATTTTTACATGTGAATTTTGAGTCGCCTTATCGCCGGCTCCCTTTCACTTCTTATTACAGCTTCAACTTGCTGTGGTTTCATTTGGTTGGAGCCTAATAGAAACTCTGAAACGGCTTAATAGAAATGGTGTGAATGATAAATGGAAATGGCTGGAGGCCTTTGGAGATCTACTGTATAAAAAAATGAAAAAAAAAAAAAAAAAACAGGAAACAAAGTGGAAAAGTTGACCGATTAGCCGGCTGGATTCTCCCGTGGGATTTTGCCGTTTTAGCCTGAGGAGGTTCAATAAAATATTACCGATTAAGACAATATTCTGACTGTTCAGCGTTCAGTGCCTGGACCGAAGAACCCCCACTTCTACCGAGAATATCTAGACTTGAGTATCATTAAAAATCAGAGCATTTCATACTGAACAGTAAGAATTAAAGCTTCATTGACACGCCGTGGTGAAGACCCGAAATATTCGTCAAAGAGTCCTGCCAGAGCCGCTTCAGACCAAAATGATGGACTTAATGATCAATCTTGTTCATGGGTCCGTGAGATATTTTCCTGCATCCTATTATAGCAGACACATCCACCCAATTTGTGTTGATCGGTGAGACAGGTTTTGGGGCCTGAATTTTCCCAAACTGCAGGGGCAATTTGCCTTAATTCGTGGGCAGCGTCCCATTTTTGGGACGTCGTGATTTTCACGCATTATATCCTTCAGTATATCAAAATATTTAAGTGTTTTAATCTGAAGCCATAATTTGGTATCGGGAGAGGATAACTCATCGGTCAAAGTTAGCACGGAGTTATTTCCCTTTCCTCCCTGACCCAACATGGCCGCCTCAAGTACACAGGGAGCATTTTCCAAGAGAAGAAAGGGAGAAAGGTCAGAATGCAACCATGTTTGTCTTCAAAATGCTAATCCATCAGTATTATTACTCCATAAGTGTCGTTCTGGAATAAGAATGAATTAATAAACATATCTCTAGTGTGTACCACTTCACAGAACTGATAACATACCCGTTCCAGTTTTGGGACTCTGCCTTTAGTTTTATGCATTAAACGAAAAAGAAGTGTTATTTCCTTGATTGTGGCCTGTTAGGAGACTTTTATCTCAATAAGGCAAAAAAGTGCCACCCTGCCCACGAATGGGTTAAATTGCTTTAAACCACAACATGTCGGACTTCCTGGTCTTTCGTGTATGGTTTTTCAGGTTTTTCTTTTTTTTTGGTGTATGCTGTCATGGTAGGGAGTTCTACCGAATTTTGTGACAGCAAGCTAATATTTCAAACTATGTATTGATCCACTATTGAGAAAATGTACCCACAGTTGCCGTTTCAAATCAAAATGGTTGATACTTGAGACTTTTCCATACATCCTTTTCTGGTTGACACTGTTTTGGTGTTTTCTAAACTGGTGCTGGGGGGCTAATATTTTCAAACTGTGCTAATTTCCAGGTCTAAATTTTTTGTGTATTTGTCAAATTGTGGCTGTTAACTTTCCAAATGACCCCTGAGACGCGAGACGTGGCTGTTAACTCTCGAAACCCTCCGGAGAACACCTCCCACTCGTACTCGGGTCAAGATTGCTGTGATTTCTGACACTTTTAATGACGGACCGACTGACTCATGTAAGGCAAAGTGGCGTCTCAGCGTCTCAGGGTAGCTATTTGTTCTCGCTGTGGACCTTGGCTAAATCACTGCCACTTTATGGGCCACACGGACAGAACATTAAGCCCGGCGCTCTTTTTTTGTAAAGGTTGTCTGCCTCTTAAACTCCATGAGCCTTTATTGATGTCTCTCTCTGCTCATCTTGTGTGCAGAGATTTGCGACCCAACCCTGTTTTAAATTCACTTCTTTGGCATAAGCTGTTTGTAATGTCAGAGAGGAGCGGCGATAAGCACGTGAAGGTGTGGACTTTGCTTTATCCTGGCGCCAAATGACGCAGTAAATGAGCATGTTATTGTCTCGGGTGGCAGACAATTACACACAAATAGCTCCACATCAGGGCTATATTTTTTTCATCTGTTTTTTTCCCCCCATCCATCCATTGGCTTCTGTTTATTTGGCATCGGGTCGCAGGGGCATCATCTTAAGCAGGGAAGCCCAGACATCCCTCTCCTCATCCACTTCTTCAAGCTCTTCTTCAGGGATCCTGAGGCGTTCCCAGGCCAGCAGGGGCGTGGGGGACGGGGGGAGAAGACGGTCTCCCCAGTCTAACCTGGGTCATTCCCACAGCCTCTTCTCGGTGCGACATGTCTGGGAAAACTAGAGAGCTGTCAATGAGGCACCCAAATTAGATGCCCAAGCCAGTTCATCTGGTTTTTCTCAATTTCCCAACCCCTGCCCTATTCTGAGCACCGGCTGGATGACCGCCTATCTCAAGCTATATCTAAGAGGGCCTAGATACCCAGCAGAGGAAACTCATTTCGGCAGCTTGTATCCGTGATCTATATCAGCCAATAAATCGGGAGATTCGCCTTTCGGCTCAGCTCCGTCTTCACCACGGCAGGCTGATGCGGAATCTTTATAACTGCAAACGCTGCACCAATTGCTGTGTCAATCTCCTGCTCCGTTCTTCCCTCGTGAACAAGACACCGAGATACTTGAGGTCTTCCGTATAAGGCATGACCGACCGCTTACTTCCACGATACCAAAAGAAGAACCTTGCTTTCATGAACAAAATCTTCGAACATGACACTGCACCATCTCAAAAAATATGCAAGGAGAATCTCCCAAAAGTTAGTTTAATGGATATAATAATTGTGAAGGTGCTATCAAATAAGGGATCCTATATGAAAATGTTCCTTAATTTAGGATATTTTTGATCAAAATACTGTAGCTTTTGATTTCAATAAATGACTTCCTAGTGCTGCAAACTCAATTGATTTAATATTTTCAGTGTTTTAAAACCTGTCACGTTTTTTAACTTTTGTGCGTAATAATTTGGAACAGTTCATTGTAAGTACAATTTTTAACAGTTATGGTTAACTGGATTGGCTGGCAACCAGTTCAACGTGTACCCTGCCTCCTGCCAGATGACATCTGGGATAGGCTCCAATGCTCCCGCGTCCCTCGTGAGGATAAGCGGCTCAGAAAATGGATGAATGGATAGTTAATTGTTATTGAAGTTTTGTTCAAAAACAGCACTGATTGGCTTGGGAAAAAAAGCCAACTGTTAACAGTAAGTCTCGAAATTCATTTAAATAACATTATGATGTTCCTGACCAACGATGACAAAAAATACTTCTTACCATTAATGCGACTTCTTTGCTGATGGCTTTGTCGTCTGTTTCATGCGTCATTAAATTAGGTAGGTTGGTCTTAATGTTTATTTAAATGTGAGAAAGACTTTTCATATGCATAGGTAGAACCAAATATTCTCAGTACAGCAATACTCACACGCAGCAGTGTGTGGTATGTGTCAGGAAGTGCTTTCCAAGTTTTTACAATCAGCTGGTCTGCAGGTTTAATTTTTTTCTTTCTCCCCACTTGTGTGCGCTCGCCAACAATGCTTGCCGACAGAGGCATGTCTTTATGTAAAAAAAATTCCGGTGGCGCATAAGCACGCCGTTATTATAAACCACATTGATAGGCTACATAAGGACTGGAACATTTGTATTTGTGAGTGTACCCCTTTAAGAGCGAAGGGGGGCGGTGCAAGGTAAACTCGGAAGAAAAGCCATGCAGCAGGTCATTGTTAGAGAAAGTTACGTGTGCCGCCAAGATCACGTCACGCGATCTCCCAAAACTGCCTCGCCATCGACTGGTCGATCGCGATGGACACATTGAGCACCCCTGCTGTATACATTATATCGTTATGAGGGCTCTGTTAGCCGTACGCAACCACCAAAAGAGCCAGGTATGACTCGCGAGCCATAGGTTCCCAACCCCTGCCCTAAATGAATAAGCTGTACGTGTTGATGGTCTGAAATAAAGCCGGAGTAAAGAAACTTCGATGATTGAGGAATGAGCCAGGACCAATTGTATTTAGACGTCTACTCAAATGTTTATTTTGGGTAAATGTATTTTTTTTTTTTTTACATATATACACTCATGTAAGTTTTTACTCAAATGTCTTAATGATGACGCAAACAACACAACCAACAAAAGAACTGTATTTGCAATGGAAAAGTTATTTTAGTTCCCATTCTTATTTTCTATATAAAATAATTACAAATGTATTAATAGTGGATCCTGCAAGCATGCAATACAACAACCTGTGTAATGACCACAGACTAGCTGGTATTTGACCCTTTTTGCATACCCTCACTTCCCCTGTGTTCCTCAGAGCTTGCTGCTAGTGCTAATTGTAACACGGCAGGGCTAAGTGCGGCGGGGTACATGCAAAAAAAAAAAAAAAAAAAAAAAAAAGCAGTTATTAGCCGCCACCATGCTGGGCGAGCACTGCCTGTCTTGACCTGTCGTCTGTTCCTGGACTCGTTCTGGCAGGAAGTGGACTCAGCAACACACAGCAGGAAAAAACAAACAAAAAAGAACTTCATATTCCAGTCAGATTGATTAAATATTGCTAATGGTAAGAATTAAAACATAACTCCTAGTACTTAAACTGAGCTTACTTATATTTTATAAATCTTTGATGCCTTTGTCAGACGTCTGGAACTCAGGGCCATCCATTGTGTTACATTAATTAAAAATATTTAATTCCTAATTTAGGAAAATACATTACAATACAGTACATACTTTTTGTTGTAATGATGTAAAATGCACTAATATTTTGCAAGCACATATATTTATCGGCCCACAGCTTGACGTTCCAAAGCTTTCCAATAGTGAATTTTAGTTTGAAGCAGCGATTTTGTAGCTCGTATTTAAAAAAAAAAAAAAAAGAAAAAAAACCAAAAACCTCTTCCTAGGAAATTTGCATGAACAAGCCCCGAATGGAAACCAGTGAAGGGGCTTGTTCATGTCAAGGGACACAAAAGGATATTTGGATTTTTGCATGTAATGTAGGAAGAGCATGGCATCCAAATATGAATGTCATTTTGCCGATTTTCAGAAAGTTAAAAAGAAAAAAGCCACCAACTCCAGCTTCACTGATCAACGTAAAACTGGGGATCGTAACAGCGTAATAAAGTCTCGGAGCTGAAATTGAAAAGGACGACATTTTAGTTTGAAACAGCCATTTTTGGAACAAATTCCCAGACTTCTACTTTGGAAGAATTTGTCCAAATGAGCCCATGTTGGAATCAGATATCCAAGACAGTAGGGATATGCAAAATTATTATTTTGTGGGTTTGAGCCATGAAAAAGTACATTCCCGATATTTTAAAATTCATTCATTACTCAAAACCGCAGGTCACTTGTTGGTTACCCATTTAATAGACTTCTTACATATCTTCCCCTGACTCAAATGGTCAGGTTGGTGTCCGGAGGCAAAAAGCACAAGCTATAAACCTTTTTCTACATTTCATCTCATTTGCTTCCCCGCCAAACCTCAAATCCTCTATTAAGCTCCGGCCTTCATCCCTCATCCACACCTTCACCTTCCCAAATCCTTTTCCCCTTTTCCCGGAATCTGACTGGACCTACGGCTCTGTGCCGTCTGTGTCCTGGGGCGTGAGCACCGACAATTATGGTGTCACTGGGTGAGAGATCAGTCGCCAGGCAGGGCGGTGCAATGGGAGGACTTTTACGTCTTCATGTCATTCCAAATAGGATTTGCGAGATGACCACAGCAGGAAATGGATGACCCGTTTCTTTTGCACTCACCTATCATTTCATCTGTAATTTCAGCGAGGATTTCCATTCCTCTTTCAAAGCCATTTTGTTGCCTCCTTCCCAAAAAAGTCAGCATCAGCGTGTGTACGATTAAATGCTTACATTTTCTGCAGAATTTCTCCCCTCCTCATGCAAATGTCCCGACTTCTGACCACTGTGTTCCTGTTCTTTGGGAAATGGACCGACACACAATGATGACGCAAAGGCAGCCTATAAATTTTCCAGTTTTCAAGGAATTAGCATAGGTCCAATTAAAACTGTTTTTCCTCTTTTGAAAGGGGAAATAAAACTGCTCTTTTTTTTTTTTTTAAAAGCAAGAATAGGTTGTATCTTCCAGCAAATGAAGACGTTTTTTTTATTTAAATGATTGATACTGGTTTTGTGGAAAAAGAATTATATGGGATAGTTAATCAACATAAGTGGGGCGCCATCTTTGGCAAATTCATTATCAGCTGCAAACCTGTACTGATGACAAAGGGCCAGTGGAGTGTTGCCTGGGCTCACTTCAATCGTGTCAGATGACAGATTTCAGAGAACGATGGATTTTGTTATAATAATGGTCTGTCGTCACGTCATGTTTTTTTTTTTTTTAAACTCAACAAATTTAAAGTGGTGGGGGGAAAAAACCACTGAACAAATCTACTCATGCTCATCAATGCTCCATTGTCTGAGAAGTGATGAAACACTACTACAGTGTCTTCCTTTACTCTGCTATCAGGCAGTGTCGCTCAGGATTGATTGGCCATAACGAGTAAAAGTAGTTTGGTTCAATACAGTTGTGGCGGCCTTCTGGACGGAGCAGATGGTAAGAGAGGGATGGGCCTGGAGGAGAGATCCTCTAACCTTGGGACAGGGCCAGACTCCATCAGATTTGTCAAACAGACTTGGACTGGACCCGCAAGACGTTGTCTCTTGTGAAATAACTGAACGATCTCGAGATAATTTGACTAGACCAAAAATTACGATATACCGTGCGTTATCACTGATATATTTGGGGGGAAAAAGACAGCAATAGCCTCTTTCACAAAGGGTCTGGACATGAGCATTTTAGCGGCTAGCAAACTACCCTAGAACTTGATACTACCTTGACTTAGTCTACATTCCATACCTGAATAAGTTAGGAAATACTATATACTTTTTTCGGACAATGTGTTTAGCACTTTTGGGCAGTCATCATTGAACATCGGGTGCTTATTGTTCCACAATGTTTCTGTACTCAAATTGGAATCAGTAATGAAACACGTTCTCATTGTCGGTTTGGATGGAATACCCAGTTTTCTCATCATAAACGGTCAAAATTATCAGCGTATTTTCTTGATGCAAAATATCCCAGAATTCTTTTGAAGTGTAACATTATCCACCTTCTATTTTGATCCAGACCAAACAAGCTCCATCTCCAGTGCCCCCAAAAGCGGCATAATTACTGCGTGGCTTAGGTTACACTTTCATGTAATTAGAAAAGTATTGCATCTGTTTCCATAGCAACTGCCCAAGACTCCACGCCCTCGCCTATTTTGTATGTGGGTGCTCATGTACACAAACGCAAAGCCAATCTCGGTGCCAGGCTTAGCTTGATCCTTGTAAGTGCACAATATGATGAATGTGTCGGACAGAGAAAGAGATTGAGATGAAAGTACACCGCACGCGTCCCGCAGAAGGAGAATTTTCTACCTTAGCAGCCGGAGAATTAATGTCTCCATCAAATCTTCCTCGGAGAGTTTCGCCATCCTGATGAAGTCTGCATATATGTCCCGTATCGTGCCGTGTTTTCGTTTCGAGGCACCCTCATTGTTTTTTTTCCTTTCTGGAAGTGTAGAAATGGCTATCCTGTTTAAAGGAAAATCATTTAAAATTCATTAATACCACAGGGATCAACTCAATGAGCTGAGCCTCCTTGTTTCCTTCATTGTTGTCGTTCCCCCGACGATGCTCCCCTCCAATCACCCTACGTTATTAAATATTCAAATCTCCGCCGCAACCGCTCTGTTTAGCCGGCGCTCACGGGAGCTCGCCTAGTCTATTAAGGCGGAGATTATTGCCGTGGTTTGTTTTCCAAGGGTCCCTGACATGGCTGACGTGCTAATTGCTAAAGGTCTCCTCGTTACGCATGTCAATTTTGTGCATGTTCTCTAAATGGAATGGATACTTTGCATGTTTGCGTTGGAGTAATGCATCTTAGCTCCTCACCAGGAGCTTGTGCACGTGGGCCCGGAAGTTGATGCTAATGGGAGATTCCCCCCCCCCCCCCACACACATTTCCCTCGGTTCCTCCCGTTCCTTCCTCGCCTCCTCTCCCGCCGGCGCTGCCGATATGAGCCCTGAGCGTACACAGGGCTCTCTCATTAAGACACCAGTGCTGGTATTAAATTTGCTGTTATTAGAGAGGCCTTCTTTCATTTCACTGCCACAGCAAACCACAGACACCCACAGGAGACTCAGGGCAAAGACTGGATTACACTCTCAAAGTGTGTGTGTGTGTGTGTGTGTGTGTGTGTGTGTGTGTGTGTGTGTGTGTGTGTGTGTGTTTGTGTGCATCTTTGCGGGTTTTTTAGGGACAAACTGTTTAGAACGTCTTCCTTATCTCAGACCACGCTTTTGGAACGGCTGATGAATATTGATTGAATGTTGTCCAAACGGTACGATGAATGTATGGATGGTGATGAGCACATTAGGAGGAGAGACTAATGGATGAATACAGAGATTTGATTATCTAATAAATACCAGAACTGAAACTAAAATTGGGTAAAACCATTCAACAAAAGTTGGCGCAACAAGAAATAGTGAAAACAAAAATTGTTAGTAATTAACAGTCACCGAATTCTCTGGTCCATATACTGCAAATTTGGTGGCAATCTGTCAATTTTGTTTTTTTGTTTTTTTTAAGGATCTCTGGAAAATGGCTGCTGCAAAACAACATTTTCGGGAATGACATTGTCAGACTTTTTTTTTTTTTCTTTGCAGCTTTACACATAATAGACATAGCAGAGGCATAATTTTCACAAGAGTCCATATAACGCTTATGTTTGTAGATTTGGAAATAAGCGACGATTATGAGACAAAGGCTCGGTAGACTGGACTTGTGTATAAATGGAGGTATTTGGGAAAATTAGAACAGCAAATGATTGAATTAGCACCACTGATATTGGATGACATTTGTAAAAAGCTTTGATGCAACTCAATGACAAAAACTCACATTTTCTCGAAATTTCATTGGACGATCTTTGTAGTACACGAACTTCAAATCTGGTCGCAGCCAGGCAAAAATGGCCACATAAAATCCTTCCTGTAATCTTTTTAAGGATGCCTTGTGGGACTCTTTGTAGATGGGAGACAATGGATGATGTATAGCAGGTGAAGAGACTGACGAATGGAAGGAGTGAGAGATAAATGGAGAGATTTGCATGCGTCATGAAGTCCCAGACAGTTTGGATGCCCATTTCTCTGGTATACGTACTTCAGGTTTTGAATCAATCAGGATAAAATCTCCAAGACAGATTTGACTTGGAAGGAACTCTGGAGGAAAGTGGCTAAAATGACACTAAAATCGCTGTTTTAGTCCAAAATATATTTGGCGTTCTTGAGACTTTTTTTTGGTGCGTATTCTAAATGATATATGTTAACCAATTTTTACTCGTTAAAAATGCTTCGGTGGCTGAATTGGGGAAAAAAAATTCCAATGCATGCTCCAATTTCCATTAGGTAGGTTGAATAATGAAGATCCAACAGACAAAATCCATCCATTTCGGTCTACATACTTTCATCTCCAACATGGAAACTTCAATAGACATTCTGTCTGTCGTCTTATTGCCGTTTTTTTCCCCAGATGGTTTTGTAGCAGGGACGTTAGCCGGCACCTCAGTGAGAATTGGACCGGCAGATAATAGCCGGGACGGGCGGCACGGGTCAGCAGCGATTGCTCCTCTGATAAGCATCAATCAAGCCATCAAGCATCTCGAGTGGCCGCGTGTTGTTGTTGTCGAAAGACCGGCCGGAGATGGAGGACGATAGGGATTTGATAATAGCGCCAGTGAATCAGCTCTGATGAACCCCCGTTGCGAGATAGATGGGGGTCGCGGCGAAGAGTGGAAGAATGGAGAGGGTTTTGATGAAGTGAAAGCTTGCCCCCCCCCCCACCCCTCCACCCCGTTGACCATTTATTTCCCTACTCCCCCAGCTGTCACTGTAACGGACCCTCTGCTCCTCTAATGAGTCACAGTCACAGCTGAATACTTCCTTTCACGAGTCAAAGTGTTCCAATGAAATATTCACTTATGTGTTTTCACACACAATAAGCAATATGGAGATGCCCTGCAGCTGTATACGGAATGTAATTAAAAGCTGGATGCAGCGATTAAATGGCCCTGGTACAAAATTTCTGAGGTGCTGAATGTAAAGTTTGGAGGAAATTGGACCATCAGGAGTGGAGCGATTGCAACTGTTTGTGCTAGAGGGGGCACATGTGGATCTCTTCAGGGTCGGACCTTCATCACGTGCACGGTTTGGTCAAGCTCAACCAAACGAACCTTGCTGGCAAGTTCCATCCAAGCCTATCTCGTGCATCTTCCTCTCTAACACCCACTGTCCTCATGTCCTCCCTCACAACATGCATCAACCTTTTCTTTGTTCTTCCTCTCGCTCGTTTGCCTGGCAGCTCCGTCCTCAGCACCCTTCTACCAATATACTCCCTCTCATGCCTCTGGACATGTCCAAACCATAGAAGGCTGCTCTCTCTAACCTTGTCTCCAAAACATCCAACTTTGGCTGTCCCTATAATGAGCTCGTTTCTAATCCTATCCAACCAGTTCACACCCAGTGAGAACCTCAACATCTTCATTTCTGCTACTTCAAGTTCTGCTTCCTGTTGTTTCTTCAGTGTCTTCCAAAGTCTCTAATCCGTACATCATGGCCAGTCTCACCACCGTTTTGTAAACTTTGCCCTTCATCCTAGCGGAGACTCTTCTGTCACATAGAACACCAGACACCTTCCGCCAGCTGTTCCACCCCGATTGGACCTGTTTCTTCACTTCCTTACCACACTCTCCATTGTTGACCCAAGTATTTGAAGTCATCCAACCTCGCCGTCTCTTCCCCATGGAGCTTCACTCTTCCCCCGCCGCCCCTCTCATTCACGCACATATATTCTGTATTACTTCGGCTAATCTTGGTTTTGAATTTCCTGACCATAATATGCTGCATTTCCCATATAACATTCCATCTAATTCCATTTTTTCTTTCTGGGCAGGGCCATCATCACTCAAAGTTTAGAGCAGAGTTATTCGATTGCTGTTTTATGGGTAGTCATCAAATGCCGCCTCTATTCTCCACTCACATGTAATGAATATCCTTAACAGTTTAGCGCTAACCATGTGTCAGGCATATGTAGTTTAAATTTGGTAGTAATCATATCTTTGTGAAAAAAACAAACAAAAAAAAAAACATTTATAAAGGGCATCAGGAAGTGGCCCTAAAATGGATGCTTTAGATAAAAATTGAATCTTACCAAATTTCACGTTATGAATGAAATTGGGCTTAATTATTTTTAAAGCCAAAGGGTTGTTTATGAGAACCCCCAAATTTTTTACCGGGTGGAAAACTCCTGAAATGATTTATTTAGCCTCAGTGATAATAATCATAAGACAATAAACACAGAGCCAAGCAGTTTCTGGTGCAAGTAGAGTGGGGTGTGGTACTAATTTGAAACAGAATGGTCGCAATCGTTTGTGTGTCTGTTTTGTGTGTGTGTGTGTGTGTCTGGAGGGCCCTTTGAGAGACAAATGGAGCTGATAAATATAAGTTCATTATCTGTTGGTGACACCAAGGTTCAGAGGTTGGACCTAATCTGAGCCCGGGAGGAGTTCAGGCGCTTGGCCGTGGCGTGACTCGATTCGAAATTAGATTTTTGGTTTGGTACGCTCCCCAACACTTAACCTGCAGAGCATGGCAGCAAAGTCTTGGCAAATTCTGTCACTCAAATTCATCGTTAACTTCATCACATTGCAAAAATCTTTCCATTTATCAGTCTGTCCATCTTCCATCCTTTTCTTCAGGCTCCTTACATCTGCACCTACTGTGACGACAAGTGTCTGCAAAACCATTTCCATGTAACATTAAAGATTGTTAGACTATTATGAGTACACTTACACAAAAGTCTCAATAAGGCATGATTTATAAAAATAAGAAATCTGCCAATTTGTTTTGGACTGGCCATTTTAGGGACATTTTGGACATTTCCCTTTGTCCAAAAAATAAAACAAAATTTGAAGTTGGCAGAAAAAATAAAATGTGCACTGGTAAATTGTGAAGAATTCGAAACTGGGTACGGCACGGCTCAACTCTTAATCAGATTTGCGTTTAAATGTGCTCTCCGGCACTTGGCCCGCACCGCCGAGCCCGGATCACGAGGAGAGAAGCGAGCTTGTGCAAAATAAATATGGTTAACCCACAATTAAAACCCTGTTCTGCGTCCTGACACCCTTTATTGTTCTCATATCTCTGCCCAATTACAGCAGGCGGCAGTAATTACGCAGGGCATTAAAAAGTAATGAAGTTATACGAGCGCCGGCCGACCTGACACGAGGCTGGCGAGCGGGTGGGAAATCGCGGGATGAGGACGAGGATGCGCCCGCTCGTATGTGGCCGCGAGGTGAAATGTCAACGAGATGTCTCTGCAACTCAACGCCGCTCTCCCTCATGCTCCGAGCCGGCCGATCAATCACGGTGCCCGCCGGGCGGCCATTATTTTGCGGCTGGTCAACGCGCCGTTGTAGCCATGGCGACGGCATCATGCCCCTGGGGCACTGGATATAAATGGCTGTCCTCTCTTTGTAATGTCTGTTAACAGATTTAAGTCGGGCACTCTGCCCAAGGCCCTGTTAGACAGCTGCATTAAAACAACGTGTTTTCGGTTTTGCTGTCACACTGTGTGTGTTGGTGTGTGTATGTGTCGGCGGGCCACGAATAGCCTCAATGAGCCTGCTAAGCGTGGGGTCAGAAATGAGAGCAAGGCAATTTGAGCTTGGAAATGAGCGACGTCCTTTCTTGTTTGAGCGCCACACGGGCTCCTGGCCTCTTAGACGCCACGTCTTCTTAACGTGTCAACCTCGGGCCTTTGTGCTCCGCCCTCCCTCTGTTGTGTGTTTGTCTCGGCCGACAAAGCAACATGTGAGCGGCCGGTGATTGGGGAAAGGAAAGATCAGCGACAGCCGAAGAGGAAGAAAGTCTAGCGAGATGAAACACAAACTGGGAGGGGATCACAGTTCATGTTGAAAAAGGAGAAAATATAAAAGATAATTGCACAGAAGTGGATGGTCAGATCAATTTAGGACTACGTTGGGCGGTGGAACGGTGGATGACTGGTTAAAAGGTCTGCCTCACAGTTCTGAGGGCTGGGGTTCAAATGCCAGCCCCACCTATGTTCTTCTCGTGCCTGCGCTGGTTTTCTCCAAGTACTCTGGTTTCCTCCCACATCCTAAAATCATGAAGACTCTTAATTATCCCCAAGATGTGAATATGTGTGTGAATATTTTTGTTTCTATGTGCCCTGTGAGTGGATGGCGACCAGCTCAGGGTCTTCCCCGCTTCCTGACCGAAGATAGCTGGGAAAGGTAGGCTCCAACACTCGCGCGACGGGTGGATGGATGATGGGCAGAAGGGAAAACGTATCAATGATGGACGGATGAATGTATGTATCATGGAGGATCGGCAAAGGTATGACTATTGGCGGGTAGATGGATGAATTCAGGTATACTATACTTTGGGCAGAAGAGTGACAAAATTAATGGATGGACAGATTAATTTAGGTTTATGAAAGGCAGAACGAGGAATAAATCAATGACTGGATGGATGAATTTAAGTTCAGGACTCGCAGAAGGATGAATAAACCAATGAAGAAAATGTAAATTTTTGTCCAAGAAGTAGAAGGACGACTTTACTAATTCAATGGAATGGAGCTACCAACTAACTCACTCCATGGATTGATGAATTTCGGTGTATAATGAGGAGGTGGATAAGTACATCAACATAGGGCTGTGTGAATTTAGGTATCCACAAACACACGGGTGACGACAGCAGCGGATAGACTGAATGAATTTTAGTATAAAATGGTCAGGAGGATGATTATAGTATCAAAAGATAAATTGTTGGGGGAACTTGTGTCAAATTTCGTGAAAGCCACCTCACCGGGTGTCTGTGACTAGACACACCCAACAAGGACATTTTTGAATGGGTTTAGAGGATGTAGAAAGGAACTTTCACGTCACTTTCTTACAGGCCAAAAGGAAGGAACAGTGTGATATGTTTTGGCACTCTGCAACGTGCCAAATGTTTGGCGAAGCCTGCCACGCTGCGAACACACTGCAGGTTTTCTTTCTGTTTTCGTCTGGCAAAAGTGACACAGTTAAATCCTCTCAAAACTGCTTCTTTTCTATTATTCTCAAAGTCCTGTTAAATTTAAATTTGACAAACCACAGCAGAGTAAAAACCTTGCCAGATTTGGAGGACAAAAAGGTATATAAAACGAGGCTTCAAAAAACCCCGCTGAATGCACCGAAACCACGTCCTTCATTTTAATTCATAAGTGGGGGGAAAAACAACACAAGCGTACGAGCGGACAAAAACATTTGCTTTTTCCGCTTAAATGACTGAAGATGCTGTTTGCTGACAGACGTATTGATTGTGTGTGCGTGTGTGTTTGTGTGTGTGTTCAAAAACATCTACAACATTACGCAAGGTTGAGGTCAAGTTAGACATCGTCTGAAATCTCCAAGTTTGGGCAGTGAGAAAACTACACTGCATGTTAAAGTTGGTGTTTTCCGTGCTTTCAACTCAGTTCATCCAAAATGTTACCCGAGTAAATTTAACTGAATAACCATAGCATGTTCCTCCCCACTTTTGCTTTTTGTGACAAATGTGCCACCCTAAAAAAAACTTTTATAGACACCCATACTAAATAATCCAATTGCAGCACTCCTGATGATTCAATAGGGTTTCAGTTTTAAGAGCAAATGTCTGAACAAAAATGATATAAACGTTGACAAATTGCCATCAGATGTCATTCAAGAGATTTTATCCTAAATCTGAAAAAAAAATATATAGATTTTTTTGGGGGACACTTATAGATACAGTGTTATAAAGATGATAGAAATATCTTCAGTTTGTCTTCAATCACCTAAACATTGATTTCCGGCCACCTCGTGCAAATAAAAAGAGCGCTTGTGAAGACATCTCATAGTTAAACAAGTATTTCAATAAAAGAGAGGTGACAAGCCCCTTATGGAGCTCGTACACGTGACGTCACCATTTTCACGGCGCCATATCGCCGGTCAAACAGAGCTGCTCGACATTGTGGGAGACATTGAACCGGAGGAGAATATTCACAATGTCCGAGACCTGTTGTGCTGTTGGTTGTCACAACAGACAAGACATATATCCAAAGAGATCATTCCATGGAATCCCATCTGAAAAGACCAGAAACTAAACATGATCGATGGTGCCCAACCAAACTACACGCTTCATTTCAGGTAGGAATTATTCTTAATATCAAATTACGAAGTATTTATAATCCCAAATTGACTCATCTGAGAACAATACGTATTTAAAAAACAAAAGTCTGTCGCAGAGAGGTTTAGAAGTGTGTGTGTGTGTGAGTGTGTGTGGCCGCAATACGCTTTTGTGTACAGAGGAGACGACTTTTTCCCCCAATCATAGTTAATGAATACCGTTTGTGTAAAACCAGGGGTCATTTATTTAAATATTGGTATTTGTATTGAATCCTATCTGAAAAGATCGATGGATTCCGGCAAAGGTTAACGTGTAGCCAAATACGCTTCTGCGTTCATGAGCCGTCAACCCGTCACTATGTCGGATTTATTCCAATGCAGTATTTCTACGTGTCCAGACTTTTATATGCTTTCAAACTTTTCCATGTAAATTTCGACGACTTACTCATCAGATCCATGTGTGTATCCAGTTGTCCAAGACAAGCGCAAACGAATTAACAGTCAAATTTCTTATCGGCGAAAACATCGACTTCGGCATTAAATACGGGTCCTCTATACCAAGTGTCTCTCATTTTTCCACGTACCTTTTTTTTTATTATCACTTTCTAAATTTTCAACGATATCAGACAAAACTCTGGGCGTCGTGCTATAAGACGTATTTCCGTCCCGTCTTCAACCGACTTAGCATTGAACAATGCTTTGTTTGACTGGCCCTTCCGGCCAGTGATGTGATTTCGGTGACGTAGGTGCGCGAGCTCTATAGCGTCATACCCTCGGTTTTAGATACCACTGCCATTTTTGATGCGACATTATGAAAATGTATTGGGATTTTTTTTTTTTTTTGTGCTGACATGCCATTTGAGAAAGTCTGAATATTCCAGGTTTCATGGTGCTGCTTTTCCACCTGGAGCTTGCATACATCTGTGGATGATGACTGAGAATAGACGGCTAGATTAATATCCTGCCAGAGGAGACATTAATATCCTCCTTTACTCTCTTTAAGTAAAAAATAAAATAAAATAAAAAATAAGAGTCACTGGTACACTCACCTGCCTTTGGTGCGGGCAGCGAGGGATCCATTCCCGCTCAGTGATGGTGTCGATATCTGCCCTGTGACTGACTGGCGACCAGTTCAGGGTGTAGTCCGCCTTTCACCCGAAGCTATCTGGGATAGGCTCCAGCTTTCCTGCAATCCTTGTGAGCATTGATAATGACATGACATGACCAAAAATAAGGGGCGCAGGTAGTTATTTCTTTGCCCTCGACATCTCATGGTTCACCGCTGAGCATGGGTGGACGAAACTTAGTCCACACCGTAGTCGAATGGATTGGAGCTGTGAGCCACGTGTGTGCGCGTGTCCACGCGCATGCAACGACACAATTCTGGATTTGATTAAACGAGAACTTTGCCGCCGCCAATGAGGAAGATGATCTGGCTCCCGTGTCGGCGTTATTATGAAGGCAGATGAGTATTGCGAAGGCGTCCTCGGATCGGAGACGCCGTGTCGCTGAATATTTGCCGGAACCTCGCGGGAGATCTTGGAGATGAGGAAGCAACTGGACTGTGTAGGATGAGGTTTCCCCTACAGTCAATCGAAACGGTGAATGATTCCAACGCCAGCGCTCATTACGTGACACTTTCAATTCCAATCAAGACGAGAAGCATTCCCTGGTTATTTTGATGAAACATTATGCTGCTTGGTTGCCAAGGTTACCACAAGACCTTCACATCTACCGTTTAATGGGCCAAAGTTGTGACAAAACTGCAGATTTCAAAGTGACACTTCAAATTTCAATGAAGACAATATATTACCTGGTTATTTTGATCAAATATGATGCTCCTTGGTTGCTGAGGTTATCATAACATAACAAATCTATTTGCAAAGTTAAAGTTCCATTAAACTGTGTGATTTTTAAAGTACCACTTCTACCACTAAACCAAATAATCTCCCCCTTTGGAGTGAAAGAGAAACGTGTATGTCAAAGTAGGCTCTTTTACTTCAAGTCCAGAAAAAAAAAATCTGGCTATTTTGATGAAATATGACGTTAGGATACTGAAGAGCAATGTGCCCTCTAAGGTGCGCAACTGCGCATTTGCGCACTTGTTGCACACTCTGTGCAGAGGAAAACAGATCCAGCGCAGGGAACTACAGGCTGATGTTTTTTATTTATTTAAAACATGGCAGCCTCTCACAAAGAGGTGCTGTTCGGGCAGACCGGGCCACACTACTACTTCCTAGTTTACCTGACACCGCCCCCCCCCCTCCATTTTAAAGGGGTACACTCATAATTACAAATATGTGTGTGTATGTTAATAATAGAAGAAAAAGTGGTGAAAGTGGATGAGATTTTCTCTTTTCTTTTAGTAAAAAAAAGGTCTGGTCGGAAGCCAAAGTAGAAAGTACAAGATAAGATGGTGTATAATGTTAAAATTCCACCTGGGCTTAGCCTGATTGAGGATGAAAGTATGGATGATACATCGCCCAAAAAGCTAATTCTGTATTTTAAATATAGGAGGCAACATAAAATTAACCTTAAAACTGTTTTGGAGAATCATTCAGCTTTCAACATGCACTGCGAAAGATATTCTGCAAGCAATAATTCGGTTCTACACCAAGAAAAACAGACGGTGATATCATTGTGGGTTAAAAAGACCCCAAATGAAACAAAGGTGGAAGCAACATTTCAAATTCATAGTTAATTGCTGGCTTGGTATGTAGTTGTGTTGTCATGTATTTTTTGGTTTGTTGACATTTGTAACTTTGCAAAACCACAAAATTGTTCTAAAAAATGTTTTGATAGCAATGTAATTTGAACCTCTTAATGCGCCGTGTAACTTCAATGGATGACACTGATTGACCTCTGTGCATACGTCTGATGTTGCCAACAGTGGCCAAAGGGGGCGCTCATGGGCTTAGTGTGTTTGCTCAGACATTGCTTAAGAGCGTTTGGCATCATGTTAAGCATCAGTCAATGTCCATCTCATTTGCTCGTGTTTTGCATCATTTGACTTTCATGGTCTCTAAAATGCTTTATTTTACCAGCATGCCGCGGTCCTTCCCCGTGAGCGGGCCGGACGTTCCGCCGGCGTACGCTAATTAGTTAGCTGCCATTGTGAATCTTCTCACTGATTAGGGCTGCGGCAGGCTGGCTGACAGCCAGGTGGCAAACACTCTATCAAAGCTCGCCCCAATCGATCCGGGCCCTCGCTATCCACCTGCTTGGACCTCGGGAGTCCGCTTTCAAAATCGGCGGCGGCGTGCCATGACGGTGTCACTCATATGTCACTGGTAAATGAGCCATCCACTGTCCTCCGCGCCCCACCACCCCTCCCGCATATCTTCAACTGTTCATTCCCGTCTTTACGACGCCCCCGTGGGCGACTATCAGAGGCCGGTTAACGATTTTGTTGGTGGCGAAGATTTGTGTTGAGTGAGGAAGAGAAGCCTAATGTCCATTTTTCAATGCACACTGTGGGAATAGCTGAATAGATTAACATCCAAATTCATAATGGATGAAAAAGGCTAACAGGAAACCCTCTTGCAGTATGGATGGCCCAGAAAAAAAAAAAAACTTATATTATGTCAAAAAACATTCAAAAAAAAAAAAAATTAACACCCAGCAAATCACATTGACTAATGAACATTTTCTATACAGTGCAGGAATATGGAGGGAGAAAAAGGTAATAGTGAAAATTATCTGATTTCTATGTATTCCTTTTTATTAATGGATTTGAAAAAGTTATCGTGATCAAATATAATTTTTCCAGCCAAATTTCATATTTATTAATCTGACTAATTGGACTCTTATTGCAAAAATGCAATAATTTAAATCACGCATAAATGACTGAACCGCTTTACTCAATAC
Source organism: Syngnathoides biaculeatus (assembly GCF_019802595.1). NCBI lineage: Eukaryota > Metazoa > Chordata > Actinopteri > Syngnathiformes > Syngnathidae > Syngnathoides > Syngnathoides biaculeatus. The sequence goes on along the minus strand of NC_084655.1, from coordinate 17,135,185 downwards.
TTTGTAACAGGAGCCAATGACATTTAAAATTTTAAACAGCTTTTCAAAATGTATTCCAGCCAAATATCACGTTCATTGAGGCACATAATAAAATTCAAAATTCTGCTTACATCATTATATTTTCATATTTTGGAGTCAGAAGTGTGCATAAAATACCACATCTTCACAAAGCTTTGAGACTCTCCTTAATTTGTCATTGAATAATCTGTTGATTTTTAAAAATTCAGGCATACTTTCAGAAGTATCTGCTGTATGTACAGTCACCTCCAAAAGTACTGGAATGATGTCAATTTCTTTTATTTGTTGTGTACTAAAGACGTTTGAGTTTCAGATCAAAAGATGAATACAAGGCAAAAGTTCAGAGTCCCAGGTTTTCTTCATGCTATATACATCGAGATGCGTTAAATAACTCAGGACAGAGCACCTTTTATTGAAGTCACAGTTTTCAAGTGAGCAAAAGTATTGGAACACACCTGATTCAAATCATTTAAAGTGAATACTATTTTAATATTTGTTGGTATAACCCTGAATTGCAATAACTGCATCAAGCCTGTGACTCAATGACTTCACCAGACTGTTCCATTCTTCAAGTGAAATGCTTTTCCAGGGTTTTACTGCAACCTCTTTCAGTTCTTTTATTTTTTTCCCCTGGGTTATTTTTTTTCTTCTGTCTCCTATACAGGAGGAAAAATGCATGCTCAATTGGGTTAAGGTCGGGTGATAGACATGGCCAGTCTAAGACCTTCCACTTGTTCCGCCCTGATGAAGTCCTCTATTGTGTTGGCAGTGTGCTCTTGGTTTATGATGAAGATTTTCCTGACATGTTTGGATGCATTTTTTTTTTAATTGCCAGACAAAATGGTTTGACAATGTCCACAGGGCAGAGTTAAAAGTATCAAACTCTTTTTTTTTTTTTTGTTATTCTTTAAAAGACATTTGACCAAGTGTGACTACCATAAATGATTAGTGTTCAGCTTGATTGCGTTACTTTCTACTCACGGTATGTGTGATTAACAGTGGGTATCATTTCAACAGTCGCAGGCATGTCAATAAAAGCAGTTTCCGCAGAAATTAAGGTTAAAAAATATGTGCAAACTCACTGGGTACTCAAGTGTTTCCATCACTACCCGCTTGCTATCCACGGGGAGTTGTGGGAAGATGCACCAGGGCCCTTTAAGCCAATTCTGAGCCATCAGTTAAGCTGGTGATTTGTGTCGGACAGAAAGGACTTGAGGCCGGGGCTCGCTCACCAGCGCCGCACCATCCCGCAAATGCTGGGGAGTACTCAATGAGCCATTGATTGGTTGAGCTCAGACGGATCGATGATCGCTGTACCACTGGGCCAGGACGGGCAGACGGTCATTTGCCAGTTCCCATGGGAACACTTCGGAAACCCTCGAGGAAATAACACCTAGAAATCCCTCTCAAAAAACTCTGCGTCGGCTTTTCAGTATGTTTAATTTGGTGTCAAACAATAAACACTTTACTTTGGCGGGGAGTGTCTTGGTTAATATTGGTTAACCGTTTTTTTTTTTTTTTTTTTTTTTGAGGCGCTACGACAAAATAATGAATTTCTTTTGATTAAAGTTCTCTCTCTTGGAGAAAGCGCCATCCAACCTTATTGATTTCCATTAAAATTCATCAAACTTCTCATGGTGGTGGTATTTTATTTTTTTTTCCCTTCTTTCTGTCCCGGTTTGAAATTACCAACGAATCCAGGGCGAAGAGTCGTCACATTCATCAATCAGCCCTCAGCTGCCGCGGTACCAGCTGCTAATAGTCTGATGCATCGGCGGGCATATTGCCGTAGCCGCGAAAAGTTTAGAGCCGCATCTTCTGATTCATCAATCTCTCGGCCCCGTAGCTGTGTTGTTCCCTGTGCCGCAGCCCTTGAATTGTTTGAACCATCAATCACGCTTCTATTAGATCGGCGCTGTCTGCTCGATGGCCACGTCTACTCTTTGGAGTTATGGCCAAGTGGGGCGGGGTGGGGGTTGGGGGGGTGGGGGTCTGATGGAGAAACGGGGAGGTTAGAGATGTGCCCGGAACATGGACGAGGGGATGACTGCGCGTGTCATTTCGAAGTCTCAGTCGGTGTACGCCATCCAGTCGGCCGTAAAGAGTCCTACGAGGCCCTATGTGCAGGCCGTAAAACCAAATTAAAATATTAAATCTGTCAGGCCCTGTCTCGTAAATACAGCCATATATTACTCCCCCCGTCCATAAAAGTGAAAAAGGGTCGAGGCATTTTACAAGGGGGAGAGGAGCAAGATCTTTTTTTTTTTTTTTTTCTAAGGACGATGGATCACAGCCCCCCCCCACCTGTGGACCGAGGTAATTATTCAACGGGCAGAATGATGCCGAGTGGGGACGGGTCGATGCCGAGCGGGAGACGCAACACGATATTGATGAAAGTTGTCGAGGCATACAGACTTAATTTTCTGATGACACAATGTTATTAAAAGAAATGTTCTTCATTTGCAAGTAACGCGTATTACTGAAATGTCCAGAAGAAGTGCTCGGATCAGGGTTACGTAATCACGAAGCCCCAATGAAGCGCACCCGAAACTCTGTAGAGCAATAATTCTAATACTAGCCCCCCCCCTCCCAAGGCTCTGCCAGCAATAGATTTGGAGTCCACAAAATCACTTTAAAGAATTCATATTGTATGTTTTTTGTTTGTCTTTTTTAAAGTGCATACCTACTGCATATTGAAGCATGCCAACAAAATGTACTAAATCAATTACATGTACCTTAGCTTTGGGTCAATTTAGAGTACTGATCGTTGTTTGATGTATCATAAAAATATGACATCCATGCATGAATAAAGGTAGGCTAACAGGCCCATTATTACATATTTCCCAGAATTAAAAGGCAACCACTCAACACAAAATAACTTGCATAAATGAGTTCTTCTCTTTCCTTCAGTAAAAGAGGCAAAAAAATAAAGTAAAAAAAAAAAAAACAAAGGCAAAAGGTTTTGCCTCAGGTTTTCTGCTCTTCCAGCTCCTTCCGTCGGGTAGGCGCTACCGATCAATGCAACTCAAAACTAGCAGCGATTCAAACAGTTTTTTTCCCTCTTGCAATTAAGTCATTAGATTAAATATATGTGCATCAATGTGAGGGGCGGAGGAGGGAAGCTCCAGGGAGAAGAGATAGCGAGGCTGGATGACTTCAAATATTTCGGGTCAACAATCCAGAACAATGGTGAGTGTGGTAAGGAAGTGAAGAAACGGGTCCATGCAGGTTGGAACAGTTGGCGGAAGATGTCTGGTGTTCTATGTGACAGAATAGTCTCCGCTAGGATGAAGGGCAAAGTTTAGAAAACAGTGGTGAGGCCGGCCATGATGTACAGATTAGGGATGGTGGCTCTGAAGAAAAAACAGGAAGGAGAACTGGAGGTATTAGAAATGAAAATGCTGAGGTTCTCGCTTGGAGTGAGCAGGTCGGATAGGATTAGAAATGAGCTCATTAGAGGGACAGCCAAGGTTGGATGTTTTGGAGACAAGGTTAGAGAGAGCAGACTTTGATGGTTTGGACATGTCCAGAGGCGAGAGAGTCAGTATCATGGTAGAATGGTGGTGAGGATGGAGCTGCCAGGCAAAAGAGTGAGAGGAAGACTGAAGAAAAGGTTGTGGGGGAAGACATGAGGACAGTTGGTGTTAGAGAAGAGGATGCACGAGATAGGCTTAGATGGAAAAAGATGACACGCTGACGGGACACCTTCACATCCTGGTGGCCCAATCTGTACTAGTAATATATACTGTAGACTATCACACGATTCGTCAATTCGAAACTTTTCCCGACACACAATTGTCATTGCACTGGTCTATAATGGTGAACCGCGAACAGGTTAGGGCACTCTGTATAAGGTTAACTTAATGTGGGGCGTTGACGCACTCTTTACTGCTCGAAATGTAGAAGACTGCACCTTGCACAACTGTGACTCTTATAAGTTCCTATTAATTGAATGTCTACTGTTCTTTGTTCTCGTTAGTTTCCTTGTTCTATGTTTGTTTTTAATGTCGTACCAGGACAGAAGCGACTGCCAGAGGCAAATTCCTTGTATGTTGTCACATATTTGGCCATTACAGCTGATTCTGATTCTGTAAAATGACATCCAAACTCTCCAAAACCAGCTCACATCCTGAAGCTTCCCTTTGATGGTCCAAAACATCAACTTTGTATGTGAGGGTCCTTCAAGATTTGGCTTAAATATGATGCACTGTAGACCCAAAACACATTCACTCTCCATGAAGTACCAAGTATGGACTGGTTGCTGGGATGCCAGATCAGTTCCTAGTCCTTAGAGCAAGACGCTCGAAATAGTCGAAGGTAAAACACAGTTTAAAGGGATCTTCTTCAACCTGACATTTCTTTCAGGCCCTGTGATTTCTAAGCACATTTTCCCCTGGCTTTCTGGTCCGGTGCTCCCTGAGATCACAGCCATTAGCTTAAGCAGATGCTAGGAGTGTTGAGACAGGTGTCCAGCTGCTCCTTCTGTGCTCAGCTAATTGGCAGGCAGGTGGCCATAATATGACCAGCAAAACGAAGAAGACACTTGGAATTTTGGACAAAAAAGGAATAAGATGTCCTCTTCTTTCCAAGTATTCTATTCCTTATACATTCCATTCACACTGACTTGACAATATCATTCTTGGCTTGTGCTATTTATTGTGTTCTCCTTGTCTGAGTCACTAGCCTCTTACATTCAGATTCCACAAATTGGTGAATCAGAGACTTTACAATGCCAGCGCCAGAAAAAAAGACATGGAAAAAGCAGGCTTTGACCGGCATTGTGAAAGGTGCCACAGAACCCAAAAAAAGTGAGATGCTCCTGGCCTCTGTTTTGACTCCGATCCTACCTCCGAAACAGGGATCTGTCGGATCTTTTTACACAGAAGTGCCACAAGCAATGAAGATGACGATGGGTAATGTTAACTGGCTACAGAACCAAGAGAAGTAAGAGTTTTAACCTCTGTTTTGTCTCTGATACTACCTCAGAAACATTCCATATCGGGCCCTTTCACACAAACCAGAGACAATCAGTATCTGGTCCTTTCAACTATTCCTTTTCACACAGCCACTTGCTGACTCTGTTCCTCTTGATACTACCTCCAAAGCTGGGATACTTTTTTTGTTTCTTCTGTACACACAGATGGGGGGGGGGAAGCTGAGAAAAGGGTAATTTTGACAGGTGGAGGGAAAGGGACCATAGAACGCAATGAAGAGAAATATTGTTGTCTGGTTCTTGGAAATGATATGTATGGCAATGTCATTGCCAGTTTTGGGCCCGGCATTCCTTTATTCGCTTTCACAGAATCCCAAATCTGTTACACCGCTAATACATCCTCCGAAGCTGGCAAATTCATGGGTCGACTTCTGTGTCGTTCTCTTTCACACAGAACTGAGACATATTAAAAAGCTCTTGACAAGGATTTCTGACAGGAGCTACAGAACCCAACAAACCATGTCGGCCTCCCAAGAGATATTTTATGTGCGGTGACATCAGCGCCAGTTTCTAGTTCCGGCTTTCCGCTACAGTCAGATGTTGGTTCACAAACGAGTCTGTTTTCAAAGGTTTTCCAACAAGTCTTGCTTGGGTTCAAGAACTATGCTTCATTGGCAAACATTCACAGCGTACTATTGGATCTCTATGTTGTGGTTTATCTAGCATAAATAAATATTGTTTCCCCCATCACATCACGTCATATGTTCCACATACGTATAGGTACTCTATCTTTTTATTGCTGTAAAATGTCCCTCATGGATTCTAAGAAAGTGAAAAGTACAAGTGAAGCCGAATAGTATTTTCCAGTGATAAAAGAAAATAATTGCAAATCGTGAAAATGGTGCTCACGTTTCTGATCTTGCAGTTTGGTTTGGAAAACTCTACGATCTGAGTTATTCTTAAGAACAAAGAGACCATAGAAGCATCTGATCCGGCTAAAGGAGTGACTTTTTAACACAACAAAAGGCCAGAAATTATGAGGTAAAAAAACCGTGGTTAAATACTACCTTGCTGATGATAATATTCCCCTTATAAAATGCAGAAAGGCTAATTAGCACGTTTATTTTTATTTCTTTATTTTTTATTCCATAAATTGAAGTGATAAAAAAATAATTGTGTTTTTAGAACAAATCGATAAGTAAAGGTTCAGCTGCTTTCCCTTCCACACAGCTGTCGTCCTGACTCTGCTACTCCCTCCAAAGGTGGGAAATTCACAGGTCGACACCTTGATCCTGTCAGGGCAAAAAATTTACAGGTTTGGTAGACGGTGTAAAAGTGGCTACGAAATGATTCATTGGGATTAGTAAAGTTATTTAGTCCCCCTGAGATAAATTATACACACAATTACAATTTGTTGTTTTACAACACGTACTCCCCTCATAAACCGCGAATATTTTATTATCTCATGAGGGAAGTTATCCAACTGAATATCTGAAGGATAACCTTGGCAGCAACATGTTGTCTCCAAAATGGATGGGGGCTCAGCACTTCCTGGCACGGATGCGCTGTTACTTTTGCTGCTGATCTGCAGGTGCTCGGCCTTGAGATTTGGATTCGCGCACTTTCCTTGCTTGTTTATTGCATTTCACTGTTTCTCCTCTAGCCTCCTGCTCTTCCTCTTCCAGCTAAATTATGATCTGGGGGAGATGCTTGTTGCTTGAGTAAGCTCGCTATCAGATGATTAATTGCTACCTTGGTTGGGTGGGGGGTGGGGGTTACCCAGGAGAAGACAAGGTTGCTGGATGGTACAAAGCACCCTCTTTGCTATCCCCACCTGGTCCTTGTTCATCTTTGTCTCGTTCATGCTCCTCTTCTGTCCTCTCTCCTTGTAAACAAAAAAGCGACCACGTTTCCACGCCTGACCCGCACTAGTTGAGGTCGAGGGTTCACATCGCCCCGCGTTAATGAAGAGAAACGGCTGACGGCAGGCAAGCGGACGCCATTGCCGAGCAGCTGTTCATCGCCGCAATGATCATCGCCTACACGCAAGTCATTAACGCCACTGCAAATGTCCGCTCTGATCTGAAGCGCTCTTGCCTTTGCTGGTGCCAGACTGCTGGCGTGATTAGCTCCGGCCTGCCAGAGGGCAAGAATCCATTACACGATTGGTCGGCTGCCGTCAGATGTGGCTTTGTCTGGACTGCTAGATTTTGGATTAATGTGTGGGTTGCTGGAAAAGTTAATATTAATAGTATTAATATCATTAATAGCGGCGCCGTGCTGAAGCCTGAATGCAGGTGCACGCCTTCCTCACCCGAACATGTTCAGACCTCATCTGTTTTTCACTTGTACAAGCAATCTCTGGTGTTCACAAAATTTGTCCACACATGAAATGCATTCGCTGGCTGTTGCGTGTTGGAGCAGAAGGGGCACAAGTATCCCTTACTGTAAAACTTTGTCGCTAAGAAGAATGTCAGGTTTCTTGCTCTAGGGGGGGCATTTGAGCTGAAGTCTGCACCTTAGATTTGTAACCAGTCAATAATAGGGCACATTTTGACTTTAAAGTCATTCAATTCAGTTTCTGGTATTTATCTTGAGCTTGTCTTGGATTTTTTGGAGTCTCTACCAGTGGATTTCAGATAAGAGCTTGGATACATCCTTGATTGTTTACCATTCAATCACCAGGCAGATAATGAGATCATTCAATTCAGTTTCTGGTACTTATGTTAGTACGTGGGTGAGAGACTCCCGGGAATTCCAGGCTAAATGCAGAGGAGTTGCGTCCGGGAGGGCATTCAGCGTAAAACTGTGTCAAACAAACATGCGTTCATCTAAGATGACACGCTGTGGCGACCCCTTACGGGACAAGCCGAAAGGAAAAGAAGAAGATGCTCTTCAGAGTCCTGGGTAATTTGGAGTGTATACCATCTGACTTTGGGCAAGAGGTGGGGTTCACCCTTGATTGGTCGACATTCAATCTGAAGACATACATAGTCAGAGAACCATTCACATTTCGTGTCTATTATAGCTAAAAATAAATTGTTTCTGGGACTTACCCTGTTCAGGGTCCTGGGAAAGAGAGTATATTTGCTGACTTGAGTCAAGAGGTTATTTACACCAATAATTAGTCACAAGTCAATCACACGACACGTATACCATTCATTCTCGCATTCACCCTTATGGCCATTGTAGAGAGTCTTTTTGGAAAGTGGGAGGAAATCAAGAGTTTCCGTAAAACACACACAGAAGCACGGGGAGAACATGGAAACTCTACATGGAAGTTCCTTAGCTGAGAGTCAAACCTGGACCCTTTGATCACAAGAAAGATGCGATTTCCTCTACCACTGGAAGAATTTCATGGGCTACCCCCCTCCCCCTTTTTTTTTTAGATTAAATACATTTCTGAAGTATCTTTTTCATTGGTTTTTTTTTCCCCCACATTTCCTCGACTTTGACACAGTGCAATTGACAGGAAGTGAGTGTTCTGTTGGGGGGCACACTGTGTTCAGACCGTGCCTGTGAATAGAGACGAAGTGGTCCGGGTACGGAGAAAGAAGTGCTGCTTCAGCTCAGCTCCTTATTCTCCGTGGTTTCTGTTCGTGAATCTCGTTTTCTGTCACCTGGATGATCACTTTCTGTAGACACTCGCCCTCCCCATGGCTGCCCTTCCCCTCCCTCCATCACGGCGAGATGTCCGCCAATGTACGGGCCGCCGTCACTTTGTCTTTGATGGATGGCCGACGCGCGGGAGGACCAGCCGCCCTTAATAGACATGTCGAATTGAAACGTAGTGGAAGTAAATGTTAAGGGCCTCGTAAAACATCCATTCCCCCCACCCCCTTTGCACTCTACCTGCAGCCAACACCCCCTCCCCAGCACCACCAGCCACCCACACCGTCCTCCACTCATTCTCACTGCCACATCCTCATCTTTGTGTCTTTCAGTCTCTCTAGCCGCTTTCACACTGCCAGTCAAAGAATCTAATTTTCCCTGAGTTTTTCCTCCTTGCTGATCAGTGCGTAAGGCAGAATGGAGGGACGATGTCAACCTGTGGATTTCCTGTCCGAACAGATAGAATTGGAGGTTTAACTGTGCGTGGAATAAAGACCGTGTAGCACCTTTCACTCTCCTCATCAGCCATCTTTTCCCGCATTACTTGTCTGCGTGAAAGGTAGTGGTCTGTCAGATGCTTCTTTGTGTGAAAGGTAGCAAAAGAATGAAGCCACAAAGGCAACCTATACATTTTCAGGTAAGAGGCAGGATTAACTGTTGAGCTGAATGTCGAACAATGACTGTCCCCTCTTTGGTTCTGTCTTTCAAAGCTCGCTTTTTTTTACGTCTTGCCAGCCTTTGTGAAATGGTCTAACATGGAACGGAGACACAATCCATGACTTAAAAGTAGTATCAAGGCCCGAAGGGAGGCTTAACAATGACTATGTATCACCTTTCGCACGCTGTGTTTTTTTGCCCCTATATCGCTAGTTCAATTGGAAGGGACCGAAAACGAAGACGCCAAAACATTTTCCATATTCTGAGGTAATATCAAAGGTGGAAGGACAGCTGTGTAGTCGATTTCACACTACCTAACAAAAAACTTGACTTTGCCCCAGATATTTCCCTTGTTGCAGTTTTGGGTGAAAAGGATCAACATGTAACTGAAGGGGGATAGATGACTCATGAATATAACAGCTTGCAAGGCACTATCAGAGGTTTGTTACTGAGACAGAATGCTGACTCTGAAGCCCCTTTCACACATTCCCTTAGTTGTTTTTTGCTTGTTTTGCTGGTCTACGTAAAAGGTGACCCATGAATTTATACCAGAAGGTACTGTGGCTTCTACTCCTTTTTGTACACAAAACACCACAAGGTGTATCAGTGAGATGACAGTCGAGCCGGCATTTGCGCCTTTGACACTGACCACGTCTCCAAAGACACACCGTAACATAATTCACGTCAGACAGCAACAATTGATATTCAGGTGTTGTATTTTTTTTGCGACGATCCAGCTTTCCGCAATTTCTTTTTACAGTTGTTGTGCCTTTTGACATCTGTGAAATTTGAAGTTTGTCGTGCCCAGGCAGCATACAGAGCCCGTGTCATCACAACAAGTTCCTGAGGTGCTAACATAATAGCAAAGAGTAAGAGTGACTCTTGCCTGCTTAAAGTCATTAATACTATGGTTGCAGTCACTTAAAAAATAATAAACACAAAAGAATTACACTTATTGGAATGTTAGAAAACACCATAGAGTTTTTGTTCTTCGTTTTTGTTCACAAAAATAGCTAGCTAGCACAATAAATGAAAAATAAACATGCTAACAGAAATTAGCTTTGAAATTGCCGTACTTATATCTCAAAATAATCAATATTGATACACAAATGCTGTATAAACACATACAAACGGGCAATTTAACAATATTGTCATTATATTACCAATATTTGATCGCGAGTTGTACTTTCTTACTGCATGTATCTCATTGCCTGCCCCACACTACCCCTCAGAGGTCAAGACGTGCACAGCAGTTTCTCTGCGTATACCATCGGTTTAATCATGGGTTCATTTTTCTCATACCCGCTGATGCTGTTTATCGTTCTCTGAGTAATATCCATTGATTAAGCCTTTTCTAACATTCGATATTTCACAATGAATGATAATTGCTTAAATTGGTCTCAGCGAAAACTCAAGGCTGCGACATTGGTAACGGATGGGAAGTAAAAAGTTGGATTCGGAGTTCCAAAGTCCTTTCATTCTTTGTGGGTTCCCTTCCTACAGAACAGTGACATGAGAAAAGTTATCTTACGGTGCAGTGATTTAACGTGAACGTGTGAAAGGGGCCTCCGATACAACGGCTACAACCTTTCTAATCGGCCCCAAACATTGCGGTCGTACATCAGCTTCCAGCAGTGACTCGTCGTTTTCTTAAGGCGAGCGCGGCGGCCTCCTTTTGGCCCTGACCCTGGATAACGTCCCGCTCCGGGTGGCTTGTACAGATGTAGGGAAGAGATTATCCGGATTTATGTCCTCCCGGAACCTGCGGGCAGGAGACAAATGCTAAAAGAGTAGCCATCAATAAGCCCTCGGTCTCCGCCTTGCGCGTTTTGTGAGGAAAGCTTTTAAAGCGTACTGTCGGAATAACTCAATTTCATCCTCCAAGGTGGTCCGGTCAAGTGGAGTCAAGGACAGTGGCGAAGGGTGGAAAGTGGATTGAAAGGGTGTCTTGACGTCTCATCTGGAGGCTTGACACTGCTCATTATTCCAATCCTCTGAATTGTTTGAGGCCTAAACGCTTTCCTCCTATGCCTTGACATGTTCAAAGCCCGACCCTAAATTGAAACCACCACGGAGGGAAGCTTATCAGGGCTGGACGAGAGAACCCTAACCCATCACGGCCACTGACATTGTCCTGCGGGTCGCCTCCCACTGGTCCGAAAACTTTCAATGGGGCGTAATTGAAAGGCAAAATACGAGCGGTCGGTCTCGGGTAGAATCATTAAGGTGAAGGTCGATGATGCGTTACAGGACCACTAAGGCGAATGGCATCTGCTCCCCGGTGGGCTATTATTCCCCGACGGCTTCATTTCACCGCCGCCCGTACCAGCAGGGAGGCGTCTTTGAATGCTAAAAACGTTTGCCGTGATATTTTTTCAACACCGCTAAAATATTTTTGTTTGATTTCACTAGCCACAAATTTCTTGTGACATTGTATGTGAGGATAAGCCGCTAGGAAAATGGTTTGAGGGATGTCATTTTAAGTGTTTTATGTGGTGCATTGAAGTTCCTTTTAGGATTAATATTGAAGTCTTCCTAAGATCCATTGTAATTTTAATTTTCATGGTTATTATTATTAGGCACGGTGACGTGGCTGTAGAGTGTTGACCTTACAATTCTGAGGACCGGGGTTCAAATACCGTCCCTGGCTGTGTGGAGTTAGCATAATTAGCATGGTCTCCCAGTGCCTGTGTGGGTTTTCCTCCCACATCCCAAAAACATGCAGCATTAATTGGAGACTCTAAATTGCCCCAAGGTGTGTTTGTGAGTGCGACTGTTGTCTGTCTCCATGTGCCCTGTGATTGGCTGGCAACCAGTTCCTGCCCGATGACAGCAGAGATTGACTCCAGCAACCCTCATGAGGATAAGTGGTTCAGAAAATGGATGGATGGATGGATGTTTGGTATTAATTCATTATTTAAGTTTATTATGGATGCATTTTTAAGGCCTAATCTCCAGTTATTAGGGATTATAGGAGTACATTTTAAGCATTATCAAGAAGTTGTTTTCAGACATTTGTTGGGTTAAGTACCGTATTTTCCGCACTATAAGGCGCACCTAAAAGCCTTTAATTTTCTCAAAAGCCGACGGTGCGCCTTATAATCCAGTGCGCCTTATACATGGCTCAATATTGAGCCTTTAGCGCAGCTCCATCTAATGGATGCATAACGTAACCCCAGCCTCTACTGTAGCGTCTATTCTACGCGCCTTATAATGCGGTGCGCCTTATATATGAAAAAGGTTTTAGAACAGACCATTCGTTGAAGGTGCGCCTTATAATGCGGGTCTGCCTCTCGTGCGGAAAATACGGTAGTTAATTTTGAACAATCAAGATAAAAACTTTTTGCGGACATACTGTTATTCGTAAAACAACAAATGTGCTTTGGCTCTTAAGAAATATTTTTTTATATATATTTTTTTAACATACTGATTCATGACATACACCATTTATTTGTGATGTATACTTTTAAACTTTTACAGTTTTTGCCTTTAGTCAGTACCACAAACTCGAAATGGTATTACTGTAAAATTACAACCAGTAATTGTATTGTCATAACTCGTACACTGCATCTCTTGCTATCTTCGATTATTACATTGCAGTAGGGTTTTTTTTTGTTGTTTTTATGTCGTTACAAATTTATGCAACATAGTGCGTCGTTTTTCTGTCTTCCTCAGACTAAATGTCTGTACCGAGAAACACAAGCAATAGATGTCTTCCCCTCTGAACTCCAATGCAAAGCCAGATAATTATTGCAAAGAATTTCTTTTGGTGTCAAAGTGAAACACTGGCCTGGCTTTGTGCCACTTTACAGTGCAGTAAAAAGACAAAACTGTGCTGCCGGGCAGAGCGATGACTGCGGGGAAGGTAATTGCACGAGCGCACTTCACCGTGACCTTTCAATGACAATGGACACTTAAAAAAAAAAAAAAAAAAAAAATCTGTCTGGTGTTGATGAATACACTCGTGACATGTAGAATGACATAATATATTTATATTTGTATATCGCGTGCTTCATTTTTTTTTTGCAGAGGGGAATGAAATCTGGTAGACATGTTTGTAAAAAATCTTTTAAAAAGTGTCTAGAAACCTGGCCCGAAAAGACACAAGATTGACATTTTGGTTTTAAGTGATAAATTTAAGGTTATTTCCAGAAAGAAAAGAAAAGCAAGTCTAGCAATAACGAAGAAATTTTGAAAAATTCTGCCTTGAAGCTGGTATCCTATAGCAACACGAAATTTGGTAGAAAAAGGACTGAAGCTGTCATGGTCAATAACTTAGCCACTTTTTTTTTTTTTTTTTACCTAAATCCAGCCACCAAATCGAGTCTTCTTTAGCGGCATTAACGTCTTAAAAACACATGCATTGAAAGATCATATGCTATTTTGCATGGATGCAGTTTTTTGGGTCATTTTGGCCAATTTGCCAGATTTGGGTACGGTTTACATACACTGTGCAAAAACACTTTTTTTTTTTTTTTTTTTTTTTTCACTGTCTGGAGTCATATCAGACTAAACCGTTCCTGTTCCAGGTCAGTCAGGATCACCAAAATTCTTTCTTTTTGTTAGATTCCACAATAATGAGAGATGGAATTAAATTCTTCTTTGAGGTCAAAAGTTTTCAATGATTTAGATTGGATTGTCATAAATGTAAGTTTCTTTAGGATTAATGACTTCATTCTCAGTCAGTGGCCTTTCAGCCTATGTCAGTGCAGAACTCATTTCACTGTGGCTAATGATACTTTATTACGAGTTTCATCCGGCATCTTCAAAACGTCTTTAGCTTTTGTTCTGGGGTTGATTCGTATGGACTAAAACTCATTAATCTGAGACACAGATCCAGTCTCCTAGCTGAGCGTGAGTGTGATGGCTGGACATTCCCATGATATTTATACTTTTATATCATTGTTTGAGCAGATGAACGTGACACCTTCAATCCTCTGGAAATTGCACCCAAGGATTAGCCAGATTTGTGGAGCTCCACGATTCTTTCCCTGATTTCCAGGCCGATTTCTTTTGAGTTTCCCATGATTTCCAACAAGGACGCAGAGTGTTTGAGGCGTGGCCTTAAATGCATCCCCAGGTGTGCTGACAATTAACTCACCATGTTGTCAGAGAACCTATCAGGAGCTTCCAAAGCCATGACTTCATTATCTGAGCTTCCCTGTGCTCTTTAAAGACTTTCTTTGCTGATGTAAAAATAATAATGTAAAATCCTTTTGGAAATTCTGTAATTATTTTGGTATTTATCAAAATCAAATATGTTTGGTGATCCTTACTGACCTGAAACAGTCAGATTTGAATTCAGACTGTGAAATAAAAAATGAGACGTGTGTTTTTGCACGGTGTATGTAAACCTCTGGCTGCAACTGTACGAGATGGGCAAAATATACAGATGGAAACTTGAGCTTGCTTCTACCCCCTGTCAGCCAGTTATGAGGATTCTCCCAGCAGGGTTTTGAAATCTCAGGTGAGGCCGCCAACCATTAAGTCAGAGCTTTTTTTTTTTTTTTTATTGAAAAATGACCAGTCTGAGGTTCGCTCCCGAGCAAAGTCGTACTTGTTTGCCGCTCGCCGGCCGAGAAACAACATGATGGAGTTTGACAAGGAAGCGAGGGAGCAAATGAAGACGAATATGTTTGTGTGGAGCTGACTTGGCACCAGTGTGGAAGCTACTGGTAATGACGAGAAAACAAAAGGCTTCCTACGGAGTAGGGACTACTGCTCTGTGTGCTTGTTTAAATGGGATTTTTTTTTTTTTTTTTTTTAGCTGTAATTTGGCCTTGTAACTTATTACGCCTGCCAGGTTTGAGAGAGCAAAGCTGAGGTGTATTGTTTTCATACGCTTTGATGGAAAGATTAGGCAAGACGATCCACGTGTGGCGTGACTGCAGCGATCTGTTTTCCACCACCTTGCACAATGGAAATCACCCGAGTGACTCCACAAAGTGTTGTACAGTTAATGGATATTTATTCTTCCCGGTTTCCGATCGTAAATAACACTTTGAACTTTATAAATAAACATTACCCCTTTGAAATATTTTTTCCCTGAAATAATGAAAACTAATCAGCCGAACATTTTATTTGCTAAATGCAGTTTTATACAAACAAAATGTATCCCACCCAAGCGGGCTTTTGGCAGAAGGTTACTGAAAGGGGTCTTCGTGGCAGTCGCATTAATTCAGTTTCACATCGTGCAAGTGATTATTCCTCTTACTATGCGTACCATGAAATTATAGAAATAATCATGAACATTCGAGCTGTTTTTCCTCAAATCTACATTTTTTGTCACTTTTTTTTAAATTCGTGTTTGTAAAAAAAAAAAAAAAAAGTCATATCGATAATATAAGATTTTTGCGAGCCTTCTGTTTATGGAGAACCTTACACAATTTAAATAAAATTTTAAATATTCCCCAAAAATGTCATAATTAATGGAATTGCTCCTCCTAATTGGAACTGATAAATGGAAATAAATAGAACTTGGAACACAAAATTTTAATTATTTTATTTACTAGCACAATTTAAATGTAACTTGAAATATTCCCCAAAAATGACACAATTAATGGAATTGCTCCTCCTAATAGGGACTGATATAAGGAAATAAATAGAACTCGGAACACTAGTTTTTAATTATTTTATTTACTAGCACAATTTAAATAGAGCTTGAAATACTCCCCAAAAATGTCATTATTAATGGAATTGCTCCTCCTAACAGGGACTGATATATGGAAATAAATAGAACTCGGAACACTAGTTTTTAATTATTTTATTTACCAGCATAATTTAAATGCAACTTGAAATATTCCCCAAAACTGTCATTATTAATGGAATTGCTCCTCCTAACAGGGACTGATATATGGAAATAAATAGAACTCGGAACACTAGTTTTTAATTATTTTATTACCAGCATAATTTAAATGCAACTTGAAATATTCCCCAAAAATGTCATAATTAATGGAATTGCTCCTCCTAATTGGAACTGATAAATGGAAATAAATAGAACTTGGAACACAAAATTTTAATTATTTTATTTACTAGCACAATTTAAATGTAACTTGAAATATTCCCCAAAAATGACACAATTAATGGAATTGCTCCTCCTAATAGGGACTGATATAAGGAAATAAATAGAACTCGGAACACTAGTTTTTAATTATTTTATTTACTAGCACAATTTAAATAGAGCTTGAAATACTCCCCAAAAATGTCATTATTAATGGAATTGCTCCTCCTAACAGGGACTGATATATGGAAATAAATAGAACTCGGAACACTAGTTTTTAATTATTTTAATTACCAGCATAATTTAAATGCAACTTGAAATATTCCCCAAAACTGTCATTATTAATGGAATTGCTCCTCCTAACAGGGACTGATATATGGAAATAAATAGAACTCGGAACACTAGTTTTTAATTATTTTATTACCAGCATAATTTAAATGCAACTTGAAATATTCCCCAAAAATGTCATTATTAATGGAATTGCTCCTCCTAATAAGGACTGATATATGGAAATAAATAGAACTCGGAACACTAGTTTTTAATTATTTTATTTACTAGCACAATTTAAATAGAGCTTGAAATATTTCCCAAAAATGTCATTATTAATGGAATTGCTCCTCCTAATAGGGACTGATATATGGAAATAAATAGAACTCGGAAAACTAGTTTTTAATTATTTTATTTACCAGCGTAATTTAAATGTAACTTGAAATATTCCCCAAAAATGTCATTATTAATGGAATTGCTCATCCTAATAGGGACTGATAAATGGAAATAAATAGAACTTTGAACACCTATTTTTAAATCATTTTATTTACTAAATGCACTTACTGATACAAAGAAAATGTATCTCCATCACCTGGACTTTTGTTAGAAGCTTCTAGAAACGTGTCCTCGTGCGAGCGGCATTTCCTGTGGGACGGCGAGGGCCGCGAAGCATTGGAAGGCGCATTTTGAGAGGGCGCGCAGAATCCATCAGACAGTTTTGACGGACAACTTTCCGCAACGGCCGTCTCATCCCGTTGATCCCGCGGGCGTCGGCCCTCCCGGGGGGGCTGCCACTCCACTTTGAAGATTCTCCGACTGGAGGAAACGTGGCGGCCTTTTTGTTTTCGGCGTGGTCCCCTCTCACTTTCATTGGACGCTTATCTCTCGCTTCCCCCTCTGAGGCGTTTAGGAATCAATACTTCTCAAGTACATGAAAAACAGAAGCTGTAACAATTGCGAGGAAAACATGGAAGCTCTCGAGGGTACAAAACTGTTTAGTACGACCAGAGTTGTGGAAGTTAGGTTCAGATTACTTTTTTCTTTTTTCTAGCGTTCTTATTGCTAAATTTAGAAACTTAAACACCATTGTGGAGTTTTTTGCACCATACTGTTTAAGGTCCAAGTCCCGGTTGGTTGGGTATATGTCGTATGCATGGCTTAAAGTGTGGCTCAGCTGGTAAAGCGTTGGCCTCGCAGTTCTGAGGTTCAATCCCGCTTGTGTTCAATGTTCTCCCCGTGCCTGTGTGGGTTTTCTCCAGGCACTCCGGTTTCCTCCCACATCCCAAAAATGTGCAACATTAATTGGACACCCTAAATTGCCCCTAGGTGCGATCGTGGGTGCGGCTGTTTGTCTCCATGTGCTGGCGACCAGTTCAGGATGTACCCCGCCTCCTGCCCGTTGATAGCTGGGATAGGCTCCAGCACTCCCTGCGACCCTCTTGAGGATATGTGGCAAAGAAGATGGATGGATGGATGGTTTAAAGTGGCAAAAATGAACACCTGTGGTAATTGCTAACTCGGACACTGCTGTGTTCCACACCATCGTCTCCAATTATTGCAGTTTACCATTTATGGTTGCCTTCAACGTTCTCTCAACTAAAATTTGTCTCCTTAGAGCGAACGTGAATCCAGCAGACACCCAAGGTTCTCTTTTCCTGCCTTGTCGTCGAAAACACATGCATCACACCAGAAACTGTTTCTGACCCAATTATCTAATTATCTGAATGTGAAAATCCACATGGACTGTGTGAAAATATTATCATCGCAATGGATTCTTTATTTAAGTCACATCTGAATAAATACCTGCTGTACCTCCTTTAGGCATCTCTTTTTAGGGAGTTGATCTCAAAGTTGAACTTTCCATTCAGGCCCTCCTGACTAGCCACGCATATTAGGGTGCCATGCCACGCTACACGCCACACTGTAATTTTCAGCCTATAAGCCGCGAGTTTTTTCACACGCTTTCAACCCTGCGGTTTATGCAGTGATGCGGCTAATTTTTGCATTTGTAACGGCCGCTAGGGGGTACTCGGGTAGAAAAGTTAAGCATGAGACCAGTAGAATATATGTGCCGAGGAAGTGACTTTTACCAGTCCAGCCCTGTTAGCGCTGCACTAGCATGTTGCTGCCGTGTCTCGGTGATTTTTACCGGTATGTGTTTTTTTTTAACTAGTCCTGTTAGCGCGGCGCTAGCATTAGCGCGGTGGTGCTAGCGTTAAACTCTGTGTTCCGTCTTTGTAAATACCTCATGTTTCAATGTGGGTTTCAACGTGGGCACGTACGGCTTTTACACAGCTGCAGCGTATGTGTGTACTAAATGGTATTTCCTTTACAATGGAAATGTACTGGGTGAGGCTAATAACCAAGAGCGCTCTGTAGATCGGGAATTACGGTAGTTACTTATTATAGTCTTTTTTTTTTTTTCTTCTGGATGTATATTCTGTTTATGGCCACAAAGTATTTGCATTTAAACACTTTTTGGGCTCTAGTAAAAAGGACGACTGTGAGCCTCGCTACGCGGAATGTCAAAGAAGTGCATTATAATGCCTCAGCGGTGACGGAGAGAATGAGCTATGATAATAAATTGCATCTGGATGGACATGGTATCCAAGTAACAAAAAGCCCATCAGCACTTTCTCCGCTGCAGCCGCCGCCACTGTCGTATGTCCGACATGAGCAGGAAATAGATTGGATGACGTCGGTGGAATTGTTTGTATAAATTGTCAGCGAGCTTTACGGGTTGTTTTAAGCCCACACACTTGCGGTAAATATGGTGAAGCATTATTTGTTTTAAGAGTAGAGCAGTCGAGCCTCAGGAACATGAGTCACCACCAATTTGTGTGTCTTGACAGGAGGCACTAAGAAGCCTTAAAAATCCATGCCCAAAATTAAACAAAAGCAGCCATTTCGGGGCGAAGTCCCTCAATAGCAATCACTGGAAAGTTTGAGCAAAATTAGCCACCGAGTCGAGTGGTTAAACAGATTAGTCGAAGTGTCAATTTCAATATTGTGCAATGGCAATTACAGTTTGAAGTTGATTTTGTATATAAAATCTTCAGTTACGTGTTTTGGCATTAACATGGAGCTCGCAGATCTCACTCCTCACAGAAATCAACAAGTGGTAGGTCCGTGCAGCAAACTTCAACGCATGGAAATATTTGTTTTATGGTCATTTTTGCCCTACATGCCGCGACTTTTTCACACGCTTTCAACTCTGCGGTTTATGCGGTGATGCGGCGCTAGCATTAGCGCGGCGCTAGCGTTAGTCTCTTTCTGGTACTACCAGGTGCGCTCTGTAGTCCGGGAATTACGGTAATCTCCTAACACAGAATTTTGTGGACGTTAAGCATAAATGGATTCAACCCATGCTCCAATATGAACAGGAAGTTTGGTTTGAAACAGCCATTTTGGGGCAAATTTGTTTCACAGGAATTTTTTTGGTGGGAAAAAAAAGTTAGCATCACAACCAGTTTCTTCGATAGAGACAACATTTGGTGGTCATGTTTGTCATGACTGTGCACAAGAAAGTCTCACCCGGTGCCGAAAAGTGAACAGGTTGTCATACATTTTAGACGAATTCCCTCCGTCGTGCCCCCATGCCATGTTAGAAATAATACCTCCCAAGACCACTTTCTCTCATTGACCCGAAATTTTGTGGGTTCACCATAACAGAACATAGGAAACGTCTCAAGGACCCGTGCCTGAAATTGAGCGAGAAGTAATCCATTTTGAGCGATTTTTGTCGCTCTTTGCGTTTGATGTTTTTTAATTGTTAAATGAATACCGCTCTACCAGTGTAGCCAATTTAACGGACCTCTGTATGCGTTGGATAAGATATGTATACCATATTAATTGGGTATCAAATATGCTTTTATGGCCCCCAGTATTCATTTAATTCCTGGAATTAAAGTTTTCAAAGGTGAAAAAAAGTCCCCCGGAGTTGCTTTCATGCAATAATAAGTTAGCAAGGCCCCACACAAGACAGACTAATGAAGTGTCCAGACGCAGGGTGACCCAGCACACCTTGATGATATTAAAAATACAGAGGATGGAGCCCTAGAATTTGAGGAAATAGATGAGAAAAAAAACTAATGATTAGCATGGTGTAATTGCAGCATCTTGTTATTCAGAAGCCTGATTAGGCTAACAATGAGTCAGCGTCGTCCCTTCTTGTCTTCTCCCACTCGCAGTTTCCGTTCTCCTTGTATTTTGTCCGCTCGCTTTCCGGACAAATGGACTTCAAGGTTATCTTCCTGGACAGCATTTACAATAAAATGATTGGATCGGAACCAGTTGAAGCACAGTGGCCTGAAAGGGCCGAAAAGACTTTTGCGTCATGTGAAATGAATTAACGTTGTTTGACATATTTTGAGGAAAAGACACAGAATCTGAAACGTGTCACATTTTGGATCGTGCTTTGACTCGTTGGGTAGTGCTAAGAACAAGCTCCTGGATATAGTGAACCCAAATTCCTAATGAGCCTCCCCTTTCTCTCTCTTTTCTATTTGCATCCCCCACTTCACTTTATGGCCTAACTGACATTGAATTCAATTTACTTCTTAATTAAATCCCAGACAGGATTTCAGCTCGGCTTTAAACAAGATCGATTAAAGCATGGCTGGCAGCGGCGGTCCCAATCCATCCCCCTCTCATGTCCCCCCACCCTCCCACCCACCGCCGCCTCCCATCCCCTTGTTCCTGGACAGGAGGCCCGTCTGGGGATAACCTCATGATGAAAGGGAGCAAAAAGATGCAGAGCAGCCGTCTAATTGGAGAGGAGCACGGCCAAGTCGAAGGCGTTTTCGCCGTCTCTCTTTCGCGGCGGCGAAAAGGGCATTTCGGCGTGAGCGAGGGCGGGCTGGAGCACAGTCGTTTGAGAAAATAACCAGTCCTGGCGCAGTGGGGTGATGCGAGAGATGCTGTGCGGAGGAAGAATTGCAAGACAAGGGTAACTGATTATAGCATTTATTGGGCCACCGGATTTGAGCGAGCGCCATCAAGATTTTGTGACACAAAAAAATTCCATTTGCACTTGTAAACAAGGATTTTTAAGCTATGGGCATCAATTATGTTTAAAAGGAAAATTGCTGTGTCAGATGTTTATTTTAGCAAAAGGGAATATATATTATTTTATTTCATATCCTCCACTGCCTTATTTTGAAGGATACAAACACACAGAATTTGAACATTATCTATGAATCTACTGCTCTTATTGCGCGTTTAAGTTTTCAACATTTGCAGTCGGTATTTTATCCAAATTTCAAAAATGTATCAGAAAACTGCCAGATTATGTGTGAAAAATTACATTTTAAATCCAAACTAATGACCTTTCCCCTTAGAAGTAATCTCCCTGGAGCCGAATGCCGTTTCCCAGCACTCGCTTCCAGATTTTAATGCACTTTATTATTCCCTTATTGTTATTATAATTACTATTCCCTCATTATAGTTCTACAGGTCCCATCATCATACCGATCTTGATATCCTCCTCTTAAGAACGGCCTCCCTTGATTGGTCCCATCAGCTTGACAAAAAGGAAAAACATGGCATGGAGCAAGGTCGGGAGTAAGGAGGTTGCTCCAGCACAGTGATGTTCTTTTCGACCGAGTCACATGTTCAGGGCATTGTGAGCGGGCGTCTTGTCACATTGAAGCGGCTACTAGTTGTCATGCCGCAGTTCTTGCCTCTTTTCGGACAGTCTTGCCCACATTGAAGAGGAAACCATGTTGTTTATAGTGTAGTATATGTGTAATTACATGTAATTACGCTACTGGAACTGATGGGCCGTAGATATCAAAATGTTGGTGTTGTGACAACAAGATCATAATGTGTCACAGTCCATCTTACGTTTATCACACTGCACAACTGTCCTTGGTATTTACAAATGTACACAATCCAGTATTGATGTTTTAGGGCCACCGTACTTGTGCTTTTTCTTCACATTTGCTTAATGAGCAATGTCATGTGACAAACCCTGTTGCATTTAGCACGTTTGTCTATTTTATAGTACATGCACATCCCAATATGAGGCCCATTTCATCATTTATGGGGGATGCAACAAGAAAAGGAGAGAAGTGGGAGGCCAATTAGGAATTGTGTTCTCGATCCCCTCTAGTTGGAGCGCTTCCTGCCCCGTACCGTTCCCTTCATGTTTATTTGTGAGATGCCACCACAGGCGAATGTCGTCACCATCAGCGGAAGACGCGGCGACTTAAGCGTTTCTGACACATTTTGACCGCCGTATTAAGTAATTATGGTTTTCAGTACATCATCCATCCATTTCTTCTGCTCAGGGGAGCTGGAGCCTATCCTAACTGGACCGTTGCGATGGTCTGAGCGCTCCCGGAGCTGAAAAGTCTCCTTGTGATTAATGCTCATGCGCATATATTTTGTAAACCTCCGGCCAGTCTGAAACATCCCCATCCATGCTTCAACATGTGCCATTCGACAACTGGTCACCGAGCGTTCTTGTTCGCTATGGACATCTCAGAAAGATAGTGATCGTACATATCTGTGGATATCTTTTTATCAACTTTTGTTTTAAGGTTAGGGTTATGTTATAATGTATGTTAGCTCCCTCTATGTAAAAGAAGGGGAACTATGAGACCGGGTGATTTCCCAGTAAGCGTCTGCTACGTACCCAGAGTTCCCCTGTTAGTAACGCATGCGGATTCATCACAAGGAGACTTTTCAGCACAGGGGAGCGCTCAGACCGTCACACCGGGCCGCACTAGATTACAGAGCGGTCACATTTTACGGATCGTCCACACGATGTTATGGAAATCACTACCCACTTCTTATGGCTATTAAAAAAAAAAAAAATCCCTCCTCAGATAAATTGAACGATAATTTCACACTTAAATATTGGATTGTTGCCAGATTCCATGTTTTTTTCCAATCTAAAACTCAACATGGGAATATGTATAGCATTCGGTTTTAAAAATATGTGTAGATCAAATGCAGGGGCATTGTGTATATGTAATGCTGTATTATGAGGTGATGAGCCATATGATTTTCACAGTGATGATGGGTCTCTGAAGAACACCATAAATACATTTTGTTTAAAAAAAAATTCCCTGCCCAAAAGTGTAAAAAAGGCTCTAAAAACCTTAAGTACGACGGCCGTAAAGGGTAAAAGTATTATTAGTATTACTATTAGTAGTAAAGTATGGTATACGATGATATGGTATTGAATCTTTTTCACCCTTTTGTGGGGAAGTAACAGGAAAGGACTGCTCAGACTGGAACCTAAACCCAGGCCGTAGTCAGGCGAATGAAATGAACGAGCACGCCATCAGTGACTGAGGTTTTTATCACTTTAATGGGAATGTTTTCCAAAAAAAAGCACAATAAATGCCATGTCATCCGCACAGTATACTTGATCATCCACGTGACAAACAAAAGAGCCCACATTTAAATACCACTTTATTCAGATCCAAGTCTTTATATATATATATATATTTATATATATTCATATTCATATATGTGTGTTTATAGATTTTCTGTCACTGTCCTTTGCTTAGGTGTCACAGTCTGTAAGGCCAAGGAAATCCGCTAAGCGTGGGGTTCACTCCTGGTGTCTCTTAGTCCCACCAACGGAGTTCTGGAGGGTGGCTATTGCTGCTGATCCGAGCAGGTAGCTACGGGGCCTGACTAAAACTTGGGTTACCGCCAGGCAATCCTGCAGTGTACGCGGGAGCGACGCCACCGTCTTTGTGGAGTTTGGTATTACGAGTTTGCAGGAGTGTGCACACCACGTCCTCCAAATCCAGTCTTACTGACGACACTTTGAACACGCGACGAGATGAGTGCGCTTTTGCGATGGGGGTGGAGAGCAGAAATGGTGGAAAACGCTGAACTCTGACTGAGATTATGGCTCCGCTGCAGTAATGAAGGGAGGGCGGACCGGGATGGTGGTGAAGCAATCTCGCGGAGGTTCACAGGTGGGTTAAGGGAGCCACCAGGAGGTCACGACGGGAATATAGCTGACGAACATGCCCACGTCTGTAGGTGTGATGGAGGCTAAAATACGCGTGGAGCACACGAATTGCGTAAATCCGCCGTTCTCCAGGCTTTGGCTTGACGGGACTATCTTAAACTCGGCGGAGGTGTCACTTTCCGCGAGGGGGCTACACATGGGCCGTCATTTAGTTGGCGCATGAGGCGCTAATTATCTTTGTCACCCCTAACTCTTAATTTCAACTTCATTTTGTATCACAGTCTTTATGATTTAAGAGTTGGTAATTCCAGTGGAACCACCTTGCTTTTCCTGCTGCAGTACACAGATTGTTCATCAAACAAGGCAAGGCAAGGGAGCAAGCCTATGCAAACCATCATCTTTTTCCATTTATTCAATACATATTTTTGGTGGGAGGGCGTGGGGGTTGTTTAGTCAGTAGGTACACACCACAGTTTATGATGTTCGTCGTCGGCCAATCCAGCATACTTTACCCTGATCTCTTGTTTTCCCTTGCCGACTTGGCCTCCAAACCACAAAGCAAACCAATGTGTAATTGTCATCAATGTCAGGCTCAGAAACAAATTAAGCAAAACCTCATCTAGTTAGTGTCATTTTCAGGGGATTGGGTTAAATATAAATGATTTGTCTTCAATATGAGTCGTTTGGTCATGCTCATTGGTTGGAGCCATTTAGGCAATTCTGCAATTTTATGTTCAAATTAAAATCCAAATGGTTAGCAGATGGTACGTCGTCCACTGCAGCGGAAGGTCCATTTTTATTCATCACTCCCATTTTACGTTGCCCTCTGCTATTGTTTTTGACGCACGCCAGCCGATGGCCATTTATCTTAATGAGAGTGTTTAACTCACAGCTGAACTTGGACCTAAAACATCGCCGCCATTAACGTCCTGCCAGCCATCGAGGAATACATCCGGGGCCCTTGGTGAAAGCTTAATTTGTTCTAAGGGAGATTAAATTATCCACAATTATTAAGATAATATTTTCATTTTCTGCCTGAAAACTGGCGAGCGTCGTGAGCGGCCACGTTCGTCGGCAGAGAACAATCTTGCTGGTAACGGTCGGTTATCAAGCCGTGAAATCAGGAATCGTGACGGCAACAAAATATAAACATTTTTTCCCGCGCATACGGCGGGACAAAGATGGAGGCACAGTCTTCGTTGGGTCCTACTTTAATTAAAAGAGCTGCTTGCAATACTTTGTCTGTGCCTATAGCCGCATTTACACCAAATATTCTGGTTTGATGCGCATAGAAGGTCTCAAAATAGCATTTGTGAGGATGCAAAATAAGACCATATTTGAGATTTAAAATGGGGGCGTGGGCCAAGTAATTTCTAATTTCTTCATTTGAATAAAATACTATTTTAATTAGAATGAATTAAATAATCACGTGATCAAAACAATAAAAATATTTAAATAAGTATTTTTATTTTAGTTTTTTATTTAATTATTTCAAGTAGATGAATGTGATAAATTATTTTTAAAAAGCTACAGAATGAAGCAACTATTGCGGGACTCGATGTAAATATTTGGTGGACTTGAACAGAGCAGGCATAATGTTGCCATCAGGCCATAGTTTGCCCTCCCCTGAGCAAGACCCACCTTTTTTTGATTGTTTGACAGAGAACTTTTCAAATATGGTGCCAGGATGATATTGTGTAGTTGCAATTGTTTTTTGTTTATGGCTTAGAACTATATTGTAAAAATGACTACAGGGTGTAACAATTTACGTACAAATTCAGGTTACATTTGTCGCCGTAGGAACGGAAACTGACGTGAGCCGGAGAACCTCGGTATTGATTATGCGCGGCTCCCTACAAAGTACTACAAAAAAAGTAGGTAATTTATAGGGCCGGTGGGTTCACATCCAGTCAGTTACTTGTTGCCGTCATGGGGTTTTGATGTCGGGTTTTAATTGGAAGGCATGGCTGCATTCTTCTGAGTGGGGATGGGATGGTGAGTCAATGTTAAAGACAGTTACCCCGCGCTTAACACCAGGAATGATCGGACCATGGCGGTTTTCCTCTTGAAAGTGCTCACTGAACCGGCCCATCTGCTTTTTTACATTCAACTGGAGGAAAGTAAATGCTTGAATAATTTTATGACCGTTCTGACTTTTTGACCGTCGCTCGTCGATATTCTGTGCGAAAGATACAGGAATGGCAACGGGGAGGGGGGGGGCTGCTGAGTTAATGTCAGAGGCAGAAGGAGTGAAAGGAGAAAAGACCAGGAGTGTCAGTTTTAGAGTTTAGACTAAGACTGCAGACTTCTTCGAGCATCGAGTGTCCCGGCTGTTTGGGAAAGGCACAGGCTGATAAATCCCGGCTCTACTCTCCTATGCCAATTTTGCGTGAAAGGGGCTCGTGATTAAAGCCAGACTATTCGTCCTGCTTTTGAGGGACTGACAGGACTCAATAAAGATCGACTAGGGTTGAGGTAAGAACTTGTATGTTTACGCTGACATTCTCTACCGTTTTGTGAATGTCTTGTCCCGACTGCCACTTTATGTGCATATGTATATTGTTTGACTTTTGCATATATCTTTTACTCAAGTCAGGCTACACAGTGGCATTAAAACAAAACAAAAATACCCCTCCAGATCTTCTCTGCTCGCGCTCCCCACCAGGAAAAGTCCCTTAGCCCGACGGCAAGTAGGGCATCTCGTTGTGGTAGTTGTAGTCCGGGCAAACCTTTTGAACCAGGCGATAGTCTGTGCTGTAAAAGGAAATGTAGATGCAGATGACTTTAAAAGGCTTCGAGCAAATCCAGGACACGTGGCTCTGGATCTGCTCCTGGAAGCAGGTCTTGGATGGGTCGTAGTTGCACAACGAGGTGCGCTTGCTGCGGTCCACCTTCTCATAGTCCACGCGGCAATTGAAGATTTTCGAGTCCTTGGGGTAGACCACGCTCTGGCGCTCCAGGTCAAACTCCACCGCCTTGACGGGCGGGACCAAGCTCACCGAGATGTTGCCCTGGCCCGTGGAGTTGTGGCGGAAGTACACGCTAAACGTGCCGTTGCCGTGGTCCACAATCTTGCCGGTGATGAGCAGATTCAGCCGCACCGTCTTAATGTTGGAGTAGAAGTCCCCCCAGCCGAACATCTTTTTGAACTTGCCCGTCTTGACGATGGGTCGCCGCTTGACCCGAGATCCCGAGGCATCCGCTTTGAGCGGATCGCTACCCAGCATCTCCCAAAACTCCTGCTTGGAAAACTCCTGCTTGGAGAAAGCGGCCGGTGAGCGATAGGGCAACTCCAGCGAGGTGGCATTCGCCGCCCGGCCCCTGCCGTGAAGCATCCAGCGGCTTAACGGTGAGAGGGTTGCCTGGCCGCTCAGAAGGCCCACCGTCTTGGGGGAGTCTCCCGAGGATCTCTTTGGGCTTGAGGACTCGTCCTCCTGACTTAGGGCCACCTGGAAGCAAGTGAGAAAATGCACAACAATGGTTATGGTACAGATGGGGGACGTGAGTAACATGACTTGACTTGAGTCCGACATAAGTCGGCAATTTTATGATTTGTGAAAGACTCGAGTATGACATTTGAAAATGTGAGATTTCAATATACGGTGCAGTTTGTTTTGTTTTTGAAAGAAAGCTGTTTTGTGTAGGCCTCCTTTCAAAAGCTTCAACCCTTTTGATACCCTCTGACAGGCTGTTCCAAAGTCGCAAGCCGAGGTAACTAAATGCAGCCTCATCCATCCAGTTTCCCGACCGCTTATCCTCACTAGTATTGTGTGCATGCCGGAGCCTATCCCAGCTGACTCTGGGCGTGAGGCGGGGTACTCCCTGAATCGGTCGCCAGCCAATCACAGTAATTTGCACTTGGAATTCGAATAATTAAAAGGGCAGTGCCAGAGGAACTCAGGACCGGCAAAGGTCGATATGCTAAAATTATGTAAGAGATACGATGGCCTAAGATCATTAAAACATTTAACAAATATTTTTTTAAAACAAAAGCCTTAAAACAATCTTAATACACGCAGGGAGGCCAGTACAGTGCTTGTAAAACTGGTGAAAAGTATTCCTGCCCTCTGGTCTTCGTCAGCACAAGAAGAGCTGAGTTCTGCAGTAAGCGTATATTACGGATGGTGACAGAAGGCCATCGCAATACAGTTCTATAAATGACGAGAGATAAATGCGTGCATCAGCCAGTACGGTATGATGTGGATCGCAGAGGCCACCTCATGGAGCAAGTATTCTGGAGGGAGTTGTGTAGATTATTACGTTTAAATTCAAGAATTATGTTTCTGATCAAATCACGAAAGAGGAAAATTATGGAATGCAAGGTTTGCAACTCGATGACTTTCACGAGTAGTTTGAGCTAACTTTGTCTATATCTCGATCAACCCACACAGACAATTAAGATGCACGAGTTTAGCCGAAATCTGGTTCAACGTTTATGGAGCTTCATGCCTTCTATGCGTTTGATTGGGAAAATATGAAAGTAATACGTAATACAGAGACTGGTTTGTACATGCATGCACGCAACAGTTGCTTTCGTGGACCACAATTTGCAGCGTACTGAGGATGATGTGCTTGTTTACATTTAGCAATTTCAGCTTGTGTGTCAAGTCTGCACTAAATCAAGGATTTAATGTGGCCTCAAATACAATAATATTTAAGTTATTGCTTCATGTTGAAGACATCGTTCTGTAACCTTTTTTTTGGGGGGGTGACTTTCCTGCCACTGAGCAGCTCCCAAAGTAACTAAAAAGATAATTTATTCTATATCAATGCGGTCAGAGCATATAACTCCAATCCTAAAGTCCTTGGACTGGCTTCCAGTCAGCTTTAGAATAGATTTTAAAGTTCTGCTACTGGTCTATAAATCACTAAAGGATTTAGGTCCTGAACACATGAAAGAAATGCTTACGGAATACAAACCCAGTCGAGCGCTGAGATCGACCGACTCAGGTCAAATAGTGGAGCGCAGAGTCCAAAGCAAACATGGCGAAGCAGCATTTAGCTATTATGCAGCACACAAATGGAATAATAATAATAATAATGGTGAGGTCAGCCCCAAGTGTGAATGTCTTGTTTTTTTCTCGTTTTTTAGAATATATCCACTTTTTGATCATATTACTTGCACTGTATGCGGTTTAAATTTTTTTTTATATTTTTGTCATTTTTATTGTTTTTATGCTGTTTTAATGTTTTATCTCTTTGTTTTCAAATGCTTTTGATCGTGTAAAGCACATGGCGTTACCTCGTGTATGAAATGCGCTATACAAATACATTTGCTTTGCTTTAAATTAGTTACTTTTCAAATGAAGTAATCTGCAAAGTAACTCAATCTATTCTCGACTGCATTTCATTTCAATTTAATCGCAAGTAATCAATAACTTTGTGTTTTAGTCGTTTTGTACTATTCTATTTTTTGGATGCCACCATTCCCTTTCGTCTGGCCCTTTGTGTATTAATCATTTTGTGAGATATTCCCACTTATCGCCCGCCTGCCTTCTTTCCTTCCTTGCTTCTCTGCACTCGGTTCTTCCTGCCTTGGTTGCCGGCCCACCGCGGCGACGAACAACCCCGTGCCCAAAGCACAACGTTTGACTCATTCCCGTCTCTCGTTATTAGCAAGGGGATAAAGAAACGTGCCACAAAAACAAATTAAAGCTTTAATCAATATTTAATTTGCTGTTCGCATCTCCCGTGGTGGTGTCCGTGACATTTGATCAATGCAATACAGTATAGAAACTTACATTCTTTTGTTTAGCTCGGCCGCGACAGAAATTATTCTAATACCAGGAAAAAAAAAAAAAAAAAAAAAGTGTGGTCGAGTTATTCCCAGCGCACCCGTGCAATGGAATGCCAGAGAAGCCCCGAGGGATCCTGCAATTGATTCAGACTGAAAATCCGAAATTCAAGGTCCGTTAGCGTCGCGGTCTTTGGTCAATATATATGCCGGGGCGGGCTATAATCCTGTTAGACAATAAAGCCGCGCTATTAAGAAACGCTCTCCTAAGGTGTTTCTCACATCCCGATGAGCCCGATCCGCAGGCGCATTTACAAATCTTCATCCGAGGCAGCGCTATATAATGCTCATAAAATTGATCTTTAAGGGGTTTTTTTTCTTTTTTTTTTTTTTTTTAATTCCTTTTGTTGGAGACTTGAGGCCCTTACAGAGTGTTGATGACCTATCGCGTCGACAACGGTGCTCTTTGTTGCCTGTAGGAATTACGATGCTCGGTTTTGTGGCCCGCTTTCGGTATGTCTGAATGGAACTTTCAGGGGACAAACTCTGAATATGTTAAAATGATAAAACAATGCAAACGTTGTTTATTGAACCACACCCTCGGGATAAGAATGCTCATTTTTTTTTCATGGCTTATGCATCTCACGTATACATGGGATTCATAACGTTACCTTATTTTATGGAATAGATCGTGGTTCATTTTTGATCTCATTAAAATTTTGTGTAGTTGCAATACGATTAAAGATGTCGATTTCAGCCCAAAAATAGATGCTCGTTAACTGTGTTCCCCCCCCCCCCTCATAGACTCAACTCACAGATTTAATTAGCAATGGAATCACTTCAAATGTGATATTAAGAAACAAAAATGAAAAGCCTTTCTGACTTCAACAACACTCTATCACTTCAAAATGTGGCAATAATTTCAGCCCTAAGAATAAAAATGTAACAGTCACTGTGATTTGACAGGAACGTTGGCGCCCATGCACCATCGCACTCGCAAATCTGCACAGTTGAGCACGAAAAATCACGCGTGTAAAATTTGTAACGAGTATAAATGCATAGATATTGAAAGACGTCGCTTATTTTGTGTAGTCTTGGACTAGTCGCACACTCTCTTGTCGCACATGAAAAATGATCCAGCGCAGTGAACCACAGCTTAATGTCTTTTTTTTTTTTGTTGTGTTTGTTTTTTTGGAAACACACGGTCTCTGCTGCTCAGCCTTTTTCTACTTCCTTATTTACCCGACACCGCCCCCCTCTGCTCTTAAAGGGGTATACTCATAATTACAAACAGAAAACACACCCCCAATTTTATATATCTGCGGGCATGACTGGTGGTCCACACCCGTAACTTTATATCTGCGGGCATTACAGACCACACCCATACATTTTTCAAATGTGAGTGACTGATGTACACCTGTTTACTGAGGCTGCTTCAAACCATCTCTATGTTGTCAGTGCCCATATTTTGATTTTAACTGCAGTGAATCATATCAAATTGCATATTGTCACAATTGGAATTCATCCTTTTGTAACAGGTGGAATGTTGTTGAAAAAACATAGCTGGAGTAATTCATATCAAAATTGTGTGAATCAAAGAGGATCATAATAGTAGCGAATCGTAGAGGTATTCGGATGAATTATGTCGCATTGTGGTTGGATGAATTGCATTGTATGATAATTTGGCCATGTTGTATCACGTTGCATCGCAACCGCCGTGAATCATTCCGGGCTGGAGTGACTTTGAAAAGTGCATCCATTCAAGTGAATCCTCTTTCCTGGTTTTGTGCTGTGTATTTAAATGCATGGGACAAGCGAGATAAGGTCACTCGCAGATCATCATTAGTTCCTTCAACTAAATTCTTAAAAGAACAAATTTGGCGCTTCATAATTGGCGCAGGGGAAGACATTTATCGCCTCAAAATATTTGGGTTTGGAGCATCAAAGCGAGGGAAGACGGGTGGGGTGCACGTGGGGGTTACATACAAAAGAATAAAGCCTTCATTTCCAATTAGCACATGCAGTCTTTTAATTAAAAGACTAAAAGCGAGAGATGAGACGGCAACTCTGCGCTCAGCGGTAGCTTTTTGAGCCGAGTGCGAGCACCCCGGCAGAGCAATGGCGGATTATTCCGCTGTAATCATCCATATTAGCAGGTTGTTTGCGTTGAAAGCGGCCGCGACGACGCCCGTCCTCAGGGAGCGGGACGCACATCTTCTCACTTAAATGATAAGCGATGCAAATACCGGCATGTGCGTATGTGTTTGTGTGTGTGTGTGTGTGTTTGTGGAGAATTAGTGGTCGTCGTTCACACCCCCCCCAAAAAAAAAAAAAAAGCATTTTAACCGGGCGACAGACTGGCCTGGCATTTCATAGATGAGGCAAAAAAAAGTCAATGTTTCTCTCAAATAAATTATTTGAATTATTGAACATTTTATGTATCATTTCATTTTATTTAATGCTGTCATTTTAAAAAATGAAATATATATATATATATTTTTTTTTACTCATTATTGGTATTAAAAATAATTTAAATTATAATGAATGCATATTTTTTCATAAAAACTAAATGCATCTGTGACTGAGTTTAGTTACTTTCTCTCGAGAACTCACTAGAGGCGAATGTGACCTCCATCTTTGACAGGTTGCTAGCTCGTCAGTCCTGGACTGGTCGCTAGCTACAGTAATCACAAATATCTGTCTGTCATCATCATCATCTTTTTTTAGTGCTGGCTTATTATTCAAAGTTGTGTGCACCCTGTCGGTGACTCGAAATAGTCTTCAATGAACCTTACATGGAGTACCCACAGAAAACCCATGCGAGCTCCACACAGGAAGGGCAAAATTCGGTTTGTAACATCGGAAATAATAGAACACCGTGCCACCTATTAAATTATAATGAATACATATTTTGTTATAAGAAATAAATGCATGGGTGACTGAGTTGAGTAACTTTCTCGCCAGAACTCACTACAGGCGAATGTGACGTCCATCTTGGACAGGTCGCTAGCTCCCTCCATCCTGGACTGGTCGCTAGTTACAGTAATCACAAATATCGGTCTGTTCATCAGCCATCTTTTTCTATAATTATTTTTTTGGTAGTTTTTATTTGGTTTTGGCTCGTTATCCAAAGTCGCGTGCACCCTGTTGGTGACTCTAGAACCTTACATGAAGTACCCACAGAAAACCCATGCGAGGTCCACACAGGAAGAGCAAAGTTCGGTTTGTAACATCAGAAATAATAGACTGATGTGCAAACCACTAGAACATCGTGCCACCTATTGTTCATTTAATAAGAATTGATTCAACAATTGTTTAATCAAATATCTCAATTTAAAAAATATACTAGAATTACAATTTTTTTTTTTTTACTTCACTGATAATTATATTTTATCACTTATCGTTAGATTAATTATTATTGGCTCAGTCACCGCCAACTATTTTCAAGTAGTTCCCCATATTGCCAGTTTTAAAGCATTTTAACATATCTTTAAATATCTATAGAATTTTGTGATACGGCATTATAAACACCAACTACCAGCAAACCAAAGACAGAAATTTTTTCCATGTTTTCCATTTTTTAGTAATCAGCAGTTGGTTTTAAAA
Organism: Syngnathoides biaculeatus; assembly: GCF_019802595.1. Taxonomy (NCBI): domain Eukaryota; kingdom Metazoa; phylum Chordata; class Actinopteri; order Syngnathiformes; family Syngnathidae; genus Syngnathoides; species Syngnathoides biaculeatus. The sequence continues at coordinate 17,101,422 of NC_084655.1, read as the reverse complement.
GGGGGGTGAAAAAGGAGATTGAGCAAAGAATATAAAACAACCTTTTTGTGGAACACGTAAAGCAGAGCAGTAATTTTGATGCTAATATTTTTTTTTTATCACCTCGAGCTATAAAACAACAAAACCAAGACATAAATCTGCCTCTTAATGGCAAAATAATATTTACAGACACCGAACTGAGAAACGCGCCGTAAGCGACGAGGACTCGCCGAATGACTCGAGTTGAACGTCGGAATTTGTTTCAGCGCTGTTCACCATTCTTTACGTCAACTAGGTCATCTTTTCTCACGATTATGAGACAATTTTCTGCTACCTCCCGTGACATATATTCCATTTATACTGTACATGTTGTATACTGAACAGTATGTTTGAGTGTGGAGTGCCGAAACTTGTCCGCTTGTGTTGGCTTTACTCTCATAATCAATGCCAAAATTCACGAACGTTTAGTTCAAAACTTCTGATCTCAAATCCCAAATTATGCAATGCTGCCTTCTACTGCGATAAATCCGTCATTACAGTTATTTACAAGCTTGAGTTTCACAGACGAGCCAAACCCTCAACCACACCCTCTTTAAAAAAATGTACTAGAGGAATAAAGTACCATAACTTTTTTTCACACGCTGCTGTTTATGTGGGGATGCGTCTAATTTGTGCATTTTTTTTTCTAACGGCCGCAAGGGGGCACTCGAGCGGTAAAGGTAAGAGTGACATCAGTGGAATATTTGTGCCGAGGAAGTGACTTTTACCGGTCTGGCCCTGTTAGCGCTGTGCTAGCGTGTTACTGCCATGCCGTCTCAATGATTTTTACCCGAATGTTTTTTTTTTTTTTAACTGACCCTATTAGTGCGGCGCTAGCATTAGTGCGGCGCTAGCGTTAGCGTGGCCTTAGGGTTAGCACGCTGCTAGTGTTAAACTCTTTGTGTACCATCTTTCTTTGTCAATATCTGGTGCTTCAATGTGGGTTTCAATGTGGGCTTCAATGTGGGCATGTATGTACCAAATGCTATTTCCTTTACAAATCCACTGGGAGAGGCTTATAACCAGGTGCACTCTGGAGGCCGGGAATTACGGTAGTCGATTGCAGTTAACGTTTAGATTCTTTTTTTGTCGAATCCAGTAATAATAATTGGACAGTATATATAATTGGTCGTTGTAGTGTCATTCATAATTTGTTTAAAAATCCACTAACGTTGATTGAAATTAAAAAGTACAAAACATACAAGCATTTTGATCAAAACAAAAAAATGTATATTTAATGCTACAAAAATAGAACTTGCTTGTTGGACTTATCCAGCCCAGGGCCCATACTTTGCGCACCCCTGGATTAGTAGGTAGTTTGCATCTATTGCACCGCCGGCTGTGATGATGGCGTCCTACGGGGGTTGGGGCACACACTCGTACCCATTTTGTGAACCCTCACTTCTATGAATAGCGACGCAAATATAATGCGCACGCGCACGTGCGCGTGTAAACCCCGTAGAGACGTTGACGCCGCAATGCATTATGCATTTGTCTCTGTCTACGCTCCTCTTGCGTCTACTGTCCTGACAGCGGCGGCTTCCTCGGGGATGATTAACTCCGACTCGCTTTCATTCCACCGATCCGAGGCGGACGGCCGGATTTGTTCCGGCGCGCCGTGGACGGCGGTCTGCTATCGATTTTCTGTCTTGGCCAAAACCTCGGGATTTCCTCTCATAACAAAAGTGAGGAATTCCCGCCGTTTTGCCCTTTGGTTACAGATGAAAGGATTCATGATTTTTTTTTTTTTTTTTTAAGTTTTTAGTTTTTCACGTGTAATCTGGATTTCTGAGAGGCTTGGCCGCAGGACAGTCCACACCTCTTATCACGTATTCAAATTGCTCTGCCTCTCTGCAAGAAGTCATCACACCGCCATGATAAATACTCTATATTGGTACCTTGACAAGGTCCGACATCACTGGTGAACCGATGGCCCGGCGCTCGTGTGAGGCTCCCGTGTGCTTTACTGACGCTAAGTTGACAATTTTGATGAATACCGTAATTCCTGGCCTACAGAGCGCACCTGGTTATCAGCCTCACCCAGTACATTTGTAAAGGAAATACCATTTGGGACATAGATAGGTGCAGCCATGTAAAAGCCGCAAGTGCCCACACTGAAACCAACATTGAAACACGAAATATTTACAAAGACGGTACAAAGAGAGTGTAACGCAAGCACCGCCGTGCTAACGCTAAGGCTAGCCGCACTAACATGGCCGGTTAAAAAAACATACTGGTAAAAATCACTGACACGGCAGTAACACGCTAACAGGGGCGGACGGTAAAAGTCACTTCCTCGGCAAATATATTCAGCCTCACTCTTTCCTTTTCCGCTCGAGCACCCCCTTGCGGCCTTTCCCAAAAAATGCACAAATTAGCCATATCACCACATAAACCGCAGGGTTGAAAGCATGTGAAAAAAGTCGTGGCTTATAGGCCGGAAGTTACAGTAAATACATTTAAATCCACACAGTTTTTGTGAAGCAGGTCTGAGCTGGTTTAAAAAAAAAAAAAAAAAAAAAAACAGTCCATCTATTATTTTTTTTTTTTCCCCTCGGCAGCCTGCTATCTTGCACCATTCCAGCTACCACTCGCTAAATCTGGCTAGCTAGCACGGCAAAACACGGTGTGGACTAATCTGAAACATCGCCCTTAAGGGCTGGACGATTCTAGCAAAATTAATGATCCTGAATATGAATGATTATTATAAATATTTTTTTAAATGTCTATTGTGAATCTGTAAATTGAGTCTATTTTCCAGCTTTTCACCATATTCAAATTTATCAAGCTGCACCTGTAAGTACATAATTTTTCTTTTGTTTTACATTGTCACTGTGACGTCAGACTGGTGTACGTCCATTTTTTCAGTCAGTATTTTTTTTGTGTATTAGCGAGAGAGAATGCAAAAAATTGTTTGATTCCCTGAACTTCTGGAATTCAGTCATTATTCCTAGTGGCAAAATTTGGAATCTTCCATTTGAGCAAACACATCTCTGAATAATAATAAAAAGCTTCCGTAAGAAGACACTCACTTTTTTTTAAAAGTACTATTTAATTTGCTTCCTGTGGTTTTGTCTTTTTATGTTTCATTTGCATGTGTTTGAAGATTTTCCATTCCTGCAGAACGCTGAATCATCTTGAAAAGGTCGCCGTGGTGGCCTGACACCTCCTTTTTTTTTTTTTTTTTTTTTTTTTTTTTTTTATTGTTGAATATTACAACGGGTATTACTTTTATGCTTTACATCCTTCCGGAAATAATGCACACGGCTACAACTTTGTCGCCACTTTGCATTTAAGCGTGGCAGGGAAGTATATGAGCTGTAAGATTTAAGCCTCAGCAGCACGCGTTCTAACTTTTACTTTTGCAATGCAAGCAAAATGGGACGGGATGGATTGCTCGGAATACAAACAGTGAAGAGCAGACCTCCGACATTCGCCTAACAATTCTTATATGCCAAATTTGTATCGTAAACTTTAATACCACATTTACGATAAAAATTCCGTATTCTGTGGCATCATCGTCAACACATTTGAGTTAAATGAGAAATTTTTACGTAAGATTAGTGCTAGCCTAACTTCTCAGCCTTTTCTGGTGGTCTGGCCCTATAGCACATTGTTGCCACCCACAGATCACTCCGGGTACTACACCAAGTCACGTTTGTTTCTTTAGTTAGTTGTTTTTGTTTTTTTAGATTCACTATGGGGGTGTTTGCATGTGGCATTCATTGATGGTCGCCCCGGATTACGCTATTTACCTGTAATATGTGTTTCAACTTTCGAAAGGTTCACGTTACAAAAACGATTTCCGGAACAGATTAATTTCGTAAGTAGAGGTATTTGTAATTGTTGTATTTTGTCATTGCCGTAGACCCCTGTCCCATGGGAAGTCAAAAAACTTCACTTAACGGATCAGCAAATTATTAACTATATGAACAGTACATCCATCCGTTTTCTTTGCCGCTTATCCTCACGAGGGTCGCGGGGAGCACCGGAGCCTATCCCAGCTGTCAACAGGCAGGAGGCGGGGTACACCCTGAACTGGTTGCCAGCCAATCGCAGGGCAAATGGAGACAAACAGCCGCACTCACGATCACACCTAGGGGCAATTTAGAGTGCCCCTTTAATGTTGTATGTTTTTGCGATGCGGGAGGAAACCGGAGTGCCCGGAGAAAACCCACGCAGGCACGGGGAGAACATGCAAACTCCACACAGGCGGGGCCGGGATCGAACCCGGGTTTTCGGAACTGTGAGGCCAACGCTTTACCATCTGATCCACCGTGCCGCCCACAAACAGTACACTTAAGACTATTTAAATGTGTGTGTAAATTATGCCGAGATCATTTCAGTTCATAAAACATGATAATTGTCCCTCTCCTACAGATGTTTATAATAACCTGTATTAATAGATTAAACCAGAGGAGGAGTAAGTAACAAGTCTCAAGTCATAACTTTCAAATCTCAAGCAAGTCCTAAGTCAGTGCGGAAAAGAATCAAACGATTCATATCAAGTCATAGGATCTTGCTCCAGTCGTAACATATGTTGCAGTGGTCATAAAATGTTTTTCCACCGACCACGTGTCGAAGCTCATTTAAGGTTGCAAAACGGGAGCCTACTAAAGCAGAAACTTTACGAAAACACGTAGTGATCGCTGTCGGTTGTCTGCGATTCCGTAGTCTGTCACAAGCGCTTAGCTTAACCGCAGAGGATGCAAGGCGGGCGGCGGGAGCTCTGCTGCTTGCAGTAATTGCGAGTTATTCAGTCTGAGTGAACCGCGGCCCCCCGGGCCCCTCTACTCTCCGCGGGGAGCGCAATGTCCGCCGGCCCTCCTCCGGCTCTGTTTGCCGATTACCAGCCTGTTACCGTGACAGCAACAGCGCTTTAACGCTGCTTCCCGTGGCGGCGAAGGGTCACGCTTGGCGTAAAACTGCCCAGGTGGGTGGACAAACAGTTAAGTGGAATCTGAGCCATCATTTCAGCTCAAGCAGTTGACGGCTGACAAGCCCAATGGTCAACCAGTCAAGCACTCTGCATAATTATTGCATTATTTTGCAATTTAACTGTGGCGGTTTATATTGCAAAATAATCCATCATTTCCCACTTGCTACTTTGACACACAATTTCCCCTATTTTCAATCTAATAAGTGATTGTCGTTTATTAATATGAGTCGCTGATGGAGTTAGTGGTACACTCAGTTCCCATTCACTGACTGTGTCTATATACGTACCGTAATTTCCGGCCTACAGAGCGTACCTGGTTATAAGCCTCATCCAGGACATTTGTAAAGGAAATACCATTTGGTACATACATAAGCCGCAGCTGCCCACATTGAAACACGAGATATTTACAAAGATGGCACACAGAGTTTAGCGCTAGCGCCGTGCTAACAGGGCCGGTAAAAAAAAAAAAAACATAACGATAAAAATCACTGAAACACGCCAGTAACACGCTAGCACAGCGCTAACAGGGCCGGACCGGTAAAATTCACTTCCTCGGCACATATATTCCACCGGTCTCACTCTTACTTTTTCCGCTCGAGTGCCCCCCTTGTGGCCGTTGGGAAAAAATGCACAAAATACCTGCATCGCTGTATAAACCGCAGGGCTTATAGGCCGACTGACTGGCGACCAGTTCAGGGTGTAGTTCGACGTTAGATGGCCCTCCCCGCGACCCTTGTGAGAATAAGCATTTTTTCTAATGTATGGATGGGTGACAGGACAATACCACTTTTTACTCTAGGCCAATGAGTCAATCACGTAGCGATTTCAAAATGTCTAAAAAAATTCAAACATAAGACTATCTTTTCAGATATTAGCATGCAACAGGACTAAATCATTTTTCATTTTGATGTGAGCCATAAAAATCCCGTATTGATTACCAACAGTAACAGATGTAAATTTAACTGTTGGTATGTAAGCATGTGACAGCCATAGGATGACAGGACTGTACCAAAAATGGCAAAAAGTTCATCTATTAGCATGCGACGCAAAGAGGATAAGGGTTGTACTTTTTTTTTTTTTTGGGGGGGGGGGGGGGGGCATATATCCCACAGTGACTCAAAATGGCAAAAATTAAGGTTATTTCTCTTGCCTTTGTGCTAGATGGAGATAACAGACAGCACTGTGGTCTTTTAAATCAAATTGATTTAGAAATAAATGAGATTTAGCCATCTATTTGGCGCAAACGTGTTGAGCTAACAAGTTTAATGCTAAATTATATCCAGCCATCCATTTTCCATGCCGGTTAGCCTCACTGGGGTCGCGGGTGTGCTATCGTGTCATTGTCAGTCAATTTTTTGCTTAATTTTGTCTAACTGGTTACGAAACAGGATTATGGAACAATACCTCTTGCCTTTGTGCTTAATGAGGGTAATAACACGGTCGTTAAACAACTTTTAAGACATCTTTGAGGCATTTCGTGGATACAATTTTAAAAAGGGTAATCAAATCATTTGGGGATTGCGGCGGGGGGAAGAACTGGTACTTTTGCTGCAAACATGGTGAATAAAGACTTTCAAGATAATAAATGTCATGTTCATCCAGATTGTGACCGACTGATAAATATACAGTAGGTTATTAATGGATTATCATGACTATCTATACGCAATTTCAGGGGGTGAGATCTACTCATCTTTTTTTCGCGTTCTGATATGTCCGTCAAAGGAGCAGGAGTGAAGTGACGGACGCTGATAGTGTGCCAGGTCAGAGCCGAAAATGTGGTCCCGGGCCTGGGGAGTTGAAATGCGGCCCCCTCGTTGTCGCCGTTCCGCTCAAATCTTCATCTCTCATGTGACATATATTTTTAACGACAGAATGGCGCTGCTCAGATGTCTTAAGCGTTGGCCCGGCCGCTCTCCTCGCTTTCCCCCCCACTCTTCCCCCCGCGCATCTATTAAGATCGCAGTGGGGGCGCTCCCGTGTTACGAGATTAAAAGTCTGAAAACGGCTTTTGCCCTCAGAACTAATTATGCCTTTTTATTGTGTGCAGTGAAAAAAAGGTAATTTCACCAGAAACGTTGGGCTTCTTTCAATCATTTACTCTTTTTTTTTTTTTTGGGGGGGGGGGGTGGCTTTTTACACACTTACCACCTTTTCATTTTCGACTATTCACCCGCCGTGTTCCTCCATTGTGCGGTCCCCGCTGACTGCTTCGTTTTGTATGCTCGGCCAGGCGACCGCTCTCGAATTGGCTATCTCATTTCTGCATGATAAGATATCGACCGGTCGGCGGAGGGCGGGACAGGATGACAGCGGGGTCGCTCCCCTAACGGGAAACTGCTTTAAATGACAGCAAACTTAAAAATTAATAAAAATGCACATTTGATTTTAGATTTAGATTCTTGGAGCATTGGGGGGGGGAACAAATGTAACATTTTAGGTGTGACAATGAAGAAAGAAGACTTGGCTAACTCCCTATTTCATAATTTTACAACAAAATTTAATCGATTGTGGAATTTAGGTTTTCTTTAGCTGACTAGAAGCAGGTCCAAAAAGCGAGTTTGATGAGCTTGTTCAAGAGATTTTGTCCAATGGCTCCCAAATTTAAACCACACATACTAGACTAGGGGTGCTCAGTGAGAGTTTGGGTCAATCACGACAGCGTGATGCAAAAAAGCCGTATTTTTCTGACCTTTAGCACATCCGCGCATGTGCAAACAACGCCAGTCGCCGAGTTCCCCGCCTATTTTAAGAAATCTTATCAAGCGTGAGCATGGATACTGCCATAAAGAAAAAAACAAAAACATATCACTTTCATACAGACTGGGAGGTGGACTTATTTTTCACAAGGTCATTTTTGAAGTGTGCTTGCCTCATCTGCCAGTGGATTGAAATATGTAGTGGCATTTTCGAACTGTTTATGGATAATACGACGCCGACATTCCGCCGAAAAGCAAGCTGAGGATGAGAGAAGTGAACGGACTAAAATCCCAATTGGCCGCACGGCAATCACTTTTTACACAATACAAGTCGATCGCGAGAGGTGGGCTGCTTGAAAAGTAGATGTTGGGGTAAAAAAAAAAATAAATAAATAAAAGTCTGGGCACCCCTGTACTACTCCGTAACATGGAATTAGGTAGGCATGTTTGTTGGGAGGAAACACGCAGAAAATGATCAAGAAGCCATGCCTGACAAACATACTGGGTGTCTATTTTGGTTTGAAGCAACCATTTCAGGGTCACTTTTACCCAATAGCTATCTGATTATAAATCATTAAAATTTGGAAGCAATTGGACAACATTTTTGACGGGCCCCGCAAAATCACCAAAGTCACATGAAAATGGTCATGTCAAAGCAAAACGTCAGACTTCCTGTGCCATTTTAGATGTTTTTGTGGGTCTACTCATCGGTAAGCCAACCAAATTTGAAATGAAACCGCCTCCGGGTGCTGAATTTTTAAAGATGGTGACTTTTGTATGGTACACACGAGGCTGAAAAAGAAGCGTGACCAAACCCGAAAACGCTAGACGTTGCAAAGTACAGTCACATACAGTAAGTAGTCTCGTTTCTATATTGTCACTGTTAAAACGCCGTCTTTCTTCATTTTTTTTCTTCCTTGTCTTGACATTAAACCAAGAATAATATTATTCTGCAACACGGCCAACGGAGCATCATAGTGATACTTCTCTACGGTACACGTTTTCATTTTGAATCCAATAAGTCACATGGAGAGAGGAACACAGCAGGTGAGCACAACCGCTAATAGAGACTTCCTGCCTGCGGGCTAAAACCAAATCAAATGGGTGGCGCATCCACCTGCCCGTTTCTTGCACTCCCTCAGGCTCACATCCTGGGATTTGTAGTGTCACCGCACAAGCAGAGTAGCTTTTAAAACTCGTGTTTTGCACCAAGTTCAGGTTCAGTTGGGCACACTTTGGAAGGCTGCATCCAGATTGTGTGACATCGTACTGACTCCAAGGGGGGATGACTTCAAATACGTGGGGTCAACAGTACAGAACAATGGAGGGTGTGGTGAAGAAGTGAAGAAACGGATCCAAGCCGGGTGGAACAGTTGGCGGAAGGTGTCTGGTGTTCTATGCGACAGAAGCGTCTCCGCTAGGATGAAGGACAGTTCAGAAAACAGTGGTGATGTACGGATTAGAGACGGTGGCACTGAAGAGACAACAGGAAGCAGAACCTGGAGGTGGCATAAATGAAGATGTTGAGGTTCTCGCTTGGTGTGAACAGGTTGGATAGGATTAGAAGTAAGCTCGTTAGAGGGACACCCAAAAAATAATAATAATAATTGCACCGAGATCTAAGGCTAGCAAAGGAGTAGTTTATCCCTTATGTCAAGATCGGGGCTGCTGAAAATCACGGTATATTTATCAGGAACGACTTGAGCATTTTGCTGAGAGCAAGAAGGAAGTAGGAAGGTAGGGTAACAGAGCACTGTTTGAACTAAATACAGTAAAATCTGTTCCTTAGAGTGTGGTAAGGAAGTGAAGAAACGGGTCCAAGCAGTCTGGAACAGTTGGCGGAAGGTGTCTGGTGTTCTATGTGTGTGTTGGAGGTTTTGGAGACAAGGTTAGAAAGAGTAGACTTCGATGGTTTGGACATGTCCAGAGGCGAGAGAGTCAGTATATTGGAAGAAGGGTGCTGAGGATGGAACTGCCAGGCAAGACCGAGAGGGAGTCCAAGTACCAAGTATAAGATTGACGGTGGATGTTAGCGAGGAAGATGCACGAGATAGGCTTAAAGTGGAAAAAGATGACACACTGTGGCGACCCCTAACGGGACAAGCCGTAAGGAAAAGAAGATACTGACTCCGAGTGGCGAATTCCGAAGTTAAGAATTTGACCAAAATCAAAATAGCTGACTTCCTCTTCAATTTTGAGCATGAGCCCTGTGGAGACTCTTTTCTAAAGTCCTGTTATGATGGATATGTCAACCCAATCGGAATGCTGATCGGTAAAACTGGTGCAGTGGGGTTGATTTATTTCCAACATTCCAGGTGGGATTACTTCAGGAATTTCCCTAAAACTGTTGCTTTTCAACCAAAATGGCCACCTATTCCCCATGCGCGGAAACTTTATCGTTCATCTTGTCGTCACAGACACGTCCACCTAATTTTGTGAGGATCGTTGAAACTGGTGTCAGGGGGTTTTCTTTGTAAACAACACGATTTGGGGGGTACTTTAAGAATTGTTGCTTTTAGAGAGTGAAGGTTGACCCACAGTGGATTGCCTTGTGGCTTCATTGGGAAAGCGAGTGGGTGTCACTTTGGCAAGGGAATCATAATTAAAACCATTGTCCCTTAGACCTTTAAAGCGTATTGGAAAAATCCACAGCAAACTTTCTATCTTAAAGTTGCGCACACACGCGACCTGTTACTGCCCTCTTCGTGTTTGGACAGGAAGTAGACTGCTGTCAGCACCGTTTAACGCCCAAAGGCCAACCTCCTCGTCTTCTGAGCCGATCGGGCCCGCCCGCCTCCGAGTGAGCCTTTCCAATTAAAGCGGTGGAGCTCAGTTGGATGGATGACTTTTAAGAGGCGCTCGGGGATTCCTGCGGGGTGGAATTGAGGATATATGGGGCGGCGACAACAATTACTTTAAAAAGCCCGTTTGAACCGTCTTCCACGGTCCACTTCTCGGCGACCGCTGTGGGTGGGTCGTAACGCATGGACAGGAAGGGGAAGAAAAAAGAAATTATAGAGACACCTTGTCTGTGTATCAAAGGGCTGAAGGCTGTACAATTATATATATATATATATACGTACATATATATAGATATATACGTACATATATATAGCTTTCAACCCTGCGGTTTATGCGGCGATGCGGCTGATTTGTAAATTTTTTCTAATGGCCGCAAGGGGGGCACTCAAGCGGAAAAGGTAAGACTGAGAACAGTGGAATATATGTTCCGAGGATGTGACTTTTACCGGTCCGGCCCTGTTGGTGCTGCGTTAGCGTGTTCCCGCCGTGTCTGAGTGACTTTTACTGGTATGTTTTTTCTTTTTTCCAGCCCTGTTAGAACGGCGCTAGCGTTCGCACGGTGGCGCTAGCGCTAAACTCTGTGTACTGTCTTTGTAAATATCTCGTGTTTCATTGTGGACACTTGCGGCTTTTACACAGCTGCGGCGTATGTATGTACCAAATGGTATTTCCTTTACTAATGTACTGGGTGAGGCTTATAAACAGGTCTGTAGGCCGGGAATTACGGTACGTATATAGACACAGTCACTGAATGGGAACTGAGTATACCACTAACACCATCAGCGACTCATATTGAGAAACAACAATCACTTATTAGATTGAAAATAGGGGAAATCGTGTGTCAAAGTAGCAACGGCTGCAAAGGGGCACTCGAGCGGAAAAGGTAAGAATGAGACTAGTGGAATATATGTCCCGAGGAAGTGACTTTTACTGGCCCTGTTAGCGTTGCGGTAGAGCTGTGCTAGCGTATTGCAGCTGTTTTACTGGCGTGTCTCAGTGATATTTACCGGTAAGTTTTATTTTAACTGGCCCTGTTAGCGTTAGTGCGGCGCTGGCGTGAGCACCAGCGGTAGCGCGGCGCTGGCGTTAGCACTAGTGATAGCGCGGCGCTGGCGTTAGCACTAGTGATAGCGCGACGCTGGCGTTAGCACTAGTGATAGCGCGACGCTGGCGTTAGCACCAGCGGTAGCGCGACACTGGCATTAGCACTAGTGTTAGTGCAGCGCTAGCGTTAGTGCTAGCATTATCACCACGTTAGCACCGCTCTAGGGTTAATCTCTTTCTGTGTAAATATCTCGTGTTTCACTTGCGACTTTTACACAGCTGCGGCGCATGTATGTACCAAATGGTATTTCCTTTACAAATGTACTCGGTGAGGCTCGTAAGCGCTAGTGCTGGCATTAGCGCCACAATAGCACCGCGCTAGCGTTAAACTCTTTCAGTGTACTGTCTTTCTTTGTAAATATCTCGTGCTTCAATGTGGACACCTGCGGCTTTTACACAGCTGCGGCGTATGTATGTACCAAATAGTATTTCCTTTACAAATGTACTTAAGGTGAGGCTTGCATCCAGGTGCACTCCGTAGGTCGGGAATTACGGTATTTGTGTGTGAGAGAGTGAGAGAGCGATCTTTCTGAGCTAAGGTCTTGGGAAAAAAAACGAAAAAAAGCAAAGCAATTTCGTTTAATCCTTCTTAGGTTTCATACTGGAACACCAAGTAATTTAGACATTTGAAATTAAACCTAGTATTACGACTTGTGGAACAAATAGTTTTCTTCTGGTTGATTGATTGTAACATTTCCATGGTGCCAAGTCACACTTTTAACGTCAGGAAAAACCTCACGCCACCCAACCAAACTAAAATTCCGAAATAAGCATGACTTTGTCTTCATTTACTTCGAAATGGACTCCCTCCGTGTGAAATCTGGGACCGTTTAATTTAACACAAAGCCGATATAGTCACTGGAAGCTATGACTTGTTCTGTATGGATGGCACCAAGTGAATACACGGGTTCATTGTTCCTTCTGCCATTCAATGAAAAGCATTTTTTTTTTAAATTCCTTATGTATTCCGAGAACGGATGGATGAACACAGACATTTCTAATTAATAGAGAATAATTTTCAGACAAATGAAGTGGAATTGGATGGCTGATGATCTCACGCACCTCCCTTGCTGGGAATCACTGCTGTACTGTAAAAATCTGTGGACTGAGTAGCAACCCTTGTGGAATGCCACCAGTTTTCCACTGCAGCGGTAAATAATTTTGACATTTGTGTAGAGCATAAGGCAAATATTTCTGGACATAGTAGTGACATACGCAGATAGTTAGTAGACATAAACCTTCTGGAACACCACCAAATTTCTTCTGTCACAGCAAATAACTTTAACCTTTACAACATAAATGCTGTATATTTATGCACATTTATGTATTTATTTATACCTACTGCTAGAAGACAAATTTGTACATAATTGGGAATGTACCATAACTGAGGCTTAAAAACACGAGCCCCTTGTCACTCAAGAGTTTCCGGAAATATTATCAACTGCCGTTTAGCCATCTCAATGCGCGCGTTTCTAGTTCTGCTTTGATCCTCAAAGTCCCGATTAATTTGTTTTAAAAATAACTCTGGCCGCAATTTGCGATTGAGTCAAACAAGTGCGGCGCATTAAATTGCCTTTTTTTGGTTTTAGTACAAACTGTTCCGCTCTCTCCCATGGTGCTCAAAACAAGCCGCTTTAATTAAGGGCGGAAAGTAGCAATAAAATACATTTTCCAGACCTTTCCGTGAGCTTCCTTCTTTAGAAACCTTTGCGCATGGAAATATTTCCATATTGAATGCACATTTACATTAGCGTGTACGATATCACTGTACATTGATTATTCCATCATATTATGATGCAAACATTTACAACGCAATGTCATATGTGTGAATATTCTGCCAAAGATGAAAATTACACGACATGCTGATAATGTTTGGGGTAACGTTTCAGATCATGTCGCGTTATCAATTTGAACTGTTCCAGTATTTTGCCGAGGAGATCACGATGCAATAAATATTTCTAATTAATGTACCGATGAGATTTAGGGGCGGCACGGTGGTTCAGCTGGAAAGCATTGGCCTCACATTTCTGAGGTCCCGAGTTCGATTCCACACCCGCCTGTGTGGAGTTCGCATGTTCTCCGCGTGCCTGCCTGGTTTTTCTCCGGGCACTCCGGTTTCCTCCCACATCCCAAAACATTAATTGGACACTCTAAATTGCCCCTCGATGTGATTGTGAGTGCGATTGTCGTCTTTCTCCACGTGCCCTACGATTGGTTGGCAACCAGTTTAGGGGGTTGGATAGGCTTCAGCACTCCCCGCGACCCTCGTGAGGATAAGCGGCTAAGAAAATGGATGGATAAATGAGATTTAAGATACATTGTGATATAAATTTTATATTATTCAGTGTTTGACAAAAGATCAGAATATTCCGTAGTAATTATGCTGTAATATAATATACGAGGCACTGAACAGAATCCTCGTCTCTCCAAAATTGCACATTTGTTGTGCGTCATCAGAGGGAGCAAGCAATTTTCCACACTTCAGACTGGTCAATAATTTGTATAATATCAGACCCACATGGGAACTAACCAAGCGATTTGTGAAGATGAAAAAAATTAAACTGAACAAATTTGAACAGGCGGGCTCCACTCGACAGTGACGATATGGTCATTAACTTTATGATTTTATGTGGTATATAACCAACATAACCAAGATTCAATATTTCAGACTTCTGTATTGATGCAATTCATAACTGTAAAATAAAACAATGTAAAATTGACAAGTGGTACCTGTTATTATAAATGTACTACAATACGGTAATGGGCCACTTCATTAGGTGCACTAGTATCAATTATTTACTTTGTACATAAGCAATAATAAACTTACATATAGCCAAATTTCACTTTTTGATGCTGGTGTATTGATAACCATACTGGACTCCCCCCAAAAAATGATACAAAATACATTACGCTTCAGGGCCACTTCATTAGGTACACCTCCCCAGTCTAACTCTTTCACTATGTTTCATTATTTCATATTGCAAAGCATTGTCCAATAAATACCTCTGGGCTGGTGTCAAAAAGGGAATGTTGTGGTGAAAATCTTGCAGGTGGCACCTAAAGTATGCTGAATGTGTATATTGTGCCATTTGCGGAAGGTCCCCGGAGTGTTGGGGTGTCTCTTTCTTTTTGTCGTTCTCTCTTTGGGGAATTGCGCACCATTGCGACAGAAAAGATTGAATTTTAAATCATCCTCTTGTTAATTACTTTACGGATTTCCCCCCCCCCCTTAATTGACTTAATTCATTAATTGCGCCATAATTCATCAATGTCGTGGAGCTAATGAATTACTCATGATCCCCTGCCGATGCCCCCCCCCCCTTACATACATGCAGGAAAAGAGTACAGCTGTGGCAGCGTTAATCCTATTACCACGATTGTGCGTACGTGTGTAGTCCGCCAAATTTTTTTTTTACTATCACCTGCATCTTCGCACCCTCTACTTCTTCTACTTTTTTTCCTCCTCCTTCTCCTTGTACCCCCCTCCACACACACACACCCCTCCCGGTTTTCCGTAATGAGGCAGCTGAGCCCGCGGGCTTCCGAGCAAGAAGAGGAGGAGGATGTTTTCAACTTCCCTCGTGTGACTAAAGAGCTGATTTCTCATTAAAGGCGGATTTATTTATTTATTTATTTAAAAAAAAAATAAAAAATTGTGTGCAAGCACACATGAAAGGCAAATGGGAGAGCCCAATTTAGGACACAAAGGGGGGATTTATAAAATATTTGTTGAACATTTTTAATTGTATCACGTGTACACCATTCAATTCTTTTTTTAACTGCATTTTGTTGCTAGAGCCTAAAGTTGTGGGGTGGGGGGGGGGGGTCAGCCCCCAAAGCCGGTTCCATGTAGAAATATGAAAATCGGTATACATGTTTCTCATAGTAGAGGCACAAAAAAAAAAAAAGTTTCAAAAAGCCATGCCTGAAAAGGCACAGGAAGTCCACCATCTTGGCGGCATAGTTTGATGATTCACCATAAAATACGAAATTTAATAACGCAGCTGACGAATGTTTTGAAAATTTAGCCCATGAAGCCAGTTTAAAAAAAAAAAATTGCTCTACTTTTGCAACTTCAAGTTTGGTAAGCATGCTATTCATGCCACATTAAATTCTTGAAAAAAAAATCATGCAAAAAATACAAAAAGTCTACCGCAGCGGTTTTTTAAGAGGCCATTCTCAACGTGAATAATATGACCATTTTCCAAGGGCATATCAAAGATGAACGGGTTGCAGAGATTTTGTCCAGTCACTACCAAATATGAACATAACATACTTGACAGATGGTGGATGCGAAATTGTGAATATTTTTGGGGGGTTTGGTCAAGGTGTGTGGGTGGTCCGCCATAAAGCATGAAAATGAAGTAACTGAACTCAACATTGTCCTGTGGTTGAAGCTGATGTCAGTCCTTGGCGCCCCCTGCTGTCAGAACCCTCCACACCCAACATTGCACTGAGCAAATTTTGCGCCCCCACCCTCCCTTTCCCCAATATTGTGGGGTTAATTGCGTATTCATTGCTGCTTGCAGCATTTTCTTATCATTAATGCCGTAATGGATTTAAAGTAAAGGTCACATTGAGGGAAATGTTTGTAAAACATGTAGAAATGTACAGCCTACATATTTTGAGGCGCAGGGTTTTTCCTCTAACGACGACGATCAAAACTGCAAATCTCATCATTTCGAAGCAATTTTACAGCGCGGTGAGTTCAAGTGCCTGGAAACGTATACGCGGGCGTCTCGAGTGCCCTTTGGAATACAAATGTGATGTCATTGATGTTAGAACGGTGGCCCGGCGCATTCGGCACGTGTTTAAGTTGATGTATTCATGCGAGAGCTGCGAGAGAAAAAAGTCTGAGGGGGGGGGGGGGGGTCACATAGAATCTATTTATAAATAATACAGAGCGTGAATAGAAGGAGACGGGCAGACATGGGCAAGAAAGGGACTTCTTTGATTGCCTTCCTGTCACGGTCTCCACTTTTAAATGCAATTTAAATTTCAGTGCAAGACCAAACTGACTTCTAAGGGAAGGGGCAGGGTGCACTCCACTGGTCAGCGAACAAACTCGGGACGCATATAGAAAAACAACCTTTCTACACCCCAAATGTACAATTTGCAATTTAGAGTCTTGATTGAATTTGAGGCACACTGAGCGCGAAGTGGCCGGCACGACTTAAGCGGACAACCGCAACCAGATTACAGTCTGCGACCTGGCGACCACACCGCGATGGAAAAACTCCACTGCCTGGTGTCCTTATGAGGAAATAACGTTATCAGGCTCTATTATTTTTTAATGAATCATTTTAACGGAAGAAGTGGATTGCCCCGGCTGCTCTAAATATATCATTGTAATACTAAAAGAGGAACGAGGGGATATTTCACAGAGATATTTCATTGACTGCACTTGTGCGTTTTGATGACGGAGACTCCCCACGCTTTGCTTTTTGGCCGCAGGTGTATATCAAGGGGTATCATTAAGTTTTATAGTAAAACAGTGTATATTTGGACATACGAAATTACTATGGCTTAGTGAGGGCCGGCTGGATTTTCCGAAACAATTTTTGATGTGTTCCGTTTGTGAACTCCCGTTCACCCGTGATTCAAATTCTGAATTGGAGCAAAACTAGTGGCAGAACCCGACACGCTCGTTTGTGTTCGACGACGTCGCTCGCTGTCCTCCACACTGAAACGCTGGATTCAAACTCTAAACCTTTTATGCAGACAAGCTTCACTTGTTTTTGGGTGATCATCCATCCATCCATCCATCCATTCTTTATCACACTTGTTCTCATCCTGGAGCCTTTATCACTTTGGACTTTGCATGAAGACGCGGTGTACACCCTGGCTTGGTTCCGAGCCATTCAAAGGGCACATATAGACCAACAACGTCTCATGCTCGTCACACCAATGAACAATTTGAAATGTGGGGGAACACAGAAAAGCACAACAACATCCCAACTCCACACATAAATGTGCTGGGATTTGAGCTTGGATCTTTTTGATTGTGAGACATCCATCTTCAATTGACTGAAGAGGCTTTTTAAAAAAAAACAAAATTAATACGGCAAATCTGCTCACCCGGTCAAAACCCTCGCAAGAACAAGGAGATTATGAAAACTTGAGATTCGAACCCAGAAACTCTCCAGGCAACGTCTCAATCCCTACGTTGAGATGTTTGCTTCTCACATCATTTATACCAATTTATTAGTACATAAGCGCCTCTTTCCTGTTTTATGAGCAGACGTTTCTGTATGGATTCCATATTCGTCTCCATTCTGTATTTTAAAATATTGAAGGAAATCCATTCAAAACACCCTGTAATTGAGTTCTTTGAGACATAACCTGCCCTCATGTTGACCGTAATTGGTCCTTGCGTGGTGTTTGTGAACTTTGCAATCAATTTTGGTGCATCATACGGACACCCCCTCAGTCCCCCCCCCCCTCCCACCCGTATTATGACTTTGTCTCGCTTACCAAACAAGCGGTTCCGTTGAGGAGCAGCAGGATGAAGCAGCGCATTGTTCCACCAGGCTTGAAAAGCCCCACGCCTTCCCTCCTAAAAAAAAACAAAAAATTAAAAAAAAAAAAAATCAACTCCCTCTTCCTCCTCCTGCTCTTCTTTATTCTTCACGAGCCAACGACACGCGTTCCGTCCCGGCTGGCGCTCCGTCCCGTCATGTCCCTTTTAGTGGGGGTCCTTCTTGGCTGCCTTGCTTTTATTCTTCCTGCGTGTCAAAGTCCGATTACCTGCAACTTGGGAATTCCATGCGGTTATCATCCATAGCAAGAGATTCCGGCACACTGGGGGTTGTTCGCGGGGAAGGTTGGGAATTTGCGCGAATGATGATGGGTTTGGATGCAACCTCCGGCTCGGACTGAGCGGTGCTGAGCTTGAGAGGAGCTGACACTCATTTTAACACTTCTCTCTCTCTCTCTCTCTCTCTCTATCTCTCTCTCTCTCTCCCCCACTCTCTCTCTCTCTCCTCTCTCTCTCTCTCTCTCTCTCTCTCTCCCTCACCCGCTTTCTCACGTTCATTAGGAATGCAACACGCTCTGCCTCTTGTCAATTGTGCCTGACACCTACGATATACGAGACAGTCGGGACGTTTGGACAGAGGTTTTAGGACACATCCAGGAAAGGAGTTTCTGTGGTAAGTGAAAAGTGAAGTAGCAAATTTTCTGAGTTGCGAGATCACATTTCTTGAACTGTACCTTGCTGCCATGGCTTGTATGCACACTCGCCATGCAAAACCCCTTTCCTCATGGGTGGGGGGTAAGGGGGCATCTCAGAATGAACTCTTTGGATGCGAAAAATGGCACAGCACATCACACTAAAAACGCCATACCAACTGAAGTTCGGAGGTGGGAACATGATGGTGTGGGGCTGCTTTTCTATAAATGGTACTGGTAAGTTTCACCTAATGGACCTTTCTGACTTGTCAATCACTCGTACAATAATAGTGAATGAGATATTGTCTTAACCCTTGGCTTGACCCGCCCCTCTTGTCGTCATGTCCCACAAGCAATGCTGGTTGTCAGTAGCATGCGCTTGGAAAAGTTAATGTTACGAAGAAAATGGTCCTCAGGTGCGCTTGGGAAACGCGCAATTCTGATGAAAGATATCCTGCTCGGTTACAAGGGGTCTGCTTGATTCATTTTCCAAAGCCTTAAACACAGTTGACGAAGTGTCTACGATGGATTAAGACTCGCGGAAGAGCGCACGTACAACTAAGTGTTGACAATATCAACAAACACTAGATTGTATGTTCGAAGGTAAGTGATGGAGAAGTATCTTCTCTGAGTTTGATTTCATTATCATCAGTGCTTTATACATTGCAGGAGAACAACTTTCACTGACCTGCTGAATGAACTGTGTCATGTTTTATGCCAAAGAGTCGGGTTCGTGATACTTAAATGCACCATGTCATGCAAGAGAAATGTCTATTTGCCAATTTGTATCGCATCAGATTTTTAAGACAGAGCACTAGTTTCCATTATGAGCGAAGTCAAATGAATACACCCACTCACTCATAAAGACTACAATGATATTACTCGTGATCTTTCCAAGTAAAAAGTACTCACCCTGCTTTACATGTGCAGTACGATTCCACTATTTTATCCTGTTGGATTTCAATATGCAGTTTGTGAGGCGTCAAACTTTTTCACCAAAGTTTCACTGTAACTCTGACATTGCGTCCTGCTCCGTCCAAAATCTTAATTCCGTGTACATATCCTTGCGTGAAATACTTGAGACCTCTCTGTAGAACTCTCCTGGACAAGTCTGACGCATTTGTCCAAAAAAAAAAAAAAACCCCAATATTATCTGGAATACGCGACGGAGAATCCAGTTCAAACCTGTTATGTTCAGTCGTCATTTTGGAAGATTGTGATGAGAAAATGAGACAAGGGTGGACATCTCATCGGGATAAAACATACTGTCCTTGAAGCTTTCATACCGTTTCAAAGAAAAAATGTAAAGCTGCGAGAATGGCCCAGCCAATCACCTGACTTGAATCCAATTGTAAACCTGTGGAAAGAATTGAAAGTCAAGGTACATTAGAGAACGCCATGGAACCTCCAAGCCTCCTGCGTCTGTGGAAGAAAGGGCCAAAATAACACCAGAGCAATGCATGTACTGTATAAACGTACATAATGGGGAAAAAAAAGCAGTCAGTGTTCACGGCTCTTATGTTCGGACTATGGTGGACGTGGTGAACCTGCACTTGCAGCATTCAGGCTTCCCACATGATCAAACCATCAGGAGGAACATGATTTACAAAAGTAGTCCATATTTTATCTGAAATGTGTATTCTTTTTTTTTCTTTATCTTAAACTATACCTCCTCTCTCTCCTCTATGTTTTGGACTGGCCTCTCACTTGGCCTGATTGTCCCTAACCATAGTGAAAGTTCAATAACCAGCGCTTCCTGAACGGACTCATATTGGTTCATTAGCCACAAGTAGGCGGTACTGTGGACGACTGGTTAAAGCGTCTGCTTCACAGTTGTGAGGACCGGGATTCAAATCCCAGCCCTGCCTGTGTGAGGTTTGCATGTTCACCCCGTGGCTGCGTCGGTTTTCTCCAGGCACGCCGGTTTCCTCCCACATCCCTAAAGCATGCATGGTATGTTTACTGAAGACTCGAAATTGCCTGTCGGTGTAAACGCGAGTGCCAATGGTTGTTTACATGTGCCCTGCGATTGGCTGGCAACCAGTTCAGGGTGTACCCCGCCGCCTCCTGCCCGAAGACAGCTCGGGTAGGCTCCAGCACTCCCGCGGCTAAGAAAATGGATGGAATATACCAATGTAAAAACAACCAGAGACACGACGTATGACTGAATGCGTTTCAATCACTCTTGCGCGCTCGCCGGCACACTGCAGCGAGGACACCCAGCAGCCTTGCACTATTACGCCATTACCTTTTAAGTTGCGCTGCTGGAGCTTTTGCTGAAACTGTTGAGTCAGTTGGTATTAAAACAAACAAAAGAAAAAGAAGTGAAAAAGAAGGAATTGGGACAAAGGAGGAGGGGTTATCGACACCGTAGGGGATATCGAACTGAGGTGGCTACATTTGAAGTCAACAGAGCAGTTTATCGCCTTGATTATTAATTGATTGTAAATAACAAAAAGGACATTAAAACAATAACTTTTCGTGTTATAATGATACTCTCAGTCATCATGTAATTGGAAAAAGTCGTAAGATCAGCTGTCGGTAAGTCAAGCTCCCACTTTACCTGCTTTCATTTCAGATGAAATGAATTGCGATGTATGACATTTAGTGACATAATGTGCCTGTCATGTTTCATCTAGAGATGGTAAGTTCTCCCAGAGAGTGTTCCATTTCATCCCAGCAGGTCTGTGATGAACAACGACCACGGCCTAACACAGCGGTTCATTAACAGCGGGTTAGCCAGTGTCTGTGGTTCTGTTCTGCCTTAATTAGAACCATAGACTCTCTTTTGTTTTGTCTTGTACTGCCCAAGAGGGAGGTCACGACACGGCCGGTCGGGACGGTTTCTTTCCCGAGAATAACCCTTCTCACACCCGAGGATCAGATGCCGCTGCGCAGGGTTAACCGAGGCCAGGTCACAGGTTAATTGGCTCGGCCTAGCAAACATCAAGGGACGCCACCCTGGGAAATCGAAGCGAAGGGGCCGTTTGCGAACTGTGGTTAAGCGCAAGTCTTTGCCATTCCCGATACGTTCGGGGTGTCCATGGATCCTCGCAAGTGTAATAAATAGTGGGTTTTACTCTTGAACGAGGGAGTTCTGCCGTTGCTTATCAGAGGACAAGAACTGTTTTATTGTTATGGAGACTCCTCAGAACCTTTGCCACTGTGTTTTTGACCATATCTGACGGGAAAAATTGTAGTTCCAGGAACTAAAAGTACTAAAAAATGAATCTATCCCTGAATTTAAGTTGTTGCAGGTTGTTTAAATTAATTTCTTGTGTCCAAATGAAGACCTTACTCGAGCGGTTGTACTGATAAGAGGTTGGATTTTTGAACATATCCGATTGGTACATTTTATATTTAAAGACTTTAAATCCTAAGAACTAAAGATTCCTGGAACTTGGGGTGGAAATGTGACTTTTGGGGTTACTTATCAGGGCAAAAAGATGACACTGCTTGCTGGGGATTACTTTCAAGGGATCCGGAAACCTTTGAAGAACCAGTTTAGTTCCAAGAATGACTTGAACCAATAACTAACAGTTCCCGCAACATTCGGTTTGAAATGAGACTTTTGTGATTATTTGGGACAAAAGAAGAACTAGAATATTTGTTTGGAAGAAAGTTAGTTTTAAGAGCTATCAAGAGCTAACCACGCTATCCAGTTTTGGGTGGAAATGCAACTTTCGAGGTAATTTACTTGGGCCAAAAGACGACTAAATCAAACGTCGGTTGTGCTTGTTTTGTCCTCATGTCGATGTGAAGTTGTTGATGGATTCATTGGACCCACACAAAACAGCTTCAAGGACTTTTACCGAACTTCAGCTTCTTGTCCCATCAGCACCAAGACGAACAGTCAAAACCTCACACGGCGAAAAAGAGGCAGTTAAGATTGCCCTTGGAATAAACATGACAAAGATAAGAGAACGTGCGAATCAACATCTAGCGGGAAGGTTTGATCAACCTTTAGGGAGATAATATTAATGAGACAGATCATTTCGCATCCAGCATATGGCAAACATCGTCAGGAAAGACGGTGGATCAGACCTGGACATCAAGAGCCAAACAAAGAAGACAAGACACACCTGTAGAACACTGCCACATGTGGTACTCCAAGTGCTTGGGACCCTCATAATAAAATCATGATATTCCATAGCAAAATCATGGCAGTCCTGGAGGGCTACCGCCAACACGAACTACAAGCTAAACACCAAAATTAACAGGTGTCTAAGACACATGCTGGCATAAATAGCAAGGACGCTCATGATTAGTAAAACTGTAGTCATATCCAACCAGCACACTTTAATAATAATAATAATTAGCGGGCAGCGTGGTGTCTCAGCTGGTAAAGCGTTAGCCTCACGGTTCTGAGGTTCCGGGTTCATTCCTGGAGCCGCCTGTGTGGAGTTTGCATGTTCTCTCTGTGCCTGCATGAGTTTTCTCCGGGCACTTCGGTTTCCTCCCACATCCCAAAAACAGACAACATTAATTGGACTCTCTAAATTGCCCTAAGGTGGGATTGTGAGTGCGGCTGTTTGTCTTCATGTGCCCTGCGATCAGCTGGCAACCAGTTCAGGGTGTATGTTGACAGCTGGGATAGGCTCCAACACTCCATGCAACCTCGTGAGGATAAGAGGCAAAGAAAATGGATGGATGGATGGATGGATGGATAATAATTAGCCTTCCGATGATGTGAGTTATGCCACGAGAGGAGCAAAAAGGAACGTAGTTTCTCCGAAACGGTAATGGCCAGGAGGAAGCAAGCAAGAGCATATTGTTTGTTAGCTTCAGCGGCGCCGCAACGAACAGAAAACGCCGGCAGTGGCAGCAGGTCACGGTTGGAGCGAATCAATTGGGTTCGACGGGGGGAGGGCACTGGGAGAAATTACAATTTTAAAAAGTTGTCTATCTTGAAACGAGTTCCAAGAAATAGAATTGCGAGTGGGCGGGGAAAGGGGGCACACCTCGTCTTGGCACAGGTCGACAGCTTTTTAGCTCCTGTTAGTACAAATCCTGCTGTATTGCGCCCGTATCGCCAGTTCCTAACGGTTATATTTTGTGAAAGCCAGGCGTTATATTTGATGCAAGTGGCTTTAAATCTGTCTCTCTGATACCCAGTCATTACAACACGGGCCAATCATCTCAATTTTACCCTCCTTTGTCTCCTTGGTGGGATCCTTCCGGAGGCTAAACGTGTGTGGGAATAATTCCAGGCCCCGGGAATGAGGGAGCTATTTGAGAGAGGAAAACATTGAGCCCCATAAAGGGAGATGGGACTCCCCGGCCCACGATTGTCGGCAAAAGCGAGCCTAATAAAAGGCATCTTAAAACGCCTCACATTCTCACCGCACACTTTCACTTTGGCACATAATCGCCAGGTCGTAATTTACTTTGCGCAGCCTCCCGGGAGCGCCTGCTAGTTTTCCACTTTCCACAAGAAATTATTTGGCATTTGTGTGGATGCTTGTGTCCCCCAATGTCATCGTCTTATCTTAATCTTCTTTTACGCGATTAAAAAAAAAATGTGGAAGGCATGTTTTGTTGTCAATTTCCTTTCCATTATTGTTCTTCCCTGCGTAATCCGATTGGACACACTCATTTGCTTTTTGAATGGGGGAGCTGCAGGCAAACTAGATTTGGCAGACAAGGACCAGCTGAGTGTTAATGGTGAGCATAGGCTGCCATCTAGTGGGATTTTGAAAAATTCTCTCCTGGAAGCTCGTTTGAGCAGAAGAAAATTTGGGAAGCATCCTCTATCATGGGTAGACCCACACATAAAAAAAAAAAAAAAAAAGTGAAGAAATCATGAGTGAAAAGACAGGAAGCCTCCCATTTTGGTTTGCCATTTTTAGAATATTGTGATCTACAGTGAAAACAGGGAGCAATTACAAAGATGGTGGCACGCGCTGGAAAGGAAAGGAATGAAGATTAGCCAAAGTAAAACAGAGTATATGTGCGTGAAAGGGCCGGTGGGGGAAGAGTGAAGCTCCAGGGAGAAGACATGGCGAGGGTGGACGACTTCAAATAGTTGGGCTCAACAATGCAGAGCAATGGAGAGTGTGGTGAGGAAGGGAAGAAACAGGTCCAAGCAGGTTTGAACAGTTGGCGGAAGGTGTCTGGTGTTCTATGTGACAGAAGAGTCCCCTCTAGGATGAAGAGCAAACTCTATAAAACAATGGTGAGGCCGGCCATGATGTACAGATAAGAGACGGTGGAACTGAACAGACGACAGGAAGCAGAACTGGAGGTGGCAGAAATGAAGATGCTGAGGTTCTCGCCCGGAGTGAACAGGTTGGATAGGTTTAGAAATGACCTCGTGAGAGGGACAGCCAAAGTTTGATGTTTTGGAGACGAGGTTTGAGAGAAAAAAAAAAAAAAAGAATAATTGCACCGAGATCTAAGGCTAGCAAGGGAGTAGTTTATCCCTTATGTCAAGCTCGGGGCTGCTGAAAATCACGTTATATTTATCAGGAACGACTTGAGCATTTTGCTGAGAGCAAGAAGGAAGTATGAAGGTCGGGTCACAGACCACTGTTTGAATTAAATACAGTAAAAGCTGTTCCATAAGTGTGGTAAGGAAGTGAAGAAACGGGTCCAAGCAGGGTGGAACAGTTGGCGGAAGGTGTCTGGTGTTTTATGTGACAGAAGAGTCTCCGCTAGGATGAAGGGCAAAGTTTGTAAAACAGTGGTGAGGCCGGCCATGATGGTACGGATAAGAGACGGTGGCCGCGAAGAAACAACAGGAAGCAGACCTGGAGGTGGCAGGAATGAAGATGTTGAGGTTCTCGCTCGGAGTGGGCAGGTTGGATAGGATTCGAAATGAGCTCATTAGAGAGACAGCCAAAGCTGGATGTTTTGGAGACAAGATTCGAGAGAGCAGACTTCGATGGTTTGGACATGTCCAGAGGCGAGAGAGTGAGGAAATTGGTAGGAGAATGGTAAGGATGGAGCTACCAGGGAAGAGAGCGAGAGGAAGACCAAAAAAAAGGTTGATGGATATTGTGAGGGAG
Source organism: Syngnathoides biaculeatus (assembly GCF_019802595.1). NCBI lineage: Eukaryota > Metazoa > Chordata > Actinopteri > Syngnathiformes > Syngnathidae > Syngnathoides > Syngnathoides biaculeatus. The sequence continues at coordinate 17,075,686 of NC_084655.1, read as the reverse complement.
GAGATGAGGACAGTGAGGGTTAGAGAAGAAGATGCACGAGATGGGCTTAGATGGAAAAAGATGACACATTGTGGCGACCCCTAATCGGGACAAGCCGAAAAGGAAAAGAAGAAGAAGAAGAGGTCAGAGAACAAAGATGATTGGTGAAGCGTGACGATTTTAGACTCATTTTTCCCCATTTCACAGGGGTCCTTCAAAAAAATGACCTTGACATTTTGTCTGATTGTTAAACTGTATGACATTTGGGTGGGGTCCTCGTGTTTGAACAAAGGATAGCTGCAAGATTTAATGACTCATCATAAAACACAAAACTAAATATACAAAACTAGGATAAAACACCCGTTTTTGATGATCACATAGACTTACTGCATTATAGTTATTTGTCAGTCATGTTGGTACTTGACAACCTAAGAGTGGTATTTTGTGGAAAAAAGATTTCGAACTACTGCTTAAGCCAAATGATAGGTTCTGTGTGTTGTAGTAGTAGCCACACGGGGGCGCTGCAACCAAAGAGAAAACACAGCCATGTGAAAGTCTTTTTTTCCTCCAATATGGTTACTTGGATTCCCAACCAGATGTGCTCTGACACCATTAAGATGAAATATAATGTATAAAATCGGTCGTGATTTTAAACACATATCTCTGTATTGTGCTTCGAGCTAGGCTAAATTTGAACCACAGAAGGTTTATTGAGGTGCACGAATGCAGGATAAAGATTACACGTTGCGGATGTTTTGTCATCTTGTGTTGAGGGGTAGGAGGAAGAGGATGGATTGCTTCCAGACACGGAGGGCCTGGTTTCATCCCGATGTTGCGCCAAAGTCTGTTCAGCTACAATCAGGTTGTGGGTTCTCGGATTTTAGTCAGAACCTGTCGTCTTCATCAATACATTCTGGTCAGACAACAACAAACAATTTGTGCTGGTTTTTATCATTTCTTTTGGATTAATTCCAGTTCCAATCTCTCACCTCGGTCAAGCACAACATTTGTCTCGGCTCTGGGTGCTTAAACGTGTCAGGGAGGTCGGGGGGGTTCAAATAGCCAAGCATCGCGATCACATAACTGAACTTCGAGACCAGGAATGCTGAGGACTGCTTGTTGTCATTGACTTTCTCACAGGAAACAAAAAAGAAAGTGACACTGGGAGAAGAAGTCATTGGAATGTGTCAAACGTTACCCCCCCCCCCCCCCACACACACACACCCTCCTCCCATCCAATCCTGATTAAAAACAGCCAGCCAAAGACAACTTTAAAGTGAGGCTCACCTCTTCATGAACTCCAGGAAGTAGCCACATCCTAGTCATCTCTCGGCATCGTCCCAGTGGGGATAATGATGGCGAATTTTATGTATGCAATTAAGGCGGCACCAGAAGAAGGAGAATTAAAAAAAACAAGGAATAAATTGATACCAGACTGATCAAACACAAGCGAGGGCAGGGAGCTGACAAAGAACCTAAACGAAGAAAAGTGATCAGAAATCCTAAACAGGTCGTCAGAATCGTACTAAATCCTGCGTCATACAGGTTGATGCAATCCCACTCCAGTCCTGTTGGTGTCATTAGTGTGCATTACAAAGTGGACGTCAACTGCTAAATTTAAAATTAAGATGTTGTTGTTGTTTTTTGTGTCCAAATTGTTACGCTGGATCTGCACCAAAATATAATGAGTTGTTCCTTCGTTTCCGAGATCCATAGATTTGGGAACCCGCTCACAAGCAAATAATGATAAACTCGTTACGGGGAGGTAATAACAGGCGTGCAGTACAGCAGCCTGAGGCGTGTTTGCAGCTCGCGGCCCACTGGACTCGTCTCAAGGTGTAGGCTGTTTATTTCGATTTAGACGTGTTGCCATGTTTATCCTTCCACCTAGTCTGAAAATAAACACATCCCAGGGGTCTGGGGCTCCCCGTCGAGAGGTATGATGGAGCTCTCTCCGGCTCCCCTCTCGGGTGTCAATCAAGCGAAAATGTTGTATTTCAACCTTTGACCTCACGCGAGAAGCGGCAGGTTCGCTTGTAAACATTCAGCGGACCTTTGGCGAACGGCTAGCATCAGGGTGCGCGACCTCAGTGGCTCCAGTGGGACATTTTTATCGCATAATTGTTCTCAAAAATTTTACATCAAGTACCTCCTGAAAACTGAGCTGTCCGAGGACCACTAATATGAGCAACTTTAGTAGTAGTAGTAGGCCTAAATGTTCATTTAAAATCAGACAATTTTTCATTCCTAAGACGATTGAATGTATTGGTAGTCACTGTAACAGTAACACTGAAATTCTCAAGCAGATTTGCTTGCGTACAAACTACAATTTGCTTGCAGAAACAAGGACCCTGATAGGACATGCAGTTAAAAGGAAAACGTATGTGAACCAGCATAAATCAGTCAGGGAATATGATCCGGTCTCCATCATGTCACTGCAATAGAGAAACACAAGCTGCTTAAAATAATACCACAGGGGGGGGGGGGGAATGTTGTTTTCATGTTTTTATTGAACACAACATGCAACCATTTACAGTGCAGGGTGAACCCTGCGGCGAGTGAATTTTCCAGGATATAATCAGTCAGGAGTAAACCAACGTAGAGTCAATGTGAAACGTCTGAGTTGGAGGTCTTGGTTGACTCGTTTTGAGTTTTCTATTCTCCAGAAACGTTAACATACTTCATCAGATTGTCTACAAATAGAGAACGCTCAGCACAGTTGCTACTCTCCCTGGAGTATCCATCTAGTAAAGAGGACTCTAAGAACACAGCACAGAATCCTCAATGAGGCGAAGAAATATCCTACCCTATCCTTCAAGACTTGAACGAGCGCTTCATGATTTACGGTAACCATTTAATAAGAACCACGGAGGAAGTCACCGGTTTAAAAAAACGGAATCATCAAATGTTCATCACGACAGGAAACACAAATCAAGAAGCGCCGCCACGAAGGAGTTTGGGCGTTCGTGTTCTCTGTGGATTTCGACCATTTTCAGGGGTCGTACCCAAAGGACCTCTTACGAGGCACCGCCATCAAATTCAAAGCAGGCGTTCCGAAAAGATGCGTGACATTTAATTGGGAAGATTGTAAGTCTTGAGAGGAGTGTTGGCGCTTGACGATTCAATTTCCCGATGAAATCTGAAACCCCGTTCCACAACCTCGGATTACTGTGCATGAGGCAGGTGCCAACCTGAGATTGATAAACAGTATCATGATCCTTAATCTGTCCAAAAGTCAAAGTTGTTCATTTTAGAAGACATTTTACCTCTCTTCAGAGTCGGCGTCATCAGTTTGTCCGTGCAACAATTAACTAACGTCCCAGAACAACCCAGTTGCGAGTGATTAAATGCCCAGAGATAATATAATATATATAATAATCTGGATGAATGACAATATTCATGGCATGTGTCAGAGTACAAGGCAGAAGTCCCAAGGACAACTGATCCAAAAAGTAACTTTTGTAAATGTAACACGGTAAGTGAAGTACATTACTACCCACCTCTGCTAAGTAAATCTATCACGGATGAACCGAGAGAAAAAAATGGACTTCAGAAACCATGGCAGGAAAGATACAATTTGGCCATTTTTGGCTCATTTTAGCAATTGTCTGAGGTCCCTCTACAAGGGACTGTCCTGAGAGATTTTCTTCACAGATTTGAAAATACAGCTAACTAGACAGACCAACAGTGAGTTTAATGAACACCCAAAAACACAAAACTGTACTTAAAAGTGGTCAATTTTTTAAAAATTCTGCCCACGAAGCCAGTTACCATGTTCAATACTCTGACGCAGACATGCGAATCTTGCATTATGGGTACCAAAGAAGGTTGCCCTGACTTTTTAACCATACAGCACAGCATCTAGCGGTTGATAATGCATGATAAACACGTTCCGCCACCCACCGTCCCACATCGTGACTCGTTCAGATCAGGGTCGTGAGCACCCCCCCTCCCCTCTCCCCCCACTCTCCTAACTCTCCGCAATTCAGGTGCCGCCCCCTGCCGCTGCCAGGCGCAGATGAGTCAGAGACAGAGTGGGGGGTGGGGGGGGGTGAATTAATCAAATAATATGAAAAAAGAGAAGGTGGCCATTACGGAGCCTCCCTGGAACACTTTATTTGATTGTCTTTTAATCCAACAAAGACAAGTTATATTTTAGGGCTTTTTCCCCATCAACTTGGCAGTTTACCCCCCCCCCCCCCTCAACCACCACCCTCTTCTAATTGCTTTAAGTACTGTCTGGACCAAGAAGTTAGCATCTTCCATGTAATGGCCAGACATGCTCTTTTGGCTCGACACGTCCAATTTGGCGACTCAGCGCTCACTGTTGTTATTTTAAAACCATCTACCATTACGCAAAGTCAGCATGTTGCTCTGCACTTCCTGTAACTTAAGTTTCTTTTTTTTTTTTTTTGCCTTCTACGTATTAAACACATGGCAATAAATGCAAACAGTAACATGCAACTCTGGAATTTAAAAATCTGCCGTCCTGTTTATTCAGGCAGCACGCACTACTCCTTTTCCGGCGGTTTGAGTTTCAATTTATGTCCCAGCTCCTACTTCCGCAGAGGACAAAGATGTTTTGAGATCAGTTGGAATTCATATTTGCATTTTTTATGTTTCCGGAAGTGGCGTTGCAGTTGCCAAAGAGCGTGCCACACTGTTTGCCAATTGCAATGGGGAGCAACATGTTGGAAAGAGGACGAGGATTTTGGCATACGGGAGCACCCAACTGAACTTGGCATCGTCAAGCCGTACACTTGGGCTGATTAGGACGGCACTGCCCGCAGAAAAAAAACAGTCACAATACCGTCCAGAGCGAATTGCAAATACAGACCGGTATGTTTGTGCATCCCATGAATCCATAATTTACCTGCTCTAGCATCCTCACTTGTCGATAGAAACATAGTCATGAATAAAATATAACGAGCCACGTTCATGGGGTCAGACAGTTGAGGGGGGGGGGGGGGGGGGCTTTGTGTTTTTTATAAAGTCATGGTTAGAATTAACGACCCCTCAGGAGTGCCGATATTGTTGAGCACGGCTATATTCATTTGTGGTTCAATGACACGGCACAACCTTTAACGTAGTATGTAGAAAATGTTTGACGTGTCTGTAGCCTTGTTGCATCGACAAAAGTACAGCTGACACTACTGCAAAGTACTGTACTATTGTAGTATTACTGCCTACTGCTGAATAGCTATAATAGAGTTGTAGGTATGTTTGAGGAAAGCCTCACTCTAGTCCGCACCACTTCGCCACCGCACCGTGGCGTCTGGCGCATTTACTTCTCTTCCTGCCAGTTTTGGTTCCAATGGCTGTAGGGGAAAATAGTTGGCACCGCTGCCTCTACCTAACTACACTTGTGTATCCAATATTTTCTGCAAAGTCTTTCTCAAAACAAGAGATCAGGACAGAGTTTGGAAGGCTTGCTAGGGAGCTATAGCAGACCACATTACAGCCTGTACCTAACCCTAAGTATGTATCCAATATTTTCTGCTAAGTCTAACAGCCAGAGACAACAACAACAACTCACAATCACACCTAGGGGCAATTAATGTCGCATGTTTTTGGGATGTGGGAGGAAACCGGAGTGTCCGGAGAAAACCAACGCAGGTACGGGGAGAACATGCAAACTCCACACAGGCGGGGCCGGGATTGAACCCGGGACCTCAGAACTGTGAGGCCAACGCTTTTTAGCTGATTGCACCGTTCCGCCTTTGCCTACCCATTGGTCACGTATTCCTTTTTTTACTTGGAAAGCCGAAAAAAGAACTTGCCACTACCTGAACCATTTGTAGAGCCAAATGCCACACAATAAACCAGCGTGAAATTGAAAAATGATACAACAAATAAACAAGGACGGGAACAATAGCACACAACGCCGAATGAACAGACTGTTTGGCTCGTGTGAAGTCACAGCCCTGGATAGAGACAAAGACCGGACCGTGTTTGTTGCAAAAAGCAGAATGTACATTCCGAATAATTATTATTATTATTGATTTAACTGCTACATATCTACTTATATAAGTAAGTAAGTTTCTTTCGGCTTGTCCCTTTCGGGGTCGCCACAGCGTGTCATCTCAGATGAACGCACATATGTTTGGCACAATTTTTACGCCGGATGCCCTTCCTGACGCAAAATGGTCGTTTGTAATCCAAAATTATCAAAAGGAATTAATATCTAACACCATTGCACCATGACTTCTCTCCATGTGACTCACAATCCACCTTTTGCGATGCTTTCCAATTAGCTTTTAAACATTTTCAGATTATCGTCAACAAGATTATGTTTGGATGATTAGTTTTTGAGGTTATTATCTCTCATACTTACTGAAAGTAACTTGCCAAACACGAGTGAATACCAGCTTGTGCGTTGCATCCATGACCTGGGCCTGACCCGTCATTAGCAAGCAGGTGTCGTCGGACTGAGCGCGCGCGGCGGCCGACGGTGATTTCTCACCGTGACCTCTCGCCAGTAGGAAGGAGGTAATGATGATGCTAATAATACACTTGCTGGTTAATGGTGGCCATCGCGGCGGATGACAGGAGCCGAGGCCCACGGGGGTTCTTCGCTAAGCAGCCCCGTCGCCAGAACCATTCCGCAAAGCGAAGACAAAGGATACCCTAAAAGGACGACGCGGGATCGGGATCAAATGCCATGCCATCGTTTTACTGTCGAGAGGTTCTTTCAACCGTTACTCATCAGTTTAGTCACACGTCTGCACATCTACCCCCAAAAAAACTCCAATCTGAAGATTCTTCTCTTTATTCTGATGTCACTTGAGAGCATAATCTACAAATTGTATCATTCTAATCACGTCATGTCAATCAAGTTGCCAGCTAAGGGTTATCTTTTCCAAAGGAAATACAATCTATAGTTGGGCTAATGAGCGATCCATTTTCATGGGTCAGTTTTGGGGCGTTTCGAGTGGTCAATCTCAGAAATCGTGGGGGACATGCTGGAGCGCTAAGCAAAGCATGTTTATTTTCTGTTGGCAGCTGTGACGCAGCACCTGTCGTTCCAGCCGCGCTCTGTTAAAAATAAACCCAAGCCCCCCTCCATTATCCCCCCCCCCCATTGTTCCCGACCTCTGACGAATCACGTCGGACCCTGAGCTTGGACCCCCTTTTTTCCTCACTTGACAGCACGCAACGCCGCTCAAAACGTCTTTTCCAGATTGCAATTGATTCGGATCAGCCAGGACATAAATCACACGACCTGGAATGAGAACAAAGGCCAAGTGCAAGGGCGGAGAAACTGAACCTCTCCATCCCTTCCTCACTGTTAATCAAAGACACCCCCCCCCCTCCCACCTGTGCAAGCTCTGATGCTTCCAATAATCAAGGAAGTGAGGTCAAAGTCAGGTTTCCTATGTGGAGGGTCAACACGGTGGCTCTTGAATGAGATACTGACTTGTCATTGCCGCTTTGACCTGTTCTGTCAGAGTTCTGATGTTGTGATTTGACTTTAGACTTGACTGTTAAAGGTACAGTACATTCAGGTTTCCCCATAGTACCATTATCTGACCTTAATTATCTTCTCTCTGAACAAAGACCAGATATTCCCTTAATAAGGTGACTTAATGTGGGATAACCTGAGACTTGACTCGTTTTGCCCAAGACAAAACGACGAGATTCAGGATGCACCGCCGGCGGAGTCCAACGGTGCTTGTGGGTCTGCTTCACTTCCCGGAGGTATTCCCGGACAGGAAAAGTTCGTACAAACCCTGATGGTGGGATTGGCCGAGCCCACGCAGGGGAATTGAAGCAGGCTGTTTCTTTTCGGAACAATCCCTCCATGCGTATAGCAAATGGTGGAGGCTTCTAACGCAGCACATGGAAGCGATAAAGACCTGAATGCGAGTGGTACGGAACACATGTCAAGCGGCGAACACAAAAGGGAGATCACGGGGGAGGCATAGGGCAAAGCCAAATCCACCATTCCAAGGGGAGTGGGATCGTGTTTCTCGAAAAAAAAAAAAATCAAATGAAAAAAATCCCGTAACAATCGTCTCTGTTCTCACAATTCTGTCCTGGGAATTACTTTTTGAGTGGGTTAGCGATAGCATGACATCGTCTATTAAATCAAGCCTTAATGTTAACCCTTACAAGGCTTGTTGACAACTATATCGTTACCGTGGTAAAATTTTGTTTCTTTGGGGATTTGCTTGCCAAAAACAGGCGTGACAGAGGCTAAGACAGATGAAGCTCCGGTTGAACGTGTCAAGGATGTAATAATTTGAAATTTGACCAATAATTCCAGGAAAAAAGTATGTCTCTAAAGTTTCACAGCAATTTAGGGAATATGATTAAAAGTGTCTCAGGGGCAGGACACGCCTGTGTGAAAGGGGAAAAGCGCAAAACTATTTTGCGCTGTGTGAAAGATGGAAAAATGACGAATTGTAATTTTGCAGGATCTTTCAAACTTGCATGTCACTGTTCAGTGTGAAAGGGGCCAACATGGAATGGTGGGCGGGGCGGAGTCTACCCAATGGTGTCGTGCCTCAGGTATAACAGACAATTGCAACTGTTCGAGTTGAAATTTTAAACTTGAACACCCCGAGGTGGTTGGGTTTGGGATTTCATCGAATTCTTGGGGAAAAATGTCTCAAAAGTCGGGAAATACTTTCGTTGTATCAGTACTAGGACTCGCCTTTGTGGAAGAAAAATGTGGGAGGAAGGTTCTATATTACTCCCTTCTCCTGTTCTTTTTAAACTGCCAATAAAAGCTAGATTTATTTTCGTATTATAAACTGGACTGACGCGGAGTGGCGGGACAAAGTCGACCTGGCGCTAAACTTAACGTTGAATGCCGTAATCTTTGGTGGCTATGTGGAGACGTATCGCGTTTGATAAAGATATCGCGGTTGCTTTTGATCTTGTCTCATTTGCCATTCACCTGATTGGAAAGAAGTGCCTAGACCTGGTTTGCCAAATGGGGACGTAGTTATGGCATGTGCTGGATTGTCACGGGTGTATCCCACATTAGCTGGGTTCAGTGCAAACAGCACGTGCCACTCAACATGGCCGCCCCGCTAACCTGCAAAAGTACGGCCTGGATCAATGGTGGCACCTCGGATTCAGTTCATAATCGAATTTCGCGGTATGCGCACTTACATGCCGGCTAAGTTAATAACGCGGGCCCGACTACGCGGGCCTCGTTTGGAGCCATTTGGGAGCTGCAACCGTTCAGACACACCCCATCAATCACTGAGTGGGAAGTGGAGGGGCGGCGGCCGGGTCATCTCCAGAGCGGTCCACGGTTATGAACTGGCACATGGCTCAATATTGTGATCCTAACGAGTTGTCTTTACATCAGGCAGTAAGGTACTGCAATGGGTTTTAACAAGGTTTTGTTAAATGGTGCGCTACGGCTAAAACGCCTTATCGATCCTCCCCATCGGCTCTTTATTGACGTCGTCTGCTTTGGCTTTTTTTGTGCTTCGGTCTATCGGTGTCCTGAAATGGCTGGTGTGGAACCTCGCCGGTTCCATTATAGTGCGGACATCAACAAAAGTAGCTTTTTGTGCATTTTTAGAACTTTCAAAGGTAGAAGGACAATGACTGGTTATGAGAACTTACGCTGGCCCTAATGAGAAAAAAATACTGTATATGTTGTTGTGTTCCAAATAGCTGCGAGTAGTTTCATGTACAGTGAAAAAAAGAAGTATTTGAACACCCTGGTATATTGCAAGTTCTCCCACTTAGAAATTATGGAGGGGTCTGAAATTTTCATCGTAGGTGCATGTCCACTGTGAAAAATCCAGAAATCCCAACGTATGATTTTTTTATTATTATTATTTTTTTTTAACAATACGTGTGATGTAGCTGGATCAGGATAATACATGGAGTGGAGGTGGACTTTTAAAGGCGGACTAACAGGTCTTTGAGGGTCAGAATTCTAGCTGACAGACAGGTGTTCAAATACTTATTTGCAGCTGTATTACACAAGTAAATCGTTAAAAAAAATCATACATCGTGATTGGTGGATTTTTCTTTTAGTTTTGTAGTGTTTTAGTTTAGTTTATTTATTTTTTTACACGTTACGTACTTTATGTGCAAATAAAAAACATTTTTCCCCCTCATTATTGCTTGTTTAAAGTTATTCTGCACTTTTGTTAATTAAAAAAAAGGTTTACAAGGCTGGGGGCCGAGTCCCTTCAGATACGGCAATGCGCTCCCAGCCTAGTATACTCTACTAGGCTAAAGCATACATTTTCAGAAAAAAAATAATATATTTCTGAAATGATTTAATCATATAGAGTATTTAAACTTTACATGTATTTCTACTGTGCAGTTTATTATAAGGAAAAGCTAAAAAAAAATGTCTTAAAACCCATTTTTTTAGGCTTGGAACGCATTATTTCATTTTCCATTCATCATAAAGAGGTTTTGGTTTTCCACCAGCCTTCTGGAATGGATTGGAAGGCACTACTGTACATCTTCTAATTTTCATGTGGTGTTGTAAATCTGCACGGTTTCACAAAAGACAATATATGATAGCTCCAAAGAGACTATAATAGATTGTTTTTATTTCTAAAAGGGGGTAGGGGTAGTCAAGAAGAATGTATTGATTTGACTTATTGACGTAATTTTATGCTCGTTGTACAGTATCTTTACAGAGAATGTACAATTGCTCCAAAGGAACAAAAGATTGCATTGTAAAAGCTTTGATGAATAAGTTGTTATATGCTTGGATCGAGTTAGCCATGACTAACAGTGTGTCATGTTGACTACAATATGCGGTGGCGGTGGGGTGTGCGGGGGGGGGGGGGGAGTTAGCCTCGCCCCGGGCGCCGGCAACCCACGCTACGACGCCGCATCTATCATCTCCAGTTTGACTGATTGCAAGGCTCCGAAGGTGTAAAAAATGACATTAGGGTGCCACAGCGCGCGGGCGTATGCGGACGCCGGCTCTGTGGCTCGCAGCCGTTTAAGTGCGGTGTTAAGTGGGAGCTGCAGCTGTTTACGAGCTCCACCGCAGGAGTCTTCTTAACGAGGGGGACGCAGTCCTGCGTAATTGCGGGGCGTGGACGAGGCCAGGCACCAACCTCCCAAAAAAAGATCTAGAACAAGCTCGTGGCGCAAATGCACAACCGCGTTCGACCCACCTGGGGGCTTTGCGAGCTTATTCTTTTCCTCCGCCAAGAGCGCCTACGCTGGCAGACGTTCGAGCAGCTTTTCTTTGTTTAACTTTCAGAGCTCTTGTGTCCTCTTCACTGGCAAGAATATTCTCTATGAATGATTAGTTAGCTAGTGTGTACATTGTTGCGAAGATTACTTTGGAAATGTCGGCGATTACAATTGCTATTTGCCCAGTTGAAAATATAATAACTGCTTCAATTACTTTCTCAAAAAGAAAAAAAGGTAATGAATTACATTTGATTACTTTTAATTGACTTTCAATGTTCAAACGGTTTGGGGCAATATAGTCTGATTATATTGGGAATGACATACCAGTCAACGACAGGATTTGTTTGATGTATTTCTCAAGTTTCTGCACCAGATGATAGTCATAAAGCTCCTTTTTAGGTCTGAACTGAGATTTATTTATGGATTTGACTTTGATCCGCTCGGATCTTTGGCCCCCAAGTGAAGTCCTCCATGGTATTTCCAGTGAAGTACATGGTTTCTGACACAGATACTCTGTTGGATACAAAATGGGTTCAAGAAGGCCTTGGGAAAGATGGCGGTGAGAGCGTAGCGTGAATATGATTGGTCGGGTTGGAATACAAATCAAAACAGGGCCCAAACAAGACGGTGGTATGAAGGACAGCTGAAAAGGCGATTATTGGACAGGGACCAGGTCAGCCACCGAAGGCGAGGTTTTAATGTTTATGGCTTGCACATAATTTGACTTGATTAACAGTGCGCGGTGTTTTTAATGAGGTACACGTGTGCTTTATCACGCTTTGGCATCAACGTTGGCACGAATTCAGTCAAGGCGGCAACAACCTCCGAGCGTTGCGGGGTCAAGAGACGGCGACTGGGATAGCGTTGTGTTGTGACAGAAGGCGAAGGGGTGAAAGTTCAAACACTGGCGAATTGCGAGTGCGACGTCGTGATTGTGAACGTCAACAGAGAGGCTCCTCATCATATTCTTTGTTGTTTGTCTAAGGAAGTCACCAGGGCAAGCAACAATACTGCGCCCCCGGTTAACTTCATGGGAAAAGAAATTAGACGCTGTCGAGGGCGGGCTTGTATGCGTCACACAAATTGCGGCAATCATCGTGAGTGATTTTTCATGTTTTGTCTTGAGCAAGAATCACAAACGTTGTCTGGAATTGACCCCGATGCTCATCCTGTCATCGGTCCCAGCAGAACCGCACCGCAGCCACCCATGCCATCATCAAAGCTTAAACGCATGAGTCATCGCTCGGACATGATAAAAAAAAAAGAATAAAAGCACTCTTGTCCAGTGTGCGGCAGTGAAGACGAACGAAGATGACATAACCACGTTGCAAGAATGGGACCTCTGCCTGTCCCGCATTTGAATCTCTTCAGGGTGGGATCTTTATTCAACTAGATATAATTTAACGCCGACCGTCTGTTTAATACACTGTATGTGGTTCAGGTTTGGAAGTCGCATTTCTATTTCCAGGACTAGTTTGTGTTTAAAGAAGCCCTGAAAAGTGAAAAATTGGTGTGTTTACAGTCATGGCCTATTGAAATATTTGTCTATTTGATAGATATGGCAAGGAAATGTCATGTAATTGAGTAAATAAGGCCTTGGTGGCTCAATAAAAAAAAAAAAAAAAGGAAAATAATGAGCAATGAGGCTTTGTAAGGGCTGTGCTGTCTTTTCCGGCATGGCTTGGTTGGGCTTTTTTGTTGGTATCGACGTCACACACCTTCCAATTTAGAACGCGGGCGCCATCTTGGTTTGGTGACTTCACGTCAACACACGTAACTAACCAGGAATCATTTCAGAAAGGCGTATGAATGGGGGCGCACTGCTATGTTATCGGTTGCTCAAACGGGCGTCGTAAAGCGTCTTTCTTTCGACTGCCAGCTGTGATCGGGAACCGGTGCTAGAAAACGGAGCAGTTAGCAACCAAACGGCGACAACTGCGGCTGTCTCGTATCAGCAGAACCGATCCAGCAGCCAAGCACAACACTCGTGTGTGTGAATGCAATGCACGTCTACAAAATCTGTATTTTTTTGTTTAATTTTAATAAGTTTGCAAGAAACGAGTTACCGCACCGCTAGCTGTTTGTGAGTTGAGTTAAAAATGTTGCCGTGGAAGTGGAGAAAAAGGTGCGGGTTCCGCTTGGGACTCGTCTCTCTCTCTTTATCCCTCTCGGAAACAAAAATGAAAATGATAATCTACACCTCTTTCGATGGTATAATCAACATAATTTAACACAACGCTGAGTATAATCACCCGGTACACTAAATTTAGCAGTGTGGGGAGACAGGTTGCCTACAATGGATACCGCGGCATGACGCACCCAGCCATTGATGAATTGGTTGTAGGCCTCCGGACCTTTCTAATTCTTTAGTTGGTCCACGGTATAAGCGCTTGTCAAGAAGAGGAGATGTTGGACGATGTCTGGATAGGTTACCGACGCCCACAGTTGTGCACTCTGTTTGTGTTTCTCCAAGGCATACGGGTCGATATTGTCGAGCAAAGCGCACTTCTTGTCGTAACGGTTTCTGGAAACAACATCTAATGAGCACAGATAACTTTCCAAAGTCTTTTTAGCCATCGTGCGTCACTTTTAACAGTCATACGACCATTTTTTTGTCTATGTGCAAAAGCATTAGAGTGAAAAGTGCGTCAGTAGAGTGAACCCATCCAACACGGTCAGGTGCCCCGGATGTAGTCACGTGGTCGAAAACGGTCTATACCAGTGGTTCCCAAAGTGGTGAAAAAAAGGGGGTGAAAAACATCTTTCCAAGGGGTCCGCGACACGATGTCTGAGACAGAGAAATAATAACGTTTTTCTGAAGAAAAGAACAAAAAAAAGAATCATGGGTTCAAGATCCTTTTGGCTTCAATCCTGACACGATGCACGACGACAGAAAGGAAGAACTCATCGAACTCAGTCATTCAGAAGCCATCCTTCAACAATTTGAGAACAAGTCAAACAGCAGAACTGTTCCCAAAACTCGCCAAATCAGCCGTGGAATACTATGTTCCCTTCGTTACTACGTACAAGTGTGAGGCGGGGTTTTTCTTCTCTTATTAGACGTGAAGATGAAAAAAACGAAATCATCTGAAAGCTAATCATGATGTGAGAATTGCCCTTTCCGGTGTTGAACCAGGTTTTGATTTATTGTGCAAAATAAAAAAAGCAAGAGCACTAAAATTGAGTATTTCTTTGGAACAGAATGGCATAGTTGAGGTTGGGGGGTCCGGGAGCTTTTTGAACGACTCACTGGGGGTCCGGGCCCAGGTTGACTTTGGGAACCACTGGTCTGTACTCATGAGAGACAAGCCGAACAAGGTGAATGACAACAACAAAAAAAAAAAAAACTGAGGTAATGGTACCGCTACACTTTGAGTTTTCAAAATGTTCCACTTCAATCCAATCTCCGGGGGTTGCGTTCATGACAGACAAGCATATCAGAGTTTTTCAAGAATCGAGAGATTCACGAGCCAAGTTGTGACTGGACCCATTGCGTTTTATGGCAAATAATCAAACTTTGCCGTCATTCCCTCACCCACATGCAATGACAAAATCCTGAATTTCTTGCAAGTTAGGAGCATGTATCCATCTTATATACGTGGCCAATCTGGGAGCCATCGGAAAAAAATTCTGGGATGACTTCATCTTTGAAGGACCCCCAGAAACGACCCTAGAATGTCAGCTTCAGACCAAAAATGCAGAAGTCATGTCTTTTCGGCTCTGTTTTTTTTTTGTTTGTTTGTTTTTTTTTTGGGGGGGGGGCGTCTATTCTGGATAGTCATGCCTACTAAATGACAAGTTCCTGAGGAAAAAAAAAATTATGATCATAAAAACCTAATCTAATCTGTGACCGTTTGACGTGTAACGTGATGCACACGAAACCTCTCCAGCAGATTCCCGCTAAATGCAAACAAATGAAAAGAGGCCACACGAGGTTCACCTCGATGACGGCTCATAACAGCTTGACACCACTTGTGAACACGTGGGGGCCGAAAAAAAAATGTACTGAAGTGTCTCAAATGGCAAAAATATGGCCCAAGATGTTCACGAAGTCACACGCGCAGCTTGAGGCTAAGAGGGTTCAAATGTGGAGTGTCTGGTTGAGATCCCTTTAAAAAAAAAAAAGATATCCAATTATGTGAGACATCACACAGCAGGGCACTCATTTGATTAGGATGACTGCTGTATTTAGAGGATCTCTCGTAACCAGTGAGAACATCTGCTCGCGGGGGCCAGCTGCATCCTTGTTGGCCAGGATGCAGGAAATATAAGAGGAAGAAGATGCTCAACTGAATTGTAAAGAAGGAGCACTCAGTTAAGCATTTTTGTCATCAAATATTGTAACGGCTACCATATTTTTTTTTTTTTTTTTTTTGCTTTGTATGCAACTGCCAGGACCTTTGAATACTTTTGAGGCACCGGTATATCACTGACAAGTTTACCCGTACATGGCGATGCTGACCACATGACGAGTCATCATCACCAGGACCATCCGAACTGATCTCTATTGATCGTGCCTGTTGGTACCAAAGGCAGTAGCGCGTTACGTAAAACTGAGGCGCTTTTTGCGGTGGAGCGACCGATCGACGAATTATCAGCGAGTAAAAGTTGAGGAGTGGCGGTCGCGGAGCGAGCAGGGGGGAAGAAAAATCTCAGTGTCTGCTTGGATGGTGTGGGGAGAGTGGAGACAGCTGGGCAAAGTGAAAACATATTTGGGGGTCGTCCCACTGATCACGAAGTAACTCTTGTTCTCGCTCTTGCTAACACACCAGCGAGAATACGGAGTGGAGTGGAGTCCTTGATGCCGTGTGCAGGAGTGAGGCACTTTTGCAACACTCTTGCATTTCTGCTCTTAAGGAGGCACTAATGTGATTTATTTTTACATTTTTATTATGCGTAAGGAACTGTAGTGGGCTCTTTGATGCTGTATGCATCAACAAAGTGTTTATACAGGGCACAACGTTTAGTTTCTTACACCTGATGCTCTTAAACCATTTTTTAAGGGTGTGTAGGGATGCCAGAAGAAGTGTACTAGTTCCCATTTTTAAGTACAATGGCGACGTTCAGAACTGTGGCAACTACAGAAGAATAAAGATGATGAGCCACACGATGAAATTATGGGAAAGAGTAGTGGAGGCTAGACTCAGGACAGAAGTAAGTATCTGCGAGCAACAGTATGGTTTCGTGCCTAGAAAGAGTACCACTGATGCATTATTTGCCTTGAGGTTGCTTGTGGGAAAGTACAGAGAAGGTCAGAAAGAGCTACATTGTGTCTTTGTGGATCTAGAGAAAGCCTATGAAAGAGTACCAAGAGAGGTACTGTGGTACTGCATGCACAAGTCCGGTGTGGCGGAGAAATATGTTAGAATAGTGCAGGACATGTATGAGGGCAGCAGAACAGCGTGGAGGGGGGGACTGCATCAGGGATCCGCTCTGAGCCCCTTCCTGTTTGCGGTAGTAATGGATAGGCTGACAGACAAGGTTAGACTGGATTCCCCTTGGACCATGATGTTCGCAGATGATAGTGCAGTGAAAGCAGGGAGCAGGCGGAGGAACAATTAGAAAGATGGAGGCACGCGCTGGAAAAGAGAGGAATGAAGATTAGCCGAAGTAAAACAGAATGAAAGGGGCGGAGGAAGAGTGAAGCTTCAGGGAGAAGAGATAGCAAGGGTGGACGACTTCAAATACTTGGGGTCAGCAATCCAGAGCAATGGTGAGTGTCATAAGAGAGTGAAGAAACAGGTCCAAGCGGGGTGGAACAGTTGGCGGAAGGTGTCTGGTGTTCTATGTGACGGAAGAGTCTCCGCCAGGATGAAGGGCAAAGTCGAAAAAACAGCGGTGAGGGCGGCCATGATGTACGGATTAGAGACGGTGGCACTGAAGAAACAACAGGAAGCAGAACTGGAGGTGGCAGAAATGAAGATGTTGAGGTTCTCGCTCGGAGTGAACAGGTTAGATAGGTTTAGAAATGAGCTCATTCGAGCTAATTCGAGGAAGAGGCAAAGTTGGATGAGACCAAAGAAAAGATTGATGGATGTGGTGAGGGAGGACATGAAGACTGCGGGTGTTTCGAGAGGAAGATGCACGAGATAGCCTTAGATTGAAAAAGATGACACGCTGTGGTGACCCCTAATCGGGACAAGCCGAAAGGAAAAGAAGAAGTGTAGGGAACATGTATTGTGGTCATTGATATTGATTGATATTGTGTGCGTCATCGAGGTGCTTATTACAATGCACCACTCATTTTTTTTTGGCTCATATGAGAGAGCTGAGATGATTTGTTTTGACTTTTTTAGGCTGTGCCGTGAACATGTAATGAGGTCATAAAGTCAGACATTGTGTGTGTGTGGGGAAATTGAGGAATAGCCTACACGTACGGTTATTTACCACCTAAACAATGCCACCTGTTCTCAAAGGAAATATAGCTAATTATGATTAACTTTACAGAAAATTAACTTTTGGAATTATTTAATTTTCATGTGTTTTGCTTGTCTGCCTGTTCACTGTAAACAAGAAAATCAAAAGGTCTTAATGGCAACTGGCTGCTTTGCGCTGAAAAAAACATCTTTTGTTTTTTGTTAAATTCCCACTGTATTTCTTTTCATTTGCGCGTGAGCGCCACAATCACGGCTCGGGTCGGCCCGTTAAATCAAACGTGAAGACGAGAGCCCGGAAGGCGTCTGGGCCACGGCAATCTCCAGGAGCCGAATTAGCGGCATTAGCGGGACAAATTGCGGCTCCCGCGGGCCGTCGCCCGGCCGGTGGCTTTCATAAACAAACGTCTTGACTTCAGTCTCGTCTGGAGGCCACCCGGGCTCGCTCGCTGAAGAAAGAATGCCCCCCCCACAAAAACCCCACCCCCCGTGATGGAGTCAAGGCCACTTAGATCGAGTGATGGGAAAGCAAACAGGCGAGTGAAAGTGCCGGCGATGTAAGTGGGTGCGAAAATAAACCACATCAAGCCACATAAAACCGGCTCACCACCCAACTTCCTGTCATGTGGTGCGCTGCTTCCACTTGGAATGAACGTTGCGCGTCTCGAATGGAAACCTCTTTGATTTTGGTCCAAGTGATGGACAGAGGATGCCAAAAAACATTTGGACAATTCATCCCCTCTAAGCCACTTTCACTTCGCAATATGAGATCTGTTATGAGTAAACCCTCCAAAAAGTCGGAAGAAGCCATGCACGAATTCGGATAGACACTGGAAGTCCACCATTTTATATTTCCAGTGGCCATTTTGGGGTCATTTTTGCAATTTCCTGGTCAAAGATGAAATCTTCCACGAGATGTTGTCTGATTGGTGTTATCTCAACTTTATAATTTCTGATACGACCATTTGAAATTTTGTGACAGATTATCACAAAAATCGTGGAAGTTGATAAACATTATTTGCCTTTGTGGGTGGGCCACATAAAATCTTTCAGGCGAGTCGGATCTGGCCCCCTGGCCTCGCGTTTGACACCTGTGGTTTAAGTCATTGCAGGTGGGTGGAGCTTGGTAGCGGGAGTTTGGTTCAACATAAACCGTAAAAACCATGTAATAATCTTTTTATTATTATTATACTTTAAGTGAGTTGCAGAAAATTTAGTAGCCACGTCTGTCATGAATAGAAAAAAACGTCTCAAGAAGTCATTGGTGGAAAAAAAAACTTGGAGAACCTATGAGAGTGACAAAACAGGGCAACATTTTGTTTAAGTTTGTCATTTTAGCATAATTGGGGCCATTTCCAGGGGCCGAAATAACCCGAAAATCAAAGAAGAAGCTACGCTGTACCAAATCGGTTTTGCTGTTTTTCAATTGTCACTTTGAAGTGTGTTATTTGTCTCATTGTTGGTCTCCTTCTTTGCTCTTATATTTTTCGGGTTGACTTTCTCATCAGCGCCCCCCGTGGGGTAAATAAACACACCGGAGTACTATTGGGTTTCCGCAGAGGTGCACGTCAAATAAATAAATAGCTCCCGTGTAACCCAAATCGAGCCATTGCTCAGATCCTGACTGCCCGCTTCCTGAGCACCAGTCCAGAACATCCAGACACCCCCCCTCCCCCCCCCCCCCCACACCAACACCGGAGAGTCCCCGAACTCCTCCACAGTTTTTGGCTTTCAGCCGTTCCTCAGAGAGGTTACATGCTTAGCTACATGAACTTGAAAAGCACAGCTTCAATTAGAACGTAATGAGCCCACGCAAAACACTTTAAGGGCCACCCCAACACAGCACCGGTGTGTTGTTGCCAATGGTAATATGAATTTAATTACTGTGTGAAAATCGCTCAAAGTCACCCAGGAGCCCCTGACCTTCAAGGGGAATTCCACTAGTTTGCATTAACAATGTGTCCAATAGGTCATGTACAGTAATATGTACTCTATTTTGACAATGTGATGTTAAATCCTCTCATTTAATAGCGTTTTGAGAAGATTTTTATCCACAATTACAAATTTGCAGGGGCGCTGCCATTTTAACAAGTCGCATGATCTACATGCGCGGATGTGACTCGTTACGTGGGGTTCCCGACGCTGGATTACATGGGACACCATTATGCCCAGCGCTGATTTCTCGGATTCTATTCTCATATGATGGAGAAACAGGAGTACGGGTTGATCGGAAGACGGAGGAATAGTTCCATACACAGCCGTGAGCAGTGAGCTCGCTCCCCGAGCCGTGCTAGCGAGTTTCGGGGCTCGGGGAGCGAGCTCACTGCTCCCCCGAGCCCCGAAGCTGTGCCGCTCATGGCTGTGTATGGAAGTATTCCTCCGTCTTCCCAATACTGCTATTTCTTCATCAGATGAGGATAAATTCAAGAAATCAGCGCTGTGCACAATGTAACCGAGCCTTTATTGCGGCACGATACACGTCACATTCGCGAACGTAGGTCATGTGACTCGCGAAAATGGCAGCGCCCCTGAAAATTCGTAATTGGTGATAAAAATCTTCTCAAAACACTATTAAATGAGAGAGGAATTAACATCACATTATCAAAATAGAGTACATATTACATGACCTATTGGATACATTGTTAATGCAAAATAGTGGAATTCCCCTTTAAAGAAAATTAGGCCCCAACACCAGTTTCTTTGTGGACGTTTATAATAATGCAAATTTTTTTTTTAAGGTACGAGGCTTTAAAAGAAAAGTTTTTTTTTTGTGTGTGAAACTCGTATTTGGGAATTTATCCAAAAGAGTGCCAATTGGAATCAGTGTTCTGTAGTGTACAATTGCACTGATTCATACTAAAGAGATCAGTTTATAATATTTAGGTTACTTAGATTGAATTAATTAGATAAATTACCGAAATATGTTCTTTTTTTTCTATGGCAGTTTACAGTATATCCCAAAGTGTGCACGTGTGCGGTATGTGCGTGCGCGTGCACGCTTTGGGATGCTGCCTCAGTTGAAAGGCGGAGGAAATGAAAAGTGTTTTGCAAATGTTTTCACAGCCCGCTGCTGGTGTTTCAGCGCCCTGCTAATGATTAGCGCGGCTCTCGAGGCTTATGTGACATGATCCCACACACCTACGTGCTGAGATACACACACACACACACCTGGTTTGTATGAAACATAGCCTGCACACATACAATTTGACCTTGTGTGTAACAAGTTGATCATGTTTTGGTTATCAAAAAAAAAAAAAAATAGCATTGAGGGGTGAACTATGACTTCAATACGTGGATGGCTTTTTCATTTTTAGAGCATCTTTTGAATTTGAAGGATGTTTTTTTTCTTCCCAAGGTATTCTGCTCTCCATATTGTGTATTACAGTGTAATATATTGTAATAGTACACACACAGCTGCCTCATGATCACAAACTTCCAATTTGTTTCTTTGAGCAAGGCATGCAGGAATAACCTTAGGTAACGAGTCACATGCTCCATCACCAAGGCATTCTTTTCTGATAACATCTGTCCATCCATTTTCTGAGGCGCTTATCCTCACGACTACCGATAAAAACCTCATAGAGATACGTTTTCCAAATCCATACATTAGAATTAGAATGTCTGGATTTGGGGCAATTGATGGTTTTAAAATCATGAAAATTTGTTTCATTTGCTTGACTATGATGACATCTTTATTTTGGAGCAGTACAAGGAATAACGATTCGATTTTGATTGACGAATCATTTGTTATTATTCATTAGTCATTGCAAATCACATCCGGGGATTTTGATGCAGAGTCTGAGCAACGAATCCCAGCCGGGGATTTTTTTTTTTCTTTTTACTTGTAGCCAAAATGTGACTCATCCAGGGAGAAGAAGACACGTAAATAAAATGAAGCAAGTACAAAAAAAAAACAAAAACAGAACAGCTTTAATAGCATCTTCATCCTCATCTTTGTCCTGTTGGCGCTTCACAATATTAATGCAGACCAGCACATTGGGATTACGGCGCTATCACCGGGGGGGGGGGGGGCATCGTTACAGACGTGTAATTGTTTCCATTCTCATACGGCGGGCTCAGAACGAAGGCGCCGTACACCCCCGGACGAGCGAAATGTTGCCATTGTATTATTATGACTTGAATAAATTACATCATGCAAATGAGGACCTCCAGGTGACATCTCTTATAGAATTACAACACAGCTTGAAACGCTTGTGCCACATCCATTTCCTGACAACCTAAACGCACCTCCGCCGACGCACGTACACCCCCCCCCCATCCCTCCCCAGCTCCTCTTGCTTGTCATGGGAACCGACGGTAGAGCACAACTCAGACACCTGATACTTGATTTTTGCATTGTGGATGATGGAAAAAGTGGACAAAAATAATGATAAAAATGGAAAAAAAAGATGTCCGTACAAGCAGAGATTGTTGTGAATACCTGTTTCGAATGTAACCGTTCGTGGGCAGCGTCCCATTTTTGGGACATCGTGATTTTCACGCATTATTATCCTTCGGTATATCAAAATATTTAAGTGTTTTAATCTGAAGCCATTATTTGGTATCAGGAGAGGATTCCTTTCCCTTTCCTTCCTGATCCAACATGGCTGCCTCAATTACACTTGGAGCGTTTTCCAAGAGAAGAAAGGGAGAAAGGTCAGTATGCAACCAAGTTTGTCTTCAAAATGCTAATCCGTCAGTGTTATTAACCCATTCATGGGCAGGGTGCCAATTATTTTTGCCTTATTGCGTTAAAAGTCTCCTAACAGGCCACAATCAAGGAAATAACACTTCTTTTTCATTTAACACATAAAACAAAAGGCAAAAAAGATGTACCCTCTCGCGGGCAGCGTCCCAAAACTGGGACGGGTATGTTATGAGTTCTGTGAAGTGGAACATACTAGAGATATGTTTATTAATTCATTCTTATTCCAGAACAACACTTATGGAGTAATAATACTGATGGATTAGCATTTTGAAGACAAACTTAGTTGCATACTGAACTTTCTCCCGTTTCTTGGAAAACGCTCCATGTGTACTTGAGGCAGCCATGTTGGATCAGGAAGGAAAGGGAAATAACTCCGTGCTAACTTTGATCGATGAGTTATCCTCTCCTTATACCAAATTATGGCTTCAGATTAAAACACTTCAATATTTTGATATACTGAAGGATATAATGTGTGAAAATCACGATGTCTCACAAATGGGACGCTGCCCATGAATGGGTTGATGCGTAAGTGTCGTTCTCGAATGAGAATGAATTAATAAACATATCTCTAGTACAGGTATGTACCACTTCGCAGAACCGATAACATACCCGTCCCAGTTTTGAGACGCTACCCGCGAGAGGGTACATCTTTTTTTTTTTTTTTTGCCCTTTGTTTTATGCGTTAAATGAAAAATAATTGTGATTTCCTTGATTGTGGACTGTTAGGAGACTTTTATCTCAATAAGGCAAAAAGTTTCCACCCTGCCCATGAATAGGTTAAAAGTGCCCAATGTAAAAAAAAAAAAAAAATGTTACTTATACACCAGTGGCTACTAACACACATGATCTCAACGGCCTTGAGGCTACATTAAGAAGCGTTCATCAGATTCCTGCGTGACAGTAATACAAGTGTCGGCGTATAAAAATGTGTCCACATGGGGGAGGATGGCGAGTTAGAATACATTGCATTTATTTATTTAATTTGGGGGTGGGGTGGGGTGGGGGGGCATGCTGTCCTCCTCTTAAAGCCCACCCGCCTCACCTCCCGTCCTTTTTGGTGGCTAACCCCCCCTCTGTGGTCTAAAAGCTTTTTTAATTATGGCAGCCATTAAATGGAGGGAGGTAGGGCTGGCTCTTGGCTCCGACTGATGGTATTGTGTGAATTATATGCGCGTATATATATATATATATATATATATATATACACACACACACACACTTACACATGCTTAAAGATGCATGCAGTTACACTCAACACAAACAAAGTGGCTCCAGAGGCATTTCATTATGTTTACAATGGAAGCAAGGAAGTCTTGCGCAAAAAGTGAAAGCAGAGCTTTCGAAAAGCCGGAGTGTGTACCTGTGCGCGTGCTCGGTGCGTGTGTGTGTGTGTGTGTGTGTGTGATGCGAAAAGCGAACAAATTCATGGTGGCTAAAGATAGTAGACGATGTGAGTCACCCTCTTAAAAGTATCGATTGCTTGCCATAAAGCTACACAAAAAAAAAAAAAAAAAAAAAAAACGCAAAAGAGTGATATCAATTTTTCAGGAGACAAATGAGGTCCCGGTGTTTTTCCAAGATACTAATCCAATTGTCACCCTGCTAAGAGAGGAACACACCCTGCTCTGAACCCCCTCACCGCTGGGTTCACGGTGGCTTCGTGTTCTCCCCAACCAATGGGAAACCTCCATCTTCCATCAGGGTGGGGGGTGACGGACGGCTCTATGCTATCGGGTTACCAGCACTTCCCCGGGGTGTTTTTTTTCCCCCCAAGGTGTCCATATGTGAAGTAAAGGGGGATGTGGCGGGCGAGTTTCAGGTGCACGTCCGATTCAAAAACCCGCCCGCTTCAAAGACGGCGTCTTTACGTCACAACAATAGCCGCGCCGAACCCCCCCCGTGTAACTCCTTGATGTCAGACACCCTATCCTGGGGGTTCTGACACATCCCTCGCTGATGACACTTCCACTTTGATGCTATAACAGAACCACAAGGGGCCATATGGTGCGACCCGCTGGGGTGACATTACCTGCAAATAGATGGTCACATGAAATATAGGTGGGAAAATCTAATGAGGTTATCCGGACCGGATAACAAAGGCTCAACTTCTCCTGTCTGGCTTGTAATTGTGCATGTTACAGCGTCTGGTTCTTGGAAAAAATATTGTTTCGCATGACGCCCAGAGTTTTGTCCGATACCGTTAAACATTTAGAAGGTGATGATAAACGAAGGCACGTGGAAAAATGAGAGACACTTGGCATAGAGGACCCATATTTAATGAATAATGACCCCTGGTTTTACACAAACTCGCAATCATTAACTATGATTGTAAAAAAATAAATAAATAAAAAGGACAGCGGGTTGGCTCCTCTGTACACAAAGCGCGTTCCAACCACACGTTGAATTTAGGTAAATCTCTTTGAGAACAATGCATATTTGTAAAAAAAAAAAAAAAAGTCTGTCGGGGAGAGGTTTACCGAAGTTTAACGTGTGGCCACAACACGCCGCTGTGTACGTTGGAGATGACTCGTCTTTTTTTTTTTTTTTTTAACGCATTGTGCCAACTTGGCATTATAAATACTTCTTGGGGATTTGAGATTGAGAAGAATAATTCCTACCTGAAATGAAGTGATCGCTACATGGTCGTGTGTATTTGGTTGGGCACCATCCATCACGTTTAATTGGCGAAATCCATCAATCTTTTCTGTTCTTTTCAGCTGGTATTGCAGGGAATGATCTCTTTGAATATCTGTCTCGTCTGTTGTCACGACCAACAGCACAACAAGTCTCGGGCATTGTGAATATTCTGCTCCGGTTCAATGTCCCCCACACTGTCGAGTAGCTCTTTTTGACCTGCAATATGGCGCCGTGAAAATGGTGACGTCATGCACGAGCTCTATAGAATAGTAGTAAACCTACGGCCTACTACACTGATGATCATTCTATACTGACTACACGAACAGTCGTTCTTTAAGCCAAACTGGAGAGGCACAAAACTGTTTCAAAAGAAAAAAAAACTTTATACAATAAGTAGTCAGTCAAGATGTCTTCTTTTACCAGGGTGTTCATTTTGTAACAATGATTGGCAGAGAGCTGTCATTTCACTTCATTTTCCCCTCATCTTGCGCATCCCTGGGGTCCTCAATGAAAAATAAAAAACTGCAAAGATGATATAAGATAGAAGTGGATGCTACGCATGTATATAGTGTGCACGGTGGCTCGGAGCCAGGCGTCTCCTCTAATGGCTGCGATCAACCTCCCACCTTTCACACATTAACACGCACAGTCTGTGATGATGATGCGAAAATGACAAAGAAGAAAAGGTGCGCACTGCAGGAGGCCGATATCGATCCGAGGCGCATCACCACGACTCCATTTCCCTTCACACGCATCCAATTACGCTGGACCGCGATTTGGTAAGCAGCGGGAGAGATGAGACGACACACGCACACATACACACCCAAATTGACAGCGTCATAAAAGTCCTCCCTCAATAGGTGGCAAAATCAGAGGTTGTTTTCAGAGACGGTCTGACATCCAAATTTCCCTCACCCAGTGAAGCGATTGTTCCCAAATGTCCGTAAACATTTAATCCATCTATCTGTATTGTTTTATCAATATGTCCAATTTTTTTACAATCCATCCATTTTATCTATCGTGCTAGTGTCAAAGTCTGGTTTTGCCTTCGAGTTCAGTCGAAAATCATAGTGTCCAACTGAGCAACTGTTGGAACTGTCTTGGGCCAACCACATATCGAGGAACACCACCACAACACGACTCTACTGTACGACTGTGACTAAAAAAATCCCTCCCATCCGCGCACTTGGTGACCCTCGCACACAAAACTTCGACGCCTGGCATTCTTATCCGGAAAAAAATGTTTTAAGGCACCACATCTACTGTACTGCATTATATTTTGTTGAAGTACAGACTGCCTATGCCTAGAGAAAGCCTATGACAGAGTACCAAGAGAGGAACTGTGGTACCGCATGCGCAAGTCCGGTGTGGCGGAGAAATATGTTAGAATAGTCCAGGACATGCAGCAAAACAGCGGTGAGATGTTCCGTAGGTGTGTCAGAAGAATTTAAGGTGGAGGTGGGACTGCATCAGGGTTCCGCACTGAGCCCCTTCCTGATTTGCGGTAGTAATGGATAGTCTGACAGACGAGGTTAGACTGGAATCCCCTTGGACCATGATCTTCGCAGATGATATTGTGATCTGGACTGAAAGCAGGGAGCGGGCAGAGGAACAATTGGAAAGATGGAGGCACGCAATCCAGAGCAATGGTGAATGTCATAAGAGAGTGAAGAAACGGGTCCAAGCGTTGTGGGACAGTTGGCGGAAGGTGTCTGGTGTTCTATGTGACAGAAGAGTCTCCGCTAGGATGAAGGGCAAAGTTTATAAAACAGTAGAACAATTGGAAAAATGGAAAGGAGAGGAATGAAGATTAGCCGAAGGAAAAGAGAATATGTACTTGAATGAGAGGGATGGAGGGGGAAGAGTGAGGCTACAGCGAGAAGAGATAGCGAGGGTGGAGGACTTCAAATATTTAGGGTCAACAATCCAGAGCAATGGTGAGTGTCATAAGAGAGTGAAGAAACGGGTCCAAGCGGGGTGGAACAGTTGGCGGAAGGTGTCTGGTGTTCTATGTGACAGAAGAGTAGGAGAGCGAGGATGAAGGGCAAAGTTGAAAAACAGCGGTGAGGCCGGCCATGATGTACAGATTCGAGACGGTGGCACTAAAGAGACAACAGGAAGCAGAACTTGAGGTAGCAGATATGAAGATGTTGAGGTTCTCACTCGCTGTGAACAGGTTGGATAGGATTAGAGAGGGAACTCATTTGAGGGACATCCAAAGTTGGATGTTTTGGACACAAGCTTCAAGAGAGCAGACTTCGGTAGTTTGGACGTGTTCAGAGGCGAGAGAGTGAGTATAATGGTAGAATGGTGGTGAGGATGAGCTGCCAGGGAAGAGAGCGGGAGGAAGACCAAAGAAAAGGTTGATGGATGTTGTGAGGGAGGAGGGATGGACCAGGATGCACGAGATAGGCTTCGATAGAAAAAGATGACACGCTGTGGCGACCCCTGACGGGACAAGCCGAAAGAAAAAGAAGAAGACTGCATGACTCGGTTGTCGACAAAGAAACAGATTGTGTCATTTTTGTGGCGCAACCTCCTGTGGTCTTACGTGGCGGTTTTGATTGGCTATGATACCTCCAACATTACGTAGCAGTCTCGGTCGGTTACAAATTTAATGCAGAACCTCACACACTGCGTGATAGTTCAGTCATTTAACTATCTCGCTGTCGGTCTGTCTGTCTTTAAGTACGGTGCTGGCATCGGGATGTGAAAATCAGCTTTCTTTCCACGACCCAGCAATTTTTCTCAGAGTGTCGTAAATTTTCTTGTCCGTCATCCATCCGTCCTTTTTTCTGATCCAGAATCACAGGTTTCGATACAACAATGACACTGATTATGGACCCCCTGCCCCCCCTGCAGCCATTGCACTTTCAGCGCTTGCTTCTGGCCGAGGATCAAACTTTTCTCCTCGCTGGCATCAAAAGGAAAAAAAAAAGAAAACTGGCAATTTGCTCTCGGACTCCTTTGGGGGTTAAGAATAAGGTCCGTCTGGGTATGACATGCAACATTGATTTTGAGGACCTCGCTGACCTTTTCCCCCGGACCCCCCTCTCTCACACGTGTGTGACGTGCTTGAGTGGGTTTGCGCCGCGAACACAGGTGCGTTTGCGGGGCGTCGCGGCGTGGAAGGCGTTGCGATGTGGTGGGTGTCCGCTCGGCAAGTTGTTCGGGGGTGATTCATTCAAAGACTTCCCAGCTGTGACCGAACACCTGCTCAGCTGCTTTTTTTGTTTTTAGGGGACAACTGGATAGCACATCTGGCTCACAGATCTGAGTTCTGGGTTCAAATCCAGACTCACCTGTGTGGAGTTTGCATGTACTCCCCATGCCTGTTTTCCAAATCCCCCAAAACATGCACTGTAGGTTAATTGGGACTCTAAATTGCCCGTACGTGTAAAAGTGGCTGCGAATTGTTGTTTTTATGTGCTCTGTGACCGGCTGGCGACCAGTTGAGGGCGTATCCGACCTCTCGCCCGGAGTCAGCTGAAGTAAGCTCGAGCCCAAGTGCAACCTAGTGAGGATAAGCGAGTCATAAAATTAATGGATGTATGTGTGCCCGTGTGTGGCAAAAAATGTGCTTTTGTAATTCCTGTGACATTTTGAGGTTAGTGGTTGTTATGTTTAATTGGTGTTCGGCTTGTGAGGTGTTAGTTGTAAGGTCCCTGGACCCAAAAAGTATAAGAAACCTTCCAGCCGTGTTCCACGTGCAACTGATTGCATGTGAATGAAATTGTGGGCCTCAATTGCATTTTTTGCTTGTTATCATAATGAGCGAGCCCTCTAACGTGACGTAGTTGTACGCCATGAGTCCTCATGGCGTCCTCTGTGTGGCTACAAAACGATGATAAAGTGACTAAATGTGTTTGCCATATGTATTTCTTTATCATGTTAGCTTAAACCAGGGGTCGGGAACCTTTTAGGCTGAGAGAGCCATAAATGCCTAAATGTATTTCAAAATTTGAAAAGAGACATGCAATATTTTAAAAACTAAATGCAGGTGTATTTGAGCCAAGACTTTTAAAGTACAATAAGTCTCTGAATTCTTTTAAATAATATTGTTATGATGTTGCTCACGCTGACTCAGCTGGTAAAGCGTTGGCCTCACAGTTCTGAGGTGCCGGGTTCAATCTCGGACCCGCCTGTGTGGGCTGTGCCTGCGTGGGTTTTCTCCGGGCAATCCACTGGGGACGGGTATGTTATCGGTTCTGCGAAGTGGTACATACCTGTACTAGAGATATGTTTATTAATTCATTCTCATTGTAGAACGACACTTACGCATTAACCCATTCATGGGCAGCGTCCCATTTTTGGGACATCGTGATTTTCACACATTATATCCTTCAGTATATCAAAATATTGAAGTGTTTTAATCTGAAGCCATAATTTGGTATAAGGAGAGGATAACTCATCGATCAAAGTTAGCACGGAGTTATTTCCCTTTCCTTCCTGATCCAACATGGCTGCCTCAAGTACACATGGAGCGTTTTCCAAGAAACGGGAGAAAGTTCAGTATGCAACTAAGTTTGTCTTCAAAATGCTAATCCATCAGTATTATTACTCCATAAGTGTTGTTCTGGAATAAGAATGAATTAATAAACATATCTCTAGTATGTTCCACTTCACAGAACTCATAACATACCCGTCCCAGTTTTGGGACGCTGCCCGCGAGAGGGTACATCTTTTTTGCCTTTTGTTTGTATTATTATTACTATTATTATTATTACATTAATATTATATACATGATAAAATTTTATATTATATATTTATATTATTATTATTTATTTAGTTATTTTCTTAATTTTAAATCCTCATTTTATATACAGTGCTGTTTTTTTCATCATTCAAGTTTGGTTGGGTTGTTAACAAAAAACTGCTCTCTGTAGTGTCTCAGACATTTATTTTTTGTTTTACGGGTGATTTAACATCAGAGCAAGATCTGCTATCCATCTTTTTGTGTATTCTATTGTGCACGAGAACTATATCTTCATTCTTTCATGTTTTCTGTGATTTGGGGGTCTTGAATAATACTAACAGCCACCGGCACCAGCGGCGAACAGCTCGGACATGTGGAAGCAATCGAGCCCGTCCGACTTGTCGCTTCCTCCCTCGTCATTTTCTCCGCCGTGATGAAGAACCGACGGCCGAGTCCGTCATGCCTGCCCCCGGCCCATTATAGAGGTCACTCGGAGTCGATCGTGGACCAACGAGAACCCCGGCAGGAAAGTCTGTGATACAAAGCGAAGGAGTCATGCTGGGATTTTCACTGGAGCTTCGCGAGGAAGGAAAAGCTCATGACTAATGCCTTGTTTACACTCTTTGGATCGTTGGACTAGCGTAATTGCCCTCCAAGTCGATCAATCAAAGAATCAATCAGCTTGTGTAAACATATTAATCATTTTAAAATTCCCAGTTTCGGATGGCCCCGTCGAGTCGAGTCAGACTCCAACATCCGAGCAGGAAGCGACAGGTTACGATAGCAGACAATGTCTCATTCCTTTCAATCAGCTACCGGCTCGCTAAAACCAGATTTTCTTGGAGGCTTCGCGGGCTTAAGGTGTGTCAGCTCCGCGGCTTGGTAGTTATGTCAACCCTGACCTCACAGGAAATATTGAAATAAGATGTCAGAGAAGGTTTTGTAGTTCAGTCTTCTGGTGATTCATTTTGTGAGTACACTTGATACCTGCGCCAAGCGTAAAGCGCAACTGGGAAGCTTTTGTATTTATCTGAAGTTGGAAGAAATTCATGGCCTTGACACTGTCTAAGTCAGCTGTTTACCTGGCTCTTGTCCGTGTAGTTGTTCTGTTTGAGAGGTTATATCTGTCGACTTGCTTCCACGTGAATACGAGAGGTGAGAGAGTGGTTTTGTGTAATATAATTTCCCTAAACCAAGACTGAGTATTCACAGCTGGTACCGACTTCCCCTGGCCAGATGTTTTTTCTCGTCACTTTTCTGTGTGAATGGTTGATACGAGGAACGAAAATGTACCCGCTACTGTCAGAGGAGGGACTGTGGCTATGTGAAAGGGGAGGAACATGGAATTCTCCCATCCTGTTGGGTTTCAAGCAAATCCCCACTGTTTGACCATTATTTTATACGAGAAAGGACTCCATAGCCCCCTCTCCTTTCTAAACCAGATTTTTTTTTTTTCCCTTGTCGCCATTCTGTGTGAACAGCGCATGAAATTGAGGGTTGAAGTCAACTCGCCAATTACTTGGCTTCTTCAGAAGCGTAACGGAAACAAGAGGCGGGAATGTGAAACTGGCACCGGGGTCTGGGGTTTAGCATCCACATTTTTCGCTTTGTTGTGTTGGAAGAAATCGGCACAGTTCGACAACTATCTTATCTTATCTGGCAACGCTTGTAGACTTTTTAATTGTTCAGCATGAAAGACACAGACAAAGAATGGGGGAATTGACATTGACCCATGAATTTCCCGGCTTTTGAGGTATTATCAGAGGCTGGACGACAGCTGTGTGAAAGGGAATATTGCAGAGATTGTGCTTACCAGGCTTGTGGGGGTTAAAACCCACGATTCACTTCACTTATGTTATATGTTGTTATGTTATAATGACATATCCCATTTCATACTGCCCATCAATACAAGCTATCTGTCATGATATCTGTTTTTGTTGACTTGGTTTTGATTGAATGTTATTCATATTTTGTCAAGTTCCAAGTGTCACACAATCAGGTCTTGTCAGCTCATTTGGTTTTCGTCCCGAGCTCGTCAGCCCTCTACCTTGTGTCAACCAATCAGCTCCCTCCAGCCAGTCGTGTCTTGTCCAAGTGTGCTTCGTTGCCTCGTCACTTTGTTTGTATTTAGGTCACTGGGTTTGTTCAGTCTGTCAGATCATTTTTATCGCTGTATGTCAAGTCCATAATTATATCTTGTTTCCTGTTTTGGTGAATTTATTCCTAGTATTTCTTTGTAACTAATTCTTGAATCCTGTGACAGATTTTTTTTCCAAGATCTTTTTTGTCATTTCAGTTTTTGTAAATACTGATTTTGAGACATTTTGCACTGTGTTTTCCTGTGCAGGGGTGCTCTCTTTTTTGCCATGTCCACAAACATTACATTTGTCTGGACTTTTGTCTATCAAATGAAGCAACGCACACCCTAATACTGCTGCAATGCCCCACTTTGTTAGGATCTGTTTGACAGGCACAGGTGGTTAAATGCCTGAGCTTCTGTTATAATTCTAATGTGGCAATTTTTTCGAAACTCAACACTCCCGGGATTTTTTTTTTTTTTTTCTCTGCATCGGTGGAGGGCCCTGCTCAATTGAGTGTTCCTGAAATTGGATTCTGTCTTTCCTAAGTGACAGTATGGCGATCTCTATCTCTGGGGATGTTCTTCCAGTCCAAAAATGGCAACTGAAATTGCAAATTCATCCCTGGCTCATAAGCGGTCGCAGACCTCGCCAGCTGCCCCTCGGGCGTCCACTCGGGACGAGAGGCGCGAATGACAGTAGGCGCGGAAATTGCCGTCTACCCGTCACCGCCGCGAAGTCTTCCCAGCAGGTGAAGCTCGCTGGTGGTCCTTGGGTGGAGAGCCTCTCTCTAACCCACCGTGCTGCCTGCCATCATAACTTGAACCCGTAACCATGGAGCCCTACTTTCAAATCATTACCCTTGCTAGAAAATGACCAACTGTAGTTTTGAAATACAAACTCCAGCTAGAAACCCCAGTTTAGAACACTAATATGGGTTTGAAATCTTACCACTTGTTTGAAACTCTAACACGGGTTTCTAAACCTAATTTGAAACCCTCACCCTTCTTTGAAAAACTAATCCCTCTTTTGTAAACCAAACTTCAATCCTAATTTGAAACACAAACTCGAGTTACAAGGATATTGAAACCCAAACTTGAAGCGTTAACTCGAGACCCCTACTCTGACATGAAACTCTAGTTTGAAACCTTAACCATGTTTTGAAATCCAATTTTAGCCCCTAAATCTCGCTTGAAACCCTCCCTTTACTTCACTCTAGTCTTAGATTAAGACTCCATCTGAGTCTTAAAAGCCTAGTTTGAAATGCTAACTTTTGCTTGTTACCCTAGTTTCAAACCCTAACTGTAGTTTAAAAATCTAACTATGGTTTTGAACCATACTTTAAAATTCAAACTCTGGTTTGAAATCTTAACCCTGGTTTGAAAGCCTTAGCTTGTCGTGCACCTTGTAACATCTGACTGTGGATCAAGTAGCAGATCCCGATCCAATCCAGTCATTAGCCCGAGACCATGGTGGTCCAGGCAGCGGCTGGCAATTGTCTGGCTCACCTCCTAATGGCATCCGCAGAGCCATCTTGAAGAGTTAGCACTCCTGCCGGGCTGGCCTGCCTGTACAACAAGGCAGGGCTGCGTGTTGAGATTTACGTGGATTCTGACAAAGTCAGGCTGGTGAGAATGGAGAGACTCTGCGCACTTCAGTCCTGCTTCATTGGATTGCTTTGACCGAGAATGATCTTGGTGAAGCGGGGAAAAAGACAAATGAAACCTCGCTGTCAGCGCGCTCTCCTCCCCGCGACCCCTCCCCGATACGCCGCGACAGCCGGTCCATGTCTTCCGAAGGGTGGCGCCTAACACATGTCAGAGCGCGATGACACGCTCCGACAGGTAACTCCTGGCTGACAAATGCCATATGTTACCAACACTGACCTCTCTCACAGGAAATGGTACACTTTGCACTTTATTGGGCTCTTTACGTGTCTGTTCTGCTTTCTAAATAAGCTATAAATCCCCGAAAAATGGTCTTCGTGCAGAGTTAAAGGTCCTTGCAGTCATCTAAAATGGATTTTCTCTGAAGGACATTGCAGTCGGTTCTCAGTTTTGGACGAGGTTCAATTCTCATGGATGCGACATAGCCCAAGTTTGTTTGTAAGTTGGGATGGGCCTTTGTGTTTCACACTAGTAAATTCATAATTACAGTAAATATTCACATGAAAAATGCTTCAAGGGCATACATATGAGACAATCAAATGAAAAATAGTTGGAGCAGAACAGGCTGAAAACGGAACTGACACAGAACTGGCAAACTGAAGACTCCCTGTACAGACGTCACAATTTCAATTTCTATTTTATTTGCGCTCATCTCTTGAGAAGCAAGATATCATTTTCGGGGGGTCCCAATGTAGAACACAAAAACTAATGCAAAACATACAATACAACAATACATATTGTTCTATCACTCCTATGACACGTACAACCCACCCGCCCCATCACCGACTCAAATGTAAAAAATATGTTTACACCACATTACAGACACGGAACAGGATAGCAATAGAATCCCACATCAGATGTGACGGAATACCACAGCGATATTGTGTGAAGTCATAAAACAAAACACAAAAGCGAGCTTGCAT
This sequence comes from Syngnathoides biaculeatus, assembly GCF_019802595.1. NCBI lineage: Eukaryota > Metazoa > Chordata > Actinopteri > Syngnathiformes > Syngnathidae > Syngnathoides > Syngnathoides biaculeatus. Next base: position 17,041,488 of record NC_084655.1, on the reverse strand, counting down.
GTAAGTGAGAACATAAATTTCTTGGAAAGGTCAGAAAATTGGTGACAAGGAAGGAAGAGTATTCAAATCAGATGAGGCTTTGAACATGAACGATGTGGCCTATTTCTTTATGGTTTTTGGGGAATATGAAAGATGGATTTGTCATATTTCGAATTGGATATGGAAGTACACACTGTATCAGAAACTGTTTACATATGGTGGAATATGGAAAAAACTGACACCTGGACTTTGGGTGTAGCTCGTACAGGAGGCCTCAAAAAGTTCTGAATGGACATTTCAATATAAATCGGCATAAGGACTTACTCAGAATATGAAGAGGTTTGAGGGTTAGGGTCAATAGGGTTTGGGGGGTTTTGGGGTTTGGTGGTCCAGCTTCCTCTTACATCCCAAAAACATGCACGTTAGGTACATTGGAGACTTCAAGTTGTCGAAAAGTGGGAATGTGAACCCTCAAAAAATGGATTGATGGATATTTTGTCTTATTTGCTCAGTCCATCATTGCTATGACCATCGACGTGTAGACCGGTCACTGATCGTGTGACCGGTGACTGAAAAGTCGATCAACGGCGGTACAGAACCGTCAAAACGTGATGGAAGGCAGGACAGAACAGGACAAAAATACAATTTTTCTCACTGTGAATGCAATGCATTCCGGCTGAAGTAACGAAATCTCCTGACCTGACACTTCCAAATTGCAATATGGCTATTTTAATACTTTTCAAAACCCAGACCGGTAACCTCTTTTTGCCTTGGATGCGTTTGATGTGGAAAGAAGAATTTGGGTCACCCTGCAGGAACAGACGCCTACGACTTTAAGTGTCAATTCTGACAGGAGGCCTGCTGATGCAAGTTTTGGTCGGATTATTGCATCCTTTGAGCCGTGGTCGGTGGTCCGCTTGACACCAGGAAGCGCCACATTTGATAATAACTTTCACTGGTCAGTATAGGAAATATTCCCATATTTTCTTTCAATAGTTTGTCCTCTCGGGGGGAAAAATATGAACATCAATCGACTTTTCAACACCGTTGACAGTGAAAAGGAAAACAGTGACGGTAAATTGAGACGCTTGACTGCCCATCACGTCAAGTCACAAGCGGTGAATATTATATTAAGTAAATATTGTGTTTTATAAATTACTGCAATACACACTAGGAAAGACCACAAGCTGTATTTGAAGGTAATTCCTTGTGGAGGGAAAAAAATGCAGGTAATAAATATGAAGGAACCAAATTGTTTGCAGTCTCCACATTTGGGCAGTCAGAAGGAGCCATATAGTATACCCGACCTGTAGTCATATCATATCATCATCATATCTGCCAAACTCCTGCTTGTAACGTGAGCTGAGGTCATTGCCATCTTGTAGCACTCATAATTAAAAAATTCTGTTTGCAAGTCAATGCAAAAAAAAAAAAAGGAAAAAATGGACTGACAACAGCTTATATCTCAAAAAAAAAAAAAAAAAACTTGAGTATTGTTTGTCTGTATCAGGGTACCCCAGACTTTTTTACCCCAAGATTTACTTTTCAAGCAGCCAGCCTCTCGCGAGGGGGTGGTGACGTCATTTTTTTTTTTTGAATGACCAATGATGAAATAGAATGACCAAGTCACAAAGATCTACCCACTACAAAAACACAAAACATGTTTATTTTTAAGCATATTGAGGATTCTTTATGCATAAATGTACATTTCTGTGCCTCGCATAACCGCACGAGCCAATATTACACAACGTAATTCACTTTAAATATTTTTAACTATCTGAGTTCACGTTGATGATCACGAAACGCCATACGCATGAAAATGCACACCTGTCACTCACGTCAGTGGATTTGTCCAACGGCAGTGAGAAACACTCACAATCTTCGATGTCCTTCCACACATCGGCCATGTTTTCACAGCGCCGTGTAACTGTACTCCTTTACAGCTGCGGAGATTTTATTGAAAATAATATTTCCGCCTTATTTTTAAAAGATCGGAACAACATGTCAGCTACAGTATGCCTCCTTTCCCATCTCTCCGTCTTGGAAGGACTTCTGGTTATTAACGATGATGTGACAAACCCGGAAACGATGCTTCGGTGGCGGCTTTCGCCATTGAACTTCATTGTGTGAAAAGTGACTGCTGTGCGGCTAATTGGGATTTTAGTGCGTTCACTTTTCTCATTCTCAGCTTGCTGTTCGGCAGAATGTCGGCGTCGTATTTGAAAAGTTTGAAAAAGCGAGTTTGAAAATTTCACTCCACTGGCAGATGAGGGAAACGGACTTGACATGGTGAAAAATATGTCCGTCTCCCATTCTGTATGAAAGTGTTTTTTCTTTTGTGCGGCAGCATTCATACTCATGTTTGATAAGATTTCTTGAGCAAGGGCTTAAAACATGCTGACTAGCATGTTTTCCTGTACTAAGTGTCGTTGTTTGCACACGCACGGTGAACTAAAGATCATAAAATACAACAGTCTTTTTTTTGTTTGTTTGTTTTTTTTTGGCACGCCGTCGCGATCGACCCAAACTGCCTCAATCGAGGCATTGAGCACCCCTGGTCTATTTTTTTACCCACCCTCTGGTCGCCCAGGCACACACATCTGAAGAAGCAGCAATATGTCCGTTACAAATGTAAATAAATGAAAATAAAATGGTTAAATTTTTTTAATTCATTTAAAGTTTCCCATCTTAGAAAAATAATCATTTTCAGACTAATTAATTGAAATTGAACAATTTACCCTGCTACACCGAATGATCGTTTCACATTAATATTGGCTATTGATTTATAATACTTTATATTTCATTTAATTTCACTTTGGGGTGTGGCGGCAACGTCCAGTTCTTGTACATTTTTAAGAGCGTTTACTGTATTGTTAAAAAAAAGTGCGTCCATCTCAACTTTTGCAGCTTTTATAACCGCAGGCTGGATGTCGGCACGGCTGCCACTTTTTTTTAATAAGCTCATTATGCAAACGTCGGCCTCTGAAAGGCACCAAAAAAGATTTGTTGGCGTTCCTGCAGTGGTCGGAATGTGAAGGTGAACAGAACCCAACAAAAACCAACTTTGGAATGTGTTGCAGGTTTCTGACATGGCTGCGTTGGCTTTGCCGTGTTATACGACACATTTGGAAACGCTTGACGATTATTTATATATATTTTTATGACATACTTGATATATGTAAGATAAGTGTAGCGCCTCAGCAACCAGCTTTGAAATGTTTTTGGATGAGCAAGCCCGAATCAGCACTTTGAGCAAACTTTGGCGGCTCGGTGTGTAATTTTGGCTTTAATGCGGATTGCAATGTCCCGTGAGGGTCTTTTTTTTTTTTTTTTTTTACTTTTGACCCGTGTCAGATTCTTGTTGACATGCAGCTTCAGTGTGTGTTTTTTTTTTTTTTTTTTTTTGGTTATTTGCTGACAAACCATTTATTATTTTTGTGATTAATGCCTTACAAGTGTTGCACAATAACTATAACAATCTCAGCTGCAATGCACTGTTAAACCTTTGGTGATCAGACATTATTCTCTTTTCATTTAATGCACATAACTCTAATGTGGTGAGTGAAATCCAAACTCTCAGAAACCCATTAAAACATTTTTGGGGAAAATTACCATTACATTTATTCAGACGGTTTTGTTTTTGTTCTTATTTAAAAATAATTCTACAAATAAATAAATAAACACATAGATTTATATATATATATATATGTTTGGGTTTTTTATTCAAGTGAAGTTCTTAAAACATTTAAAAAAATATTTTGGGTAAAAATTGGGATTCAATTTATTCTGATGGCCTTTTTTTCTTATTACAGAAAAATGATGAAAAATTTCTTTCTTTATCCCTGAACATCTCCGCTTTTTGCTCCTTGCAGCAACGACTGAAAGAGCTCCAGATGCTTTTTTTGCGTGTTTTTTTTTTTTTTTTAATTATTGCTGTTGTTTTTTGGTGGTCTTGAAATATGAATTAATTTGAATGAGTCTGCACTCATAGCCCAGGTACCCAATGCACACTTCGCCACTGTGTAATATTAACTATGCTATTTGTTATTTCTGTCAATGTTACATCGAGGTCAAGTAACGCAATATAATTTCCACAAAATATAACAAGTAATTTTGGATGTATTCCATTTTGAAAATAACTCTGGAAAGAAAGGAAGAAAGTAAATAAACTGTCAATAAAGTGGACTCCGATGTCAAATGTAATCAAGGTGTCTCACTGTGATGAATCTAATTATGAATAATCCCCAAACTGTTCTTGTGGATCCAGTGACGGGGAATGTGGCTTAAGTCCTATTGATCTTTTTTGCTGCGTGATCCTGATTGCTTCATCTTTGCCAGACCCCTGCTACCTCCATGACCCTTCTAAGCCCATCGATCTCATTATTTTAAGTGTTTCCATAAATCGCCCCCGCCCCCACCCAGCCGTTGAATGGCTTTCCGTGAGTGTAATTCCCACGGGCAGCACCTTTGCTCCTCTCGATCAGCTGTTTAAGTATTTTTGCCTTTCCTGGATTCCTGCACCCTTCAGAGTGCCTCTTCAGGGGCGGATTGAATTCTGCCCCTAATTACGTTTGAGTCCTCCCGATTACATTTTTGAGAAAGGGGGGGGAGGGGGTGGATGGGTGGGGATTAGGGTTAGTAGTACAGCAAGTCTTCTCACTGAGAATCGAGTACTCTTACTACCCTTTTTTGATTGTTCTCTTTTGAACTATTTGTCAGACGTCTGCTGCAGCTGTCCAGTGATTTTTTTCAAGTTTTTTTTTTTTTTAAATAAAATAAAATCTTGCCGAATGATTTTTTTAAAATATTATTTATTTATTTATTTGGGTGGTATGCATTTTAAAAGTCTGCGTAAAATCATTCTTTAATCAACTTGAGGGTTTTTTTATGCTACTTTCTTGCAAAAATACAGCCGATTACAAACGGCTGGACTATATGCCACCAGGTTGTCACAGTGACAACAAGGCACTCTAAAGTGGCTACACTAGCAGGAAGCCTTTCTACGAGCTTGCCGTGTTTTTGTTTTTTTTTGTTTGTTTGTTTATTACCTCATTTTAAAGGTGAATTCCAGTGGTTTGCATGAACAACGTATCCAATAGGTCATGTAATATGTACTCTATTTTGACAATGTGATGTTAAATCTTCTCTCATTTAATAGTGTTTTGAGAAGATTTTTATCGACAATTACGAATTTTCAGGGGCGCTGCCATTTTTGCGAGTCACATGACTTACATGCGCGGACGTGAGGTGTACTGTGTTGCAACAAAGGCTTGATTACATTGTACCCAGCGCTGATTTCTCAGATTTAACCTCATCTGATGAAGAAATAGGAGTATTGGTTGATCGGGAAGATGGAAGAATACTTCCATACAGATTTGAAGGTGTGGCTGTAAATAATGTTCAATATTCGGATGGTTCTTCGGGCCGAATGACGCCGGTGTCTGACTACTCGGAGGCCTACACGCGACATAAGTGCGTAAACAAAGGCCCCCGGAGCTCCTGGCCGGCAGACGCGGATGGTTCTTCGGACGAGAATGACGCGGACCGGCGGCGGGCCACGAGCCGTGCTTCGGTGTCCGGCGGAGGCTGTTAGCCGAAGCTCGTCAGACTCCGCGGGCCTTTGTTTAAGTGATTATGTCCCGCGCGTAGGCCTTTGGTGCGGTACCTTACACGTCACGTCCGTGCACGTAAGTCATGTGACTCGCGAAAATGGCAACGCCCCTGAAAATTCGTAATTGCCGATAAAAACTTCTCAAAATACTATTAAATGAGCGAGGATTTAACATCACATTGTCAAAATAGAGTACATAAAAATGACATATTGGATACATTGTTAATACTAAGCACTGGATTTACCCTTTAACATTCAGGGTTTTTTTTTCTTTTTTTCTATTGCTTCATAACTAAAAAAATATTTTAGCATCAACACCACTTTCTCAGTTTCATAAATGCAAATTAAAGAAAACATTAAGGTCAAAGTCACTGTCTTGCCAAACATTTTTCAGAAAAAGCTCGTTTTCTCTGCTTTGTGGTAAGAAATTTGTGTTTTTTTTGGGTCAAACCAACCCACTTCCCACCGCTGATTACTAAAGAACGGAAAAACCTAATAACAAACTTTTACCGGTGAAAGATGAGCATCTACTTCTGCTTATATTATCATAAAACACAATATTCTGTAGGTCTGGTGAAATCAGTCAAAATACAATATAGGATCCTGGCAATATGGGCAACTCTGCTCTGAAAACTGCTGGTAATGAATAAGTTACGGTACCTCAGCCATCTCGTGCACGATATCTTTCAAAATCAGTCGGATTCTTTCTCTAGCGACCTGCTCTTTTGCGGATGTTTTCCGGACACGTCACTTGTAAATGTTGCCCTGCGAAGAAAAATAAACGAAGTGCATCAAAGCGGATTGAAGTGGAGTGTATATAATAGGCAAGGACATGTCCTATTAAGGTCAGCGTGCATGGCAGTAACAGGTGAGCGGGAGCCCTCTGAGGAGTTGAACACAACCGGCCACACAAAAGAAAGTATGATTGCAATCTCCCCTCATGCTATTTCTATCAAATACTCCCCCCCCCCCCCCGCATTGTAAACGTCAAATCAGGCCCCCAAGATTGGCCTTTGATAGATTAGCGTTAGTGGCTAACCACAAGGCTAACCGAGTCCATCCTTTCAACTGGCGTGGCGGTCGATCTCTCGGCTCGTTTCGAGTAGAAAAGAAAAAGTCTTTACTGGAATTGGAAAGACAGCTTTGCCGGGATGTGTGCCAGAAAATGTCTTGAACACACAAAGACACGGGCGAGCATGAAAGCAGATCATTGCAATCAGTAGAAATAATCCAAACAGTCCAAAAAAATGTCCGCTAGGTTACTCCTTAACCTGTGTTAGAGTAACTGAGACATTTATCGACCGTAGTTCCTTGAAAGTTCTTCATGACAGCCACCATCTTGCACTGTAGAAATAAACAGGACCACTGGAAATAATCAACTGAATACAAAATATCTTCAGTTATGCTCGGGCACATGCAGGGTCAATGTATCTCGTACGATTACCGTACTTTGCGGCCTACAGAGCACCCCTGATTATAAGCCTCACCCAGTACATTTGTAAAGGAAATATCATTTGGTACATACATAAGCCGCAGCTGCAAGTGCCCACATTGAAACACAAGATATTTACAAAGAAAGACGCTACACAGAGTTTTCAAAGGTTTAATACCTTAGCTTAGCTTAACATAGCAAGAACATGATAGCACGAACAGGACTGGTAAAAAAAAAAAAAAAAAAACATATGGGTAAAAATAAAAAAAACAGCCGTGGCAGCGACACAGTAGCAACACGGTAGCACAGCACTAACAGGGCCGGTTAAAAATAAAATCATCACTGAGAAGTGACACTAACGCTAGCACGGCGGTAACAGGGAAAGTTAAAAAAAACATACCGGTAAAAAAAAAAAAAAAAAGAAAAAAAGCTGTGGCAGCGACACAGTAGCAACACGAAAGCATAGCGCTAACAGGGCCGGTTAAAAAAAAAATAAAAATCAGCACTGAGAAGTGACGCTACCACTAGCGCGGCACTAACAGGGAGGGTTAAAAAAAAAACATTCAGGTAAAAATTACTGAAACACGGCAGTAACACAGCAGCAACACGCTAGCACAGCGCTAACGCAAGCCCTAACAAAAAAAACATACTCGTAAAAGTCACTTCCTCGGCAGATATATTCCACCGGTCTCACGCTGACCTTTTCCGCTCGACTGCCCCCTTGCAGCTGTTTGAAAAAATGTACAAATTAGCTGCATCACCACATAAGATGCAGGGTTGAAAGCATGTGAAAAAAGTCGCGGTTTATAGGCCGGAAATTACGTTAGTTATGATAACTCCTGTCGCTAGTTCGTTCTGATGAGCGCCATCTCGCACAATAGAAATTAACGAAATGACTAAAATGATCCACAATCAATAAGAGTCCACAGCAGGATCAGTCTTGGCAGCCAATGTCTGTGTCCTGACCGCAATGCCAGATCATTTCTCTCGCTAGTTATAAATGGTAACCACCACCTGGCATAATAGAAACCGAGATACAGATGACTAAAACCCACAAAATGAACATTTGTAAAAATCCACTGCACTCGGCCATTGTGCCTCCCTTCTACATAACATCATCGCTCATCTTGGCAGTTAATTATGACAACCAGCACTTTGCACAATAGAAATAACCACAAAGACTATAAATAATCCACACTGTCAAAAATAAGTACAACGTATGATAATGTAATTCATGTTAAAATCCCTTTTACAAGTCAGCCACAATAATTTCCATTTTGTACAAAATATACGCAAACACAATGACTGAAAATAATCTACACGGTCAAAATAAGTGCAATGTCCTATAATATTATGAATTTATTTGTCAGTCAGAATCATTTCCATCTTGCACAATGAGAACAAAGAGACGAGAAGTAATCCTGTCAAAATGAAAGCTGCGTACTATTGTACGCAGAATTTGCCCAATTTAAAATAAAGGCCCTGACTTGAAGTCATCGGGAAAGTTAGTCAAAGTTGAAGTAATAATTTTTTTTTATTGCATTATTTAATTGACGGCAAACATGATTAAAATTCCCTCTGCGGTGTAATTTTGTTGTTGTTTTTTTTATTTGCAATGGCCACAAAACCGCAATGAACAGAGTGTTTTGTATGATTTATGACCATTCCCCCCCACCCCCCGACTATTGCATCGTACGGGACCCCTGCCCATTTGGCCAGCGGTGGGGGCTCACAGCGACTGATGTACTGCCTGGTTAATCAAACACAAGCTCATTAAATTAGCCCGTTGATTTACTGCACACGCTTCCCCCATCTTCCTTGTCATCTCCCCCCAAGTCCCCCCCACCCCCCAACTGCAGCTAACATGATGTCTACGTCTTTTTTTATAGCAGTCAAGTGAAGGGCACTAAATGAATACATATTTATATACTCCACTGTTACTTTAGTGAACAAGGTGATGATAATTTTTTTTTTTTTTTAAATGATGACGACCCGTCCGATACTAAAGCGTTCTGTTATCTGGGCCAGCGTTCCTGGTGAGTTCCAGACCACATGCTTTGGATTGGCCAAGTGATGAGTTTGCGGAAAGATGTAAATCGGTACATTTTGGGGAACTGGAAAGCATTCAAATGACATCACTTATTTTTCTTTGATTTTTGTCATCTTAAAACTATTCAATGTGTGTCTGTTGTGTGACATCATCGCTACTTTGAGTTTTGGTATTTGCGGAGTTTTTAAAAGCAAGGATTGTGTGTGCAATATGGATTCGATCATAACGTAAATAATAGAAACTAGACACACACACCTCCGCTAATATTTGCGCGAATGTACTTTGGTATGTTCCGGAACATCGTGACCCCACAACCTTGATATGTGAAATAAAAGACCCAACATTTTTGTTACGGGTTTGGAATTCAGAACTTAGAACTCTGCTGTATAAGTCATCATGAAAGAGAATTTAAAGAAATAAATGCTTTTATACGGTACAATTCCTATACATTCTGTTGTATGATTTTGTTGGACGTGTGCCTTTAAGGGCTCTGGTCAAGTGAAGAGACATCAGGAGTTGGGGTCACATTGACTACTCCCTCGTCTTTGTATCTTTTTCTCCTACAGAAGCTCCTTGCAAGATTTGTCATTTTGTCTTTGTTTTCCTTTTTTTGCTTGTCCCGTTCACTAGTCAGCGGTGACAGTGTCTCTCCTTGCCCACACGTGAGGGCATAACCAGTCACTCACATTTGACGAGCGCGATCGCAAATCGGCGTAGTCCAGCACGAAAAATCATGCGCGTAAAGTTTGTTATGAGTAGAAAAAATAGATATGGAAAGACGTTGCTTATTTTATGTATTCTTGACCTTAATTTACGTGTTTATTTCATAAACATCAACAAAACAAGCCTGCTCCTAAACAATCAGTATTCACCTGGAAACAGGAAATGCAAGTTAACCGTACTGAACATGTTCGGAAGTGATGCCAAAAAGCTGCCAAAATGTTCCGAGCTGCTTCGAGCACGGCGAGCGCATTTACGTCGAAAGCCATCAGCATCATGAGCCTCGCCGTAGGAAATTCAGTTGCACTGAAAACATTTCTGGGATATAACACGGGTGATGTTATAATAAATAAGATTGTGATTTACTTTGACTTGATGTAAATTCTAACAGTGATTTTCCCCCGTGTTACGCGTTATCTTGAAGTTGAAAACGTTTCCCCTCTCCATGCTTTAGGGAGATATAGATCATCTACTGCTAGCTTTCAATAATGGATTGACAATAGATACTGCCGTAAATTACGCTAGATTATAACAATACATCACGGTTGCCGGCAGGAATTTTTTTTTTTCTGTTTGCAATGTATCGCTAGCTTGTTGTCACAAACGCCGATGATTATTATTATTTCAGCATTTTCAAAACATTGCGGGTGTAGACCATCCGTGTTTATTCCTTGACGGGCAGGCCAGTGCATTTAACTTTTCTTCAGATAGTTTGTCAAGAATTTTTATTGATGAAAAATTTTAAATGCCATTTTATATCATGATCTACTAATGTTAGTTGAAATTGGAAATGATCATTTTTGAGTTTGAAATTGTTTTCTATTTTAGTTATATATTTGTTTATTTTATTTTAAATTTACAGTTATGTTATATTAATCCAATATGTTATTTTAAGGTTTTGAGATTCCATCGTTAATCACACCCGCAACTTTATCTGCGACTGACCACACCTGTAAAATTTTTCAAATGTGAGTGACTGCATAACGCTAACTTCATTGTTCCACTTCTTTGTCACTTGACTCGAGTGGCAGTGAATCTGAACCCTGCTTGGAACTCATATCTTGGCTCGCAAAACAAAAAAAACATTGTCAAATTGTCATGTCATTTGAAAAATGTGGCCCATATTTTAGAGCTCTGAAGAGTGACTCTCTGATATGGTCTTGGTATAAAAGTGTAAATTTCTTTTCAAAATATACCTTGGATTTGCCCCAAAAAGCGCCTTCTGATAGTTACTTCTGTTTGACCCAGTTTTGTGTCCGCTTTGTCCATATTTGGCTAAGATCTCCCCTTTCCTCTGATTGGTTGCCTCCTCGCAATAAACCAACTTGAGAGAGCACATTTATGTTAATGACGCCGGCTCGTTGGACAGGGCTCTTCGCCATTGACGTCGATAAGACATTTTGAGGCCTCTCAGCAGATGAAAAAAAAATAATAATAATTCCGGAATACAATTTGAGTGCCACCTTGCATAATGAAAATAAACCCAATGACGGACTTGCTTGTTTTTATTGTTGGTGTTGATTTGTGTCCTCTGAGGTAAAAGTTTGGCATCGGTGCACTCAGGAAACCTTTTTTTTGTTTGTCTAAATCAGCCGCCCTGCAAACTCCTTTTGTCCTGCCGTCAACGCAATTAGGTCTGATGTCATGAAATCACGACGCGGCGTTCCGGTTAATGGAGGCACCGGCGAGCGAGGTCAGCGGGTGGACGTCGCAGCTCGCCGGTTTGTCTTTTTTTTTTACGAGGGCACCCGTGCGAATTTCCTCTACGAAACTGCACCCGTGCATGTGTTAAACCTTTGAGAGCGACGCGTAAAGACGACATACACGTGATTGCTTACTGAGAGAGCCCATCTCATCATCGTAAAATATTTATGAGACACGTACATGTTTTATGGTGGAATGAGTCTGGGAATTATACATTCATATCCTGCACATACGGTTACGCGGATCCAATTAAGTTCTCTTAATCCACAATATCTAGTATGGCTGCTGTATTTACCCCGTTCTGTCTGTCACTCTATGAATTATATCTATATAGGGGTATACTTAAGTATCTGTGTAGCTATATCACTATATACAGTATTACAGTATATATATATATATATATATATATGTGTGTGTGTGTGTGTGTGTGTGTGTGTGTGTGTGTGTGTGTGTGTGTGTGTGTGTGTGTGTATCCATCGATCATTTATAAATTGTAAACCCATCTTTTTGCATTTATCACTCTATCTCCAGTACACTGTATAAATCCATCTATTCATTGTATCAATACACACACATATATATATATATATTATATATATATATATGTGTGTGTGTGTGTGTGTGTGTGTGTGGTGTGTGTGTGTGTGTGTGTGTATCCATCGATCATTTATAAATTGTAAACCCATCTTTTTGCATTTATCACTCTATCTCCAGTACACTGTATAAATCCATCTATTCATTGTATCAATACACACACATATATATATATATATATATATATATATATATATATATATATATATATATTTAGTTTGTCCCGTGATATCCGAAATCATCTTATCATCCTACTGAAATGAATCGAAATGCTGTTATTTTGTCTGTCTACATGTGTTGCTGCACTGTTGCGTTCACGCCATTGGTTGAAAGGGTTACAACACCATAAAAGGTCCTACTTTGTTTTAGCATTAAGCTAGCGAACGGAAAGCCGTAAGGTATGTGGTTGTCTTGTATACACAAGGCAGAAATCAAACTGCATATCTTGAAAAACTTGTAAATCAAGTTTGTATGTATATTGTGTAACTATATCTAATATATCTTTAAATCCCTATGAAGCTATCCATTTTATTTTTTTCCAGGGTATCTAGCGATCTGTATCTTATCATCTACCAATTGTATCGTATTTGTATGATCGACGCTATCTATAGCTGTCATTATCATTTTTATCTTGTATCTCTTATGATCTCAATCTGTCAATTTTATCTCCACCTATTTTTTGTACTGTCGATATAGTATTGCGTACACATGCTGTACTGTACATTTAAATCTCGCTCTATGCATCTACTGTACCTATTGTCTTTACATCTACAAAAAATGAGATATGTCTTGAATTGTAGTGACCCCCTCTTCTAGCATCATATAGAAGGAATATACAGACTTTATCATGTAGAGATGATCTAGTCATTGCTCATTTAATTCTGGAATGGCATCGAAGCTTGCAGGTAAACTCTTGTGGATGAGCTGAGGGCCTTGGTACTCACGCAGGGCGCTTGCGAATCGCTCCTCGACCCAGGATGACGCTCAAGTGCCCGCCCGAGCGTCGCGGTAAATCACACAGATAATGAAAAGCTAGGGAGTGGATTAATGGATCTGAGGGTGACTCACGTGAAGGTCATTCCGTCTACTCTACCTCGGAATGGCGTATGAATATTGTTCTTTTATGATTGTCAACAAGCTTTTTGTTAGCGTTGTTTGTGTTACCGTTCTGTACACTGGAAACTTTGATAATGGCGAGGGACACGTTTCAGGCCCATGTGCAAATGCTGAAAATCTGGAGATATATATATATATCATATATAAATCATTTTTGATCTTGTTTTGCCGATCACATACACTACCACAAATTGTAATCATAAAATAAATAGAAAATGCTGTATTGCCTTTAAGAGGCGGGCCTGGCGGTGTAGCGCGCGAGTTACTGGGGATGAACTGTGGCTAACAGCAGCTCATGTGTGAGTGTGAGAGTCATTCTGTTGTTTTACTGTTCTCCGGACACTCAATAACCTGCTGAAAAGTGTATTTTTACATGCGGTTCCTCTTTCAAATCCAAAAACATAGACAACACTACCCTCAAATTACTGGCTATTCATTTCCCATTGTTTCCACCCATTCAGTCTGCACTCACGGCGAGCCGCAGCTTTCACCCTACCATCTCAAAATCACAAGGAAAAACGTGGAGCTTCAATAGTTATTTTATTAAAAATAGTATTTCTGTCCTTAATATGCAAACAAAAGCACGCAACACAGGATGGATGAGTGTTCAAAATCCCCCAAATTAGCAAAAGTTTAACTACAACGACCAGAAAGCTCTGAAAAGTTGCTTAGGTCACTAAGCAAAGCAAAGCAAATGTATTTGTATAGCGCATTTCATACACGAGCTAACTCGATGTGCTTTACATGATTAAAGGCATTTGAAAACAAAGAGGTAAAACATTTAAAATGGGATAAAAAGAATTAAAAAAAAAACTAAATATTAAAAAGAAGAAAATTAAAACCGTATACAGTGCAAGTAATATGATCAAAAGTGGATATATTTTTACAGTTTTCAACCTGGATTTAAAAACATTGCGACTTGGGGATGACCTCCTCATTCTTCTTCTTCTTCTTATTATTATTATTATTATTATTATTATTATTACATTTGTGTGCAGCATAATCGCTAAAATGCTGCTTCACCATGTTTGCTTTGGACTCTTCGCTCCACTATTTGTCCTGAGTCAGTCCAACACAGAGCTTGACTGGGTTTGTATTCCGCATTTCTTTCATGTATTCACGACCTAAATCATTTTATGATTTATAGGCCACTATCAGAACTTTAAAATATATTCTAAAGCTGACTGGAAGCCAGTGCAAGGACTTTAGGATTAGCCGTTATATGCTCTGACCGCTTTGTTTTGGTCAGAACGCAAGGTGCAGCATTCTGAATGAGCTGCAGCTGTTTAATACTCTTTTTTTGGGGGGGGGAGTCCAGTCAGAAGACCATTACAATAGTCAAGTCCACTTCAGATAAAAGCGTGGATGAGCTTTTCCTGGTCTGCTTGACACATACAAGACTTGACTCTAGATATGTTCTTCAGATGGTAGAAGGCAGTTTTTGTGATTGATTTGATATGGTTGTTGAAAGTCAGGTCGGAATCAGTCAGGACACAAAGGTTTCGGACTTGTTGGTCTTTGGTTCTTAAAGATAAAATAATAAGCCTGTAAAACCAGCAAAATTTGTCAGTCCTATTTGAACCCCCACAATCTTCAAATCATAGGTCGGAGTCCACAGAACGGTTTCTCAGTCCCAATCCACCGCAGTCGACAATGTGTTTATCATTGGCTTTTTGTGACCACAGAGTTTATGTCTAAAGTGAAAATAACCAGTGCGCCAAAACCCTGAAGTAACAGAGCAGAGAAAAAGAAATCCAACCTGACATTAGCCACAAATCAAACCATTTTAAAGAGAAAAGCAAAAATAAAAAAATTGCAGCTCAACTTGTTTTTCCTCTTCCCTGATGTCCAAGCCGTTTCTTTGACATCAATTTCCTGCTGTGTGTTGTTGTTGATTCAAAGTGCCACTTTAATTCCAACCATAAAAATGTACCAGTGTTTGTTTTTTTACCCCCCTCCCCTCTTGCTCTAATGGCTCCCAATAAACTTCAGTGCGGCGGAAACAAGACCGCTGAGAGTAAGGCTTGTTATGAACCCCTATTGATCACACGGCCGGAGAATAGACTGTCCGCATGCGCCGAAGGTTTGCTATCATCCAACAAGCCGGGCTGCGCATTTGTAATGGTTGTCAGGCCTGTTCCTGGATTATTATTCATTTGCAAATTTGTGTAAATCTCCGGAAAGCAAGCTCATATTCCACCCGTGGTCCCAATGAGGTTTGGCATTTAAGACGGGGGTTGGGGTGGCTTTGTTTGCCATGGAAAACCAAATTGCGAAGACTGGCTGCACAAAGGAATGGAAAATAAAAAAGGCGTCCAATATGGTTTATTTGATTTTTTTTTCTCTCTCTTTTTTTGGCGTGTGTTTTTGTTTCCACAGAATCACGTTGGAGGCTTTAATCTAAATGCATATTCATTCAGCGGTCTTTTTTTCAAGGCAAGTGATCTATGATACGGATTGACGAGAGATTAGACTCGACAAGTTTGAAATTATTTTTCTCAGTCAAAAAAAAAAAATTATGTTATGATTCTTCCACTTGTTTTTAGCTGGCTCAATAGCTATTATTTCCTTACATCCAAAATATTTTCCACATGTAGTTTGTTTTTATCATGATTATTCCTCAGATTTTAGCAGTTTTCATTGCACCATTTCTCAATGTAGTCAGACATAATGGAAAAAGGAAGGTGTGGTTGTTGTGTGGATTTATCTTCAAGGAATCGAACTACACATCCAATCAGATGGTTATTGCTGTTAATGCAATCCCATCTTTTGGCCATTCAGGTCCCCTTCGGGTCGTTTCTCTCTCGGTTCCTCGCTCCGGGAAAGCCTAGCGGGTGCAAGAGCTAGCTAACGTCTCCCGACAGATGAATTTTAAGGGCCTCGCGCAGAGAAGACAGGCCAGGGCGCTAATTCGCAAAAACCAAAGTTGGACGTGACAGAAAAGAGGAAGCGAATTCATAAATTCACCCGCGGTGTGATTCCTCCCGGCCGAATTGGCTTTCAACCTTAATTGGTGGCTGTCGGGACGTTCGCCGAGGCTTGATGGATGGTTCCACGTGGGAGTTAACATGACACACTCCACCGCAACTCCGTTATTATCTTCTGCGTCCGGTTCCTCGAGCTCGGAACATTACCTGAGATCCGAGCCTCGGTTGTCAGCATGTGGCGAGCAGCCACTTGGTTTCGAGGCCAGCAAAGTAGCTTGTAATGACTTTCGTGTCAGCTTTTCGCGGCCTCCCACATCTTCATCGCTGACGCTTTGATGGATGACCGCAGTCACCCCTGCTTCTCTTCGGGGGTCGTCTCAGGTTTGCGGGGATCCCCGTGGGTCGAATTTGCCGTATCGTGTAAGTCTGGTTCGCGTTTGGGCAGATGTTTGCGTTTTGAATGCATCTGAATGGTCTTACAGGTGTAATGCTGTGACAAACAAAAATGTCCAGAAATTAAGAATTCAAAATTGTAACAAGGAGGAGGTTCAGAGAAATATGATCTCTGGGTTCTGGTCAGGTCTCGAGCAGCAGCATTTTGGATCAGAAGGAGGGTAAGCGCTCTCGCTATCCATTTTTTTAGCTCTAAAGAAATATTATGTCCTAGCTCAAGTCAGTACTCAGCAACAATGTTATGGACTCGCTCGGGGGAGGAGTGCCTCCATCCAGCCAGTCATCAATTTTCTCCCGCCTAACAGTAAAGCTAGTCTGGGGAAAAATATTATCTTCTAGTTTACAGTAGTAGCCACTTGAGTCGCAGCATTTTGGAATAGAAATAAAATTATTTTCTCAAAAACTACTTTCTTGGAATTAGTTTTTCGTGGATAAATGCTGGAAGAGTTATTGTTTGAATTAGCGAAAGCTAGTGAAGCGTCGCAGTAAACGGTCGAGCAGAAGCATTTTGGGGGTGTGGGAGGGTCTTTAAAGTGCCACTCTCATGAAATGCATCATTTTTAGTATGTTATTAATGGAAAAAAAAAAAAACGCAGCCTGCATGGACCTGTGCGTTTTTTCACCACAAAACGTCATTATGACGTATACAGAGTTTTGTAACTCCCGCCATGAAAATCCTCGAGGGATTTGTTTTCGAGAAGAAGCAGGAAGTGACGTACATGGCAAGACCGCCCTCAAGTGGACTCGTTTGTTTCTATTAGTTTTACCTGCGGGAAGGTAGCTCGTCATTCCTCGAACACTCGGGAGGATGGATTCATTCTTCATACTTTTCAAAAAGACCCGGTTTGTCGTAAAAAAATGGATTGCACCGGTGAAAAGGACGAGAGCTTCGTCGGTTCCAAATGACATATAGGTGTGTATACATCTACTAAAAAAAATAAAATAAAATAAAATAGTTGGGGGGGAGGGGCGTAATTCATAAATCAGGGTTGCTAAACGTATCGATGTGCGCATCGGAAGGTTTCCACGCAGCAGCCGCTGAAGGACGGCCTCTGCAGGGCTTGTGGATCACGACCGGCCTTGTCGAGCTGGCCGCCGGCCTTGTCTGCCGGGGTGGCTCGTCGCTGTGGTGGCACATGACCGCCGCGGAAGTGGCCGTCTATCACCGCCGCGCGGAGGCGGATAGAGCGGTGTAGTTTGGCCGTGATCCGCATATCATCTAAATATGGCTCAAAACAGTAGGGTAATATTGCTCCAGACACTTCACTCGGTTGTAAGATGTTTTCTTCGAACAGTGCTTCGTGTCTGAAGGGGCGTGTCCTGCAGTAGGCGCCACAGCGTGTTTTCAATGGCGAATGTCCGGGGCGACGTCACAGACAGCAAATGCAGCCAATATTGGGACCACTTGGATGTCGAATGAGACTTCCGCAACTGTGCGCATGGATGATGCGCTCTCTTCTCATATTTACTTTTTCGTATAGACATTAAAGTGAATCATATAATATGTATTTTTCATTTCAATATCTATTTTAGAATGTTTATAGGGATGACGCTAGACCTTTAAAGACTTGCTGTATCCATGTACACAATAAGCATTTACCTCTATACTTTATTTCTAAAAGTGAAAAGTTTCTCTTTCAAAGGTTACTCATGTAGAATATCGTGTTTTGCGTCGCTGGCTAATGGATCCCGCAGTCCGCCTCGGTTTTAATCACCACTTTATCTCATTAAGAGTCAGCGAACAGCGAGAGGTCAGCAGAGGATTGGGGGCGCAGCGAGCGACTTATGAAATATCTTAGCAAACAATGCGGAAACGCGGTTTTTGTCCCGCAGCAATTATCCGTTACAAGTGTCCCGTCTGGTCTGTATGGCGTTTTGACTAATGGCCGCCCCCCTCCTAAGCAAATTGATGCTGCAAAGTAGGAATCAATCAAAGCCGCATCCTCTATAAGTGGCTCCGTGCTAACGCGCTGTGTCGCTATTGTAAAGCGTTTTCCCTGCTGGGTATGGTTTTAATAGAATAGTTTTAAGAGTCCTTGGGTCAGCAGCGGCTAATGAACAAAGCCTAGCGATATTGCTAACATGCGCGCTTGTGAGCAGCCTCTAATGAGGTCACATCAACAGTGCAGATGGTTCTTTGATTCAGTGACAGTCCCATTTTGCGCAGGGAGTCCCACCCACAAATCTGAACTAGTCCGGATAAGGGGCTGCATCCTTGATGGCAAAAAGTAAGAGTGACAACGTTGTAGAAGTGATTCAGGTGACTTTTACATGTTGGATTATTGCTTAAAATACAATTTACATGTGAAAACAAGATGTTAAAGTTACATGAAACCACCCTCATAAGTATTCTTGAAGCAGACTTGATGGGATACCACAAGGATTCGTACTGGCACCACTAATACTCAAATTGCAAATGTACAATCTGGATAAATCTCTGCTGTCGTTCACATCATCAAAGCTAATTTATTTGTATTGTGCATTTCATCCACGAGTTAACTCGATGTGCTTTGCATGATTAAAGGCATTTGAAAACAACTATTTGACCTGAGTCGGTCGATCTCAGCGCTCGACTGGGTTTGTATTCCGTAAGCATTTCTTTCATGTATTCAGGACCTAAATAATTTAGTGATTTACAGGATAGACCAGTAGCAGAACTTTAAAATCTATTCTAAAGATGACTAGAAGCCAGTGCAAGGACTTTAGGATTAGCCGTTATATGCTCTGACCGCTTTGTTTTGGTCAGAACGCAAGGTGCAGCATTCTGAATTAGCTGCAGCTGTTTAATACTCTTTTTTGGGGGGGGAGTCCAGTCAGAAGACCATTACAATAGTCAAGTCTACTTGAGATAAAAGCATGGATGAGCTTTCCTGGTCTGCTTGATACATACAAGACTTCACTCTGGATATGTTCTTCAGATGGTGGAAGGCAGTTTTTGTGATTGATTTGATATGATTGTTGAAAGTCAGGTCGGAATCAGTCAGGACACCAAGGTTTCGGACTTGTTGGTCTTTGGTTTTTAAAGATAAAATAATAAGCCTGTAAAACCAGCAAAATTTGTCAGTCCTATTTGAACCCCCACAATCTTTCAAATCACAGATTTCGGACTTGGTCAGTTGGATTCCTCAAATATTAAAAGTAACCCAGATAATTGTGGCCATTTGTGTTCCTCATGGGCAAAAATACCATTAAAAATGTGTGATTATAGATGACATTATGCCATTACAGCCAATTGGATCCCTCCGAAGGAAAAAATAAAATGGCAATCATCCGCGTTGCCGTTAAAACCACTCGAAAGTTCTAATCTAACCCCCCAAAAAATCCACATTTGTCCAATTGTCATTTGACACCTTCCCAAAGGTAAACGAACCAACATAAATGAAGAAGGCAAAGTATGCGTACTTGCTTCACGTCATCTGTTTCCAATGAATACATCAGTACGGGTCATCTGTAATGGTTTACAACCGGTCCAGCATTCTCTGCGCAGTAACGTTTTGAGCCTAAAAGCCCAAAAGACATTAATCACCCACTCATTGTAAATGTACACATCTAAAGAATCCCAGTCTGCTGTATTCTGTACTTGTTGAACACTTTATTTGGTACACCTGCACAATATAAAAATCAATTTGTCAACTCAGACACACTGAAAAAATTGCCTTTGTTTACACAGACAGGTTCTAATTTATCAATATGTTTATTATTGGGTTGCTAGTGTGCTGTCACACCTCTATGTTATTTGTGTCAAGCTGTGTTTATGTTATGGGAGCTACGCCACTTAACGTTCCCACTTTCATGGGACATAAATCGAATTTTACTTCCAAATTTATGTTGCAGATAAAAAAAACTTTGACGTTGACGCGATCACTCCGCAATTTTTTTTTTTAATCTTCCAATAAGTTTAGGTGTTGAGTTTCATTTAGCATTAATTGTAATTACCATTAACATTGTCAAGTAGTATTTCCGAAAAGCACTGACATGAGGTCACTCCACAATGTTTTGTGCAATATTAATATTTCACAGAATTACACCACGTCTGGTTTCCAGTTCCACTTGAGATGAATTGTAATAAAGCGGAACCTCTACTTAAGAAATTAATCCCTTCTGGAAGTCGTTTTGTAACTTTTTTTTTCATAACCAGAAGCGCATTTTACATGTAAATAGCCTAATCCGTTCCAAGCACCCAACCCCCACCCCTAAAAAAAACATTCAAAGTACATAACATGCCCGTGCCTGCGTGGGTTTCCTCCGGGCACTCCGGTTTCCTCCCACATCCCAAAAACATGCAACATGAATTGGACACTAAATTGCCCCTTGGTGTGATTGTGGGTGTGGCCATTTGTCTCTGTGTGGCCTGCGATTGGCTGGCAAGCAGTTCAGGGTGTACCCCGCCTCCTACCTGTTGACAGCTGGGATAGGCTCCAGCACTTCCGCAACCCTTGTGAGGATAAGTGGCTAAGAAGATGGATGGATGGATGGATGGATGGATGGATGGATGGATGGCATTAACTACTATTTCTACAAAGCAATGACTTTGACATGAGGTCACTCCACATTGTTGTGCGTATCCATGCTCAAGTTCTCAGAACTCATTTCTCTTCTTGTTTACAGTTCAACTTGTAAAAATTACAATATGCCAATAAAACAATTTCATATATATCCCGAACAAAAGCACTGACTAAATAAGATACAGTTTGTGGCCACTCCACAATGTGTGTGTTCGCATGTTTTCATTCTGGGGAGTAACAGCGCTTCTGGTTTTGACTTAAATTACATACATATATAAATTATACCATTAGGCTAAAGAGTAGTATTGGCTCGGGCGTGTATTTGCTCCACCATGTTGTGTGCGTCCATGTTTGCGTTCCCATGCGCTGCAGCACTGTAACAGTAGTTGACCACATTGACTAAAATGACTCATAAGTTACAATGTGGCAAAAGTGGACCGTCAGATTTCTCTCTACGACTGCTAAATGGCTTTGTCCAAACGTGGGAATACTTTGTGATGCTAGGGGCTCATACCCCAAAAAAAACAAAAAAAGTTATTTTCTCCGCGTCGGTGCGCAAGCGGGTCAGCGAGCTAAACGAAAGCACATGTGATTGTTTTCGTAGCGCACGCTTCAAATGTGTCAGCGCTTCACACAGCTGGACGCCGGGGTGCCATTTTCCCTTTCCCTCTCCGAGCTGTTTTGCATCTCGCTTGCAACAATGCGCTGATGCTGTGTCAGTATTTTCCATAAATCTCGTGATCACAGACCCTGTCATTTAGTTGTAATGCACAGCGCCCTTGTGACACGATGCCCATTTTCTTCACAATAAAATATTTTAATGCCTAATATTCTTAAGCTATTCCAGTAACTAACTTTGCCCTCTTGCACATAAAGCATGCAAAAATTAAAAACATCAAATATGCGACGATCCACCATCCCGTTGTATAGCCGAACGACCCGCTCGCTCTTGCCCACATTACGTGCACGTGTGTGGACGCAACGGGTTTGTTGCGCTGGGTTTTTATGTCGTCCATTTGGTGCGGGCGAGGGAGGGGCAGGTTCAACATGTACGGGACATCTTAGACGGGACCAAACATCTGCAGCTGGGTACGTTCTGTGTTACCGCAGTGATGAGAATGTTGCGCGTGTGGAAGGGCATTATGCTGACTCAGCGTGATGAAGGACATCTTAATGTGTGGCTTTGACTCTCTTGACTAAAACCATTTGCGGCGTCATCCCCCGAACTTGACGCATGCTTTCACCACATCTCGACACGTCAGCTTTGGTTACCTTGAAAAATATTGTTTTAAGGTAGATGTAACCGCTGCCCAGTTATCGATGATGTGTGACATGATTCGGTCAAAACACATAAAAAATGAAGTATTGCAGCACACTTCTTCTCTTAAGCGATGCCGGGCTATCTGATTCAAGCGAATCATTTCTGTGGACATTTTCACTGGCGTTCGGCACCAGATTAAACTGAATCATTCGACTCCACACTGGTCTCAGTGAATCTGATAACTTGATTCATTGCACAAAGTACCCGGCTCAGCGGTTTTTCGGTAAATCCGCTAATTGAAGTCAATTGACTGATTCAACTGAATCATCCATTGGGTCTCCATGAGTCCCTTTTGTACGAGTCGGTACTGACTCAAATCCATAACCCAAATCTTCTCAATCTCGGATATTTCCGCGAGCCTGCTAAATTGAGTCAGTCAACTTGATCAGCTCTGTTTCTGATCAGTCCGCTAACTCTGGACAATCACATGATTTTGACTAAATCAGGAGAGAGACTTGAGTCACGCTCCCAATCTAATTGAATCTTCTGAGTCTATTGAGTTTCCTTGAGTCAGATTAAGAGTCAGTCACCCAACTCCTGGAGGATACACTTGATTCTACTGAATCATTCAAGTCCACAGTGGTCTCAGTGAATCTGATAACTTGATTCCCTGCACAAAGTACCCGGCTCAGCGGTTTTTCAGTAAATCCGCTAAGTGAAGTCAATTAATTGATTCAACTGAATCACGGTGTCTCAATGAGTCCCTTAGTACGAGTCAGTAGCAACTCAAGTCCATAAATCAAATCTTCTCAGGCTTGGATATTTCTGTGAACCTGCTAATTTGAGTCAGTCATCTAATTCAACTTGATCAGCTCTGTTTCTGATCAGTCCACTAACTCTGGTCAATGACACGTTTTGACTAAATCATCAGAGAGACTTGAGTCACGCTCCCAATCTAATTGAATCTTCTGAGTCCATTGAGTTTCTATGCGTCAGCTCAGGAGTCAGTCACCAAACTCCTGCAGGATACACTCGATTCGCCTGAATCATTCCAGTCAACCGTATTACCGCGAGACAACTTTGTAGATGCAATTTATCTGAAATTTGTGGTAAAATCGTGAACTGTACAACTCCATCCACCACACATTAAGTACCGCTGCACTGTTTTATGAACGCATCTGCATTGGGCCGAGAGCTGTTTCCAATACTTTATGCCAATGAACACGTGTTTGTCGTTTGGGCTGCGGTTTGGCCCGTTGGACTCTTTGGGAGGTTGTGGGAATTTGCCCAAAAAAGCAGAGACGGAAGAAAAATGCAAGTATGGCGTTTTCGTCTCAATGTTGGCTCGAATTTTCTCCATCGAAAAACACACAGCAGACTCATTATGCAAGAACCTCTTTTTTTTTTTTTTTATTGTAGATCATCACTTTGTCATTTTTATATTTGAAATCAACTCGGAAGAAATTCACATTTACACAAAGCATCGTACATCATTAGTGTGTCAGTACAGTGACAAATATCCCTTTGTGGTCGCGTAATCATAATACTGCACTATGGGAGACGATCAGAGTGAAGAGTCACGTGTCACGTTCTATCTACTCCCCCGCCGTGTAAACAAAATGCACATTCAGATAAAACAGGGGGGGTGGGGGGGGCTACAAACCTAAAAGACAAAGTTCGCAGGCACTGCGGTGCGACTCTTTGAGTGCGATATTCTAGAAGTGCTTCAAAAAATGTGGAACACAAAGACATGAAATGCGTCAGTGGCAACGCGGGATAAAATGTCATCTGCTAGCATTTGTGGCTAACCTCGACTTGTTTTCGTGATGATTGCTGTACACCGTAATTTTCGGCCTATAAGCCGCGACTTTTTTCACACGCTTTCATATAACCTTGCAGTTAATATGGCGATGCGGCTAATTTGTGCATTTTTTTTTTCTAACGGCCGCGAGGGGGGCGCTCGAGCGGAAAAGTTAAGAGTGAGACCGAATATATGTGCCGAGGAAGTGACTATTAACGGTCCGGCCCTGTTAGCGCTGCGCTTGTGTGTTACGACCTTGTCTCGGTGATTTTTGCTAGTATGTTTTTTTTTTTTTTTTTAAAAGGCCGGCCTTTAAGCGCGGCGGTGCTAGCGTAAGCGTTAGCGCGATGGCGCTAGGGTTAGCGCATTGGCGCTAGCATTAGCATTAGCGCAGCGGCACTAACATTAAACTCTCCGTGTACCGTCTTTCTTTGGAACTATTTCGTGTTTCAATGTCGGTTTCAATGTGGGCACTTGCGGCTTTTACACCGCTGCGGACTGTGCATGTACCAAATGGTATTTCCGTTACAAATTTACTGGGTGAGGCTTATAACCAGGTGCGCTCTGTAAGCCGGGAATTACGGTATGTCCAATTACTTTGCCAGGATGTCAAAAAAAAATTTTTGTTTTGTTTTTTTTAGGTAAGAGGAAACTTATTAAAGATTTAGGACATATTTTAAGATCTAGGATTATTTTGAGACATGTTTTGACATGTTTTCTTTCCTCAGATGATGATTTTTCATGAATCTCGTATTCGTTAAGAAGAATTTCACTTCAAAGGGACAACATCAGGGCTCAGCAACCTTTTTGAGGCTGAGGGCTACTTTGTGAGCACTGATCGTATGAAGGGCGACGTGACGTGTTTGCGGCAAGTCAGTTCATTACACCTACATAAAATATTTTTGTTTTAATTGAATGCAGTACATGACATTATATGTATTTTAAAATTTACTTTACATAAGCAAGTCAGATTCAGAATTTATAGCACAAATAATAGTAACAATTTGTGGCCTATGGTATTTTTAGAACATACCTCACGGGCGCCTTATATGGTCCTCGCGGGCTACCATTCGCCCGTGGGCACCGCGTTGGTGACCCCTGGACAACATCGTCGTCCACAATTAGGCGCCAAGATCCAGCATCGGTATCGGAGGGCAAAGGCTACGTGAAAACTTCACTGACAATTTCTGCGAGATTTTGCGAAGGAGGCAAGCACAGGAAAAACATGTAAAAATCTGATACGGATCTGGTTAAAAAAATGTAACTTTTTTCCTGCCACATTCAAGTCATTTTGTAAAAATGGTTATGTTAAGGTTGCTGAACGCAGTTTGACACAAAGTTTGAGCGACGTCTTTCAAAAAGCTCCTCATTCGTTTATTGCTGCCATTTCTATAAACGATCACGTTTTTACACCACAAGTAGCTGAGCCACAGATAAAATATTTTGAAGCTGTCGGCGGCAGTGGTATGTTTATTATTATTATTATTTTTTTTTAAAGATGGGCTCTCCACTCAACACCGTAACAGCTTCTGCTTGAGTGCCACAGCCAGGACGGGGATGAATCATGCCCACGCTGCCTCTCGACAGGAGTGTTATTCATATCTCCGTCTCGCGTGTGCGCGCATGCAACGTGGCTGCAACTCGCTGGCCTCCAAGTTGTCCACAGCCATGCATGAATCACAAATCAACGTTAGATATAAAAGAGCAGCTTGGATAAGTTGGCAGCCATGTCACCCATTTAAAGACTCACCCTCCATTGTGTTAGCCCACTAGTTTGACCGCACGCTCGCTAGCATTGCTGGACAGGTTAGCTATACTGCGATAGATAGTACCGTAATTTCCACAACTCTTTTCCCCACGCTTTCAACTATGCGGTTTATGCGGCGATGCGGCTAATTTGTGCATTTTTTTCTAACGGCCGCAAGGGGGGACTCGAGCAGAAAAAAGTAAGAATGAGACCGGTGGAATATATGTGCCGAGGAAGTGACTTTTACCGGCCCTGTTAGCGTTGCGCTAGATTGTTGCTGCTGCGTTACTAGTGTGTCTCAGTGATATTTACCGGTAAGTTTTATTTTAACCTGCCCTGTTAGCGATAGCGCGGCACTAACAGTACTAGCGGTTAGCGCTGCGTAGATTGTTGCTGCTGCGTTACTGGCGTGTCTCAGTGATATTTACCGGTAAGTTTTATTTTAACCTGCCCTGTTAGCGCTAGCGCGGCACTAACATTAGTGCTAGCTGTTAGCGGCGCGGAGATTGTGGGCACTTGCGGCTTTTACACAAATGCGGCATATGTATGTACCAAATGGTATTTCCTTTACAAATGTACTCATTAACATTAGTGCTAGTTGTTAGCGCTGCGTAGATTGTTGCTGCTGTGTTACTGGCATGTCTCAGTGATATTTACCGGTAAGTTTTATTATAACCTGCCCTGTTAGCGCTAGCGCGGCACTAACAGTACTAGCGGTTAGCGCTGCCTAGATTGTTGCTGCTGCGTTACTGGCGTGTCTCAGTGATATTTACCGGTAAGTTTTATTTTAACCTGCCCTGTTAGCGCTAGCGCGGCACTAACATTAGTGCTAGCTGTTAGCGGCGCGGAGATTGTGGGCACTTGCGGCTTTTACACAAATGCGGCATATGTATGTACCAAATGGTATTTCCTTTACAAATGTACTCATTAACATTAGTGCTAGTTGTTAGCGCTGCGTAGATTGTTGCTGCTGTGTTACTGGCATGTCTCAGTGATATTTACCGGTAAGTTTTATTATAACCTGCCCTGTTAGCGCTAGCGCGGCACTAACAGTACTAGCGGTTAGCGCTGCGTAGATTGTTGCTGCTGTGTTACTGGCGTGTCTCAGTGATATTTACCGGTAAGTTTTATTTTAACCTGCCCTGTTAGCGATAGCGCGGCACTAACAGTACTAGCTGTTAGCGCTGCGTAGATTGTTGCTGCTGCGTTACTG